>NC_141876.1:203584746-203887776 GCF_056163025.1 Triticum urartu | reverse complement strand
ATAACTTAGCTTATGAACATTTTTATTAATACTTTCTGTCCCACATAAAATAATGAGCCATTTCTTCATATTTGTCAACTTTGCAAATTCATAGGAAATTCATTTGAACTCCAAATCCAGTGACACCAACTCCCAGATGCTTCTAAAATCATGGTTTGTTAAATGGGTGCCTTTGCTCATTTTTCAAAAATATATTTCTGTACACTTCTTGCAAATCCATAAACCCCTTGATTCCATCATATCAAAATGTTCAGGAATATCCACTGACCCAATCCCAATGAAACCACTCTGGTTAGTTCTCATATAACCAGAGGTATCCTACAAAAGTCCAACTCACATTTCTAGAGCACTTTTATTTTCTGCCTTGTTGTGTTGCTTATTATGGTTGCTTTCGACGATAGTTGACGAAGTAGACGAAATGCTCGGAGATGGACCAGAGATATTTGAAGACCTCGAAGACTTTGTTAAAACAGGAAAGCAGCCCTTTGACCATGTCTATGAAACCCTTTTTATGCATGTCATATAGCACTTTATTAGTGTTGCATCGAAATCATGATGAGATGGTAACCACTTTGATGGGTTGCCTCTATTACTTCCTCGTTGATACTTGCATTGTGCATGACCCTACCTCCTTATGAGGGTTATGCCGGTGGGAGTAGATAGGATGCTAAAGTAGTTGCTACGCAAAAAGGGACGGGAATATGCATGGTGATGGAGACAAAGTATTTTCAAAGGACTTTTCGTAAAACCCGTCGGGTGCCACTTATGCCCAAGGGAGATAATAAGATGGGTAACCGCTTGATGACGAAGTGGTGTACCGAGGCAAGTGTGTGTGTTGCTTTCAAAAATGGATTGGTTTAAGTTGCGACCGTTATTCCAACCTTACATGCGCAACCACTCTACCCTTATATGGGAAAGGGCATTATTGATTACCTAGGCTGATACTAGCTTGGAGCCCGCATTACTAGTGACGGGAGAGTTGTTGGTGCACTCTCTCGGGATGGGGTCGTGCCAGGTAGGGCGGCCAAGAACATTTTTATGGGGCACCGGACACACCGTTGGTACCCCGTGCCAGTGGTATGTGATGAATATGGGAGCGAGGCTCCACAATTTTAACTTGTGAAATGTTGGGCATGGGGGTTACTACCAATCGAGTGGACTCCATGTTAGTGTCATCTAGGGAAAGATAGTGATCGGGTGCTTACCCCGGGTACTTGAGGTACCGCGGGTCATGGATGACACGGAAGTTCCCCGGATCTTGTGGGTAAAGTGTGCAACCTCTGCAGAGTGTAAAACTATTCAAATAGCCATGTCCACGGTCAAGGACAGTTGGGTAACCGCTCTTGGGCTATGTCCACATGTTTACAAACCAGTGTATGTGTTTGGATAAGTGGGAAGAACTACTTGGGTCAAGTCAAAGGACTTGACATGATTGAATTGGGTTGGTGCCCACTCTATTTATGTTGATATCTATAACCTGTCCTCGTGGTTACTTGAATTCTCCTGATGCATGTCTTACAAGTTGTTGAACATGTCATTGCACTCAAAACTAGCTTTCTGCAAAAATTTACCAATATCATGCATTGTTGTATCTTGAGCGAAAACATGGGTTGCTTGCGAGTACATTCGAAGTACTCATTGGCTTGCCACTGGTTATTTTATTGGCCAGGCATGAAAGAACAGGATATAATGAAGAGTACCTTAGTGACGAACATGCGAGCTAGGACGCTTCCCAGTCAGAATGCCTGTAGGGTTAAGGCAGATGGCATGGGTCCAAGTTGTTATTGAAGATTTCCGCTGCGATGATACACTCAAGACTTGACCACAATGGTCCTACTTTTGTAAAACGGTATGTATGGATGTAAGACTCTTGTTATTCAGCTTCTGTGTGTTCAGTGAGCATTGATCTCTGGGATCACTGTACACGTGCATTCGGTGATCTCGACTTATGAGTCGGGGTCCCCACAATTACGCAAAGCATCCACAAGCTTAGGACAAGCATTATTTCCAGCAAATAAATCTTCAAACATTTCATACTCATCAAACATAGCATCCCCAAGCTTGTAGTTTTGCATATCATCACAATCATTCTTATCAATAGCATGAATGGCAGCAATATTATGGCAAACATTATTATCATATTCTTCCAAGAAAGTGCTAAAAAGATTTTCAAGATCATAAGAGACATCATTGTCTTCCCAATCATAATAATTACAACAAGTAGTAGGCATCACAAAATCATACTCAATATCGTAATCCTTCATCAACATATTTGATTCACTTTCATGGGGCACAATGGTTATAGGAGCAATATTACTTGGGAGAGTTACCCTTTTACCTACACTTCTCCTTCTTTTCCTTTTCTTTCTCACCACCTCACATATGGGTTTAATCAATTTTTTTGAGCTTCTTGTTGAAGAGATTGATTGGATAGAAAGCTCCTCATCGTTACCTGATTCATCATAATAAACACTAGGAGGGTATTGGGAAATATTTCCCCTTTCATTAGTACTCTCTTCATATTCTACTTGTTTTCTTGTCTTTAAATAGTTGGTAATATGAGGATTCTCAATGCAATTTACCGCATAAAACATATAAATTTCCTCTAGATCAAAATCAAGAAATCTCTTGAGATTAAATTTTGGAATACCCTCAGTTATACGTTTCATTTCTTCATACCCCAAAACAAGACTAAGCTCTTTATGATGCTCAAGGGTAATCAAGTTATCACAATTTTTGGACATGATTTGATCAGGAAACAATTTAAATTTGGAGATTTACATGACCACGTTCATTGCAAAGTTCACAAGGATGGCGAGAAAAATTAAATCTTTCAGAACAATCATCTAGCCTCTCTTGCAACTTTTTCATTTCTAAATATTTATGCTTCTTATAAAATCTATCTTCCCTTTTGGTGTGCAATTGCACTCCCAGTTCACTCCAGAAAAATTGACATTCTTATAGGAGACATCATTATCATGACTAATGCAATCTGTAAGTGCATCTAGTGCCCCTTTGTGATTTTGGTGTATTGAAGACCTATAGGTTATGGGACAAATGTGTTTATGAGTGTACGCAGGTCATAAGTCTATGAGGAGTTTGATATTTACAGATAAAGTCGACCCCTAAAAATGACGTTCTTCAACTGAAGACTTTGGCTTTCTGAAGACTTTCTGAAGACCTTGAAAGTGAAGAAATTGGTGCAATCCTGAAGAATTGGTATTCATTCGAGGAGCATGAAGCATGAAGACTTTTGTTTTCGCAGTTTCATTTTCTCTTTCTTGAGTCATAGGAAACACCATACTATTAAAGGGGGTCGAGGAAATACTAAGGGCAAATTTACATGTGATGCTCAACTCAAATCCTACCTACCAATCCTTTCGAGTGAAGCCATTGGAAATCTCATACAGTTCAGTCAAATTTCTTCAGTGACAGAGACGAAGTTCTTCTGATCTCTGAGGAATTTGTTCTGACTCAGGAGTTAGGAATTCGCCAGTGCGGATTACCTACACAGTGAGGAACATGATAGCCCTGAGGAATTTGATACTCAAAATTCCGACCGTTGCTGTGCTATGCGCCAGCTGTCCCAAAATATCTACCCACTTAATGGTCATATCATTGAAGGGCATTTATATCTTATCATGTCGGGCTGCTCCCTAGGCTATAAATAGCCGCCCCCTACAACCACTAGCTGGTTGGCTGCTTCGAGAGAAACTAACACTTTTCATTTGAGAGCATCTCATCCTCCGAGGACTTTGAGTGAAAATCATCAAGTGAGGAAAACCCAAACCCAAACACCTTCAAACCCAAAGTGATTGAACATCACTGAAGAGATTGATCCTACGTGGATCCGACGCTTGTTACCTTTGAAGACTGTGCATCTTCCAGATGGTTAGGCGTCATGGTCTAGAGCATCCAAGAGGAAATTTTTGATCGCCAAGTGACCAAGTCTGTGAAGGTTTGGAAGTCACCTGAAGACTTACCACGAGTGATTGGGCGAGGTCTGTGTGACCTTAGCTCAAGGGGAATACGGTGAAGACTAAGTGTCCTGAGCTGCGTGTTCAGGACTGGGTGTCTGGGACTGTGTGTCCTCAGGTTTAAATACCTAGCCGCCCTAACCAGACGTACAACTGTCACAGCAGTTGGAACTGGTCTACCAAATCATTGTCTTCACCAAGCTACCTGGTTACATTTCCTCAACCCTTCCATTTCCTCATTTATGTGTTGAGTGCTTGTTCATATCTGTTTGAAGACTTTGACTGAAGACTTTCCCTATTTCCTCAGTTCAATTTCTTCAGTCTGTTTGTCTTATCCTATGTTATCCTGTGTTTATGCTTTCTGTACTCTGTAGTTGTTTTCATTTCATCATGAAGACCATGCTCATGCACTGTTATGTTTACTTCTGAGTACTTATTCTGCTGCAAGTAGTTCTTCACTCAGGAATTTCCTCACCCGCAAATTCCTCAATGAAGAATTCATAAAAATCGCCTATTCACCCCCCCCCTCTAGTCGATATAACGCAATTTCAATTGGCATCAGAGAAAGGTACTCCCTTGTTCTGTGTGATTTTGGTTTAACCACCTGGAGTTTTAGTTATGTCGACCACGGGTATGATCAAGGTATCTGCTGGGTGTCCTACCTTCGATGGGACGGACTACCCCTACTGGAAGAATAAGATGCGCATGCATCTTGAGGCAATTGATAACGATCTCTGGTACGTTGTGGAGAATGGTGTTCCCTCTGTCACTCCCACCATCAATGCTGCTGATGTGAAGAGATTCAAGAAACTCGACTCTCAAGCGAAGAATATCATATGTGGCCATCTGAGCAAAGGGCAGTATGGCAGAGTGATGCTCTGGAGACAGCTAAGCTTATCTGGGATAGGTTTTCCAAGGTCAATGAGGGAGTCTCAACACAGCATGACTCTCGAGTTGACATTCTTAGAAATCTCTTCAACCGCTTCAAAAGAATCGACAATGAAAATGTTCAGCAAACCTTCGATCGCCTCACTGACATCCCAAACGAGCTTCAAGCACTTGGTGCCGCTGATATCACCAACCATGAGGTGGTGAAGAAATTACTGAGATCGCTTGATTCCTCATTTGATACCCTGGCATTGATGATACAAGAACGTGGAGACTACAAGTCACTTGATCCTGCTGATATCCTTGAGAGACTAAACACTCATGAGTTCCAGCTTGCTGAGAAGAGAGATCTCTATGGACCAAGTTATGGTAGATCACGGGCTCTGAAGGCCAAGGCAGTATCTGAATCTAATGGTGAAGATTCTGACAACAGCCTTGGTGACCCTGAAGAACTGAGCCAGGAGCTAGCAATGCTCGTGAGGAAGTTCCAAAAGTTTTCAAGACGTGGTCATTTTGGTAAATCCTCAAGAGGTGGTGACTTGAGATCAGATCCCTCATCCCATGATTACAAGAAGAGACTCTGCCATAAATGCAAAAAACCTGGACACTACATTCAAGATTGTCCTTAGTGGGAGAAGGAATCAAAGAAGAAGAAGAAGAAGTACAAGGATTACAGTTCTGATGATTCAAAGAAGAAGAAGAAATCTTCAAAGTCCTCATCATCAAGACCCTCAAGGTCCTCATCTCACAAGAAGAGCTGCTCCAAGAAGGCTCGAGAATTCATTGGCAAGGAAATGGATTCTGAGGCTGAATCTGAGGAAAATGAGGAAGAGGAGGAATCTGAGGAGTCAGACTCTGGTGTGGCGAGCCTAGCCCTCACTACCACGTTGGTAAGCAAGTCCATCTTAAACTCTGAAGAAAAGGACCTCCCCAACACTATGATGACGGCGATGAGGACTATGCTCCCACCTATTGCTTCATGGCAAAAGGCTCAAAGGTACTCAAATATCCCTCATCTGAATCTAGTGAGAATGAATCTGATGAAAACCTCAAACCCAGCTATTCTAAACTTGCTAAGATTGCTGTGAAACTGCAAAAGTCTCTTGAAAAGGTTCAAAATATGCTAGATAAAAGCGATGATATGTTAGGCGAGGAAATGGATCGCACTAAAATCTTGACTGAAAATCTTCAGAGACTTCAGTCCAAGTTTGAAAATCTTCAAGCTCATCATAACACTCTCCTATCTGATCATGAGAAGCTTTCTTATGAATTTCTTCAAAGAAAGCAAGATCTTGAGAAGCTAAGAGTGAGTTATGAAGATCTTCAAAAGGAGCGTGATTCATTACTTGCTCAATAGATCAGCACCACTCAGGATGAATTTGTTCCTCCATGTTTGAAGTGCATTGAACGTGAAACTGCTAATTCTTCACTTGAATGCTCAAATACTACCATTGCTGCAAATTCTTCAACTGCCTCTACTATCACTAATTCCTCATCTGAGGACATTGCTAGTATCACTAACGATGCAGGGCTGAAGGAATTGTATATGACAGGCATGTACAAAAGCCTCAAGGGGCATCAGGCTTTGTGTAACGTGCTTAAAATGCAGATCCTCAACAAGAACCCTAGGAAAGAGGGTATTGCCTTTGAGAGGAAAATCAATGCTGATGGGACCTACTGGGAACCTGAGCAGTATCCAAAAACCTCAAGGGTTGCTGCAAAGGGACCTTCAGTGGATCCATCTACTTTATCTGGCTTTACATGTGAATCTTCATATTCTTCTGATGAGTCCATTGACTCTAACTATAAACTGTTCAAAAATTAGAATGGTGAAGTATTTGCTAGATATGTTGGCACTAACTACAGGAACGGTCCTCCTATGAAGAAAATCTAGGTTCCCAAAAGGTGCCTTGAAAATCTTCAGGTGAATGTCATCATGACACCACCTGTGAAGAATAGGAACCCCAGATCAAATTCTTCATATGGACCAAATTCTTCATATGGATCCAAGTCCTCATACGGACCAAACTCCTCTCATGGATCAAATTCCTCAAAAGGATCAAAGTCCTCATATGAACATCATCGTGCTAACCCGTCTGTTTCACAGGGAAGATCTAAGGATAAAATGGATATGTGCATTATTCATCAAATCATTATGTCCATAAGTCCTCAAAGAATTTCTCTGCTTACTCTTATGCTTATCCTAACCCCTCTTATGTGAAACGAAGTGGATTGGCGTCTATGCCACCTTTCTTTTATGGAGCTCGCAGAATGATGAACTCTTTGCCACCCCTTCAGATGTGGGTGGTGAAGAAAACGAACTAATCTCTTATGCAGGGCCAGGTCTCCAGATGAACTTAATCGTCTGAAGAATTTGCTGGAGACCTGAATATGCTTGAACGGACGCAAGCTATTCATGAAGAAATGAATTTTCATTTCTCACGTCCTCATACTGTTTTATCTGTTCTATTGTCTGATGAAATTGATACCATATTCTTCACTGATGAAGTCTATGAGTTCGTAAGTTGCACTAATTCATCTGTAGGATGATCAACCCAAAGGCACTGAGTGGGTCCTCGATAGTGGATGTACAAATCACATGACTGGTGATAGGAGCTTATTGATGGACTCTACTTTATCTCCATCACATCTGAAGCATATCACCTATGCTGACAAAGGCAAAAGCTACGTATTGGGTCTAGGTAAGGTTGCAATCTCAAAGGGTCGACACATGGACAAAGTCATGCTTGTCGAGTTGTCACAACCCTAGTCAGTGCATGCATTAGAGTGTTTGCATCATGTTTAAATTTCACTTAAACTTGAAATGGGGATGTTCAAACCCTAGCAACAAATGGAACTCAACTAGGTTCAATCCAAAATCTTTTTCAAAGAACCCAAAATGCCCTTTGAAAATGTTCATGATTTCTGATAAGGGTGAAAACCTCTGCCAAAAATGATGAATATATTTCCAGGACATTCTGGATCTTTGAATTAACTCATATCGTATTTCAATTGGAGCATTTAAATCCTATAAATATTTTTAAATGCTCTAATAATTCTGAAACTAGTTTTGGGTTGTTGGAAATAATCCAAACACTGCCCACCATTATTTTCAGGATTTTACAAAATGGATTGTATTTTTACTAATTCAAAACAGAAAAACAAAAATAGAAAACAAAAACAGAAAGAAGTAGAAAGGATAGAAACTTACCTGGCGCGCTTACCTGGCCCGTCTCTGTAGCTGGCCCAGCCCACCAGGCCAAAGCGGCGTCTTCAACCTCCGCCAGTAGGCAGAGGCGTGTCGCCCGCGCACGCACCGGACGCCACCTCCTGCTTCCTCCCCCTGGTCCTTCTCGCGACGCCAGGAGACGTCCCCGACCTCCCCTGCCTCTCCCCTCGCTGTCTAGCTCTCTCTCCCCTCCTCTGGTTCTCTCCCCCTCGTTGTTCCCCCACCTCAACGAACCGCGCCGCCGCCACCGACGAGCTCCACCAAGGCCGCAGCCACTCCCTCGCTCCCTCTCCGCGTCCCCGAGCTCCGCCACGACCCCGTGGAGCAAGACACCCGACGCACGCGACCAGAAGAGGGCCCAGTCGACCGGAGCGTCGTTGTCTTCACCTCCGGCGCCCGGAGATCGACTCTGTCGATTCGCCTCGTTCAGAGCGTCCCCAAGTCTGCTGATCTGCTCTGCGTGTCCACTGTGAGCCACCGCGTTGACTTCCCCTTCTCCCCTGTCCTCCCGTGCCCTCTAGCTCCCTTGCCGCACGAGCCGAAGCTCGGCTCCGCCATTGCCGCAGCACGCATGCTCCCCATGCTCCGTTCACTGCCGTCGTGCAACGGGCGCGCCCTAGAGCACCCCTGGCGCTGCCGTGCAGCACAGGCAGCTCGGTAGCGAGCCCTGGCGCAGCACCCGCACACCACCGAGCTCCGCCGCCGCATATGCTCGCCTCCGCCACTGCTACACGCCGTCCCCGGCATCCCCACGACCACCACTGGGTGCCCCGCACCACGGGCTCTCCAACGCACCTAACCGCGCGACCAGCTGTGGCCGGAAACGGCCGGCCAGCAATCGTCGCCGCGTTGGGTCATCGCCGGCGTAACCACGCCGACATGGCATGGCCATTAGAGGCTAATCCTACTGATTAGCCGCCCTTCAGCCACTAACAGTGGGCCCCGCAGCGGGTCAAATCCTAGTCAACACGGGATTAACTCCCAGTTAGCAGTGAGTCAATGACATGTGGGACCCGGTCGTCAGGTTTGACCTGGTCAGCCACAGTTGACCTGCTGACGCAGTGCTGACGCAGTAATGCCATTTTCTGGATTTATTCTTATTCAGGAAATTTAGAAAAGGTACTAAACTTCTAAAAATCATAGAAAATTATCTATAACTCCAAATAAGATAAATTATATATGAAAAATTATCAGAAAAATCCAATCTATCCTTCTGTACCATTTTCATGCATGTTTGAGCAAGTTAACCTCACTGTTTAGGATGAAACATGATTAGGGCAAATTTCATAATAGGTTTGGAGTTGGAATTTGATATAGTTTTGAATTCCACTTCAATTAAAATGACTTCCTGTTGCATTAGCCCAAATCACAGCATATTGCCATGTCATGATCATGCATCATATTGTTGCATTGCATTGATTGTATTTCTTCCTTGTTTGCCGGTAATTGCCCCCTCTCAGTAGACGAAGTTTCCAACGACGTGATCGCTGACACCGATGAAGAGCTATACTATCTTCAGAAGTGCCAGGCAAGCAAAACCCCCTTGTTCATTCCGATACAATCCCACTCTCTTGCTCCTGCTCTCTTTTACTGCATTAGGACAACAAGGATTCAACTGTTACATGTTGCGGTAGTTGAACCCCTTTCCTCTGCATGACCTGTCATTGCCACAGTAAATAGATGAAACCCACTAGCATGAGTAGGAATTGTTTGAGCCCTGATGTGCCTACTCATTCATGCTTGTTTGTCATGCCTGCTACTGCTTAGAGTTGAGTCAGGTCTGATTCATCGGGAATGAATTGGAACATGGTGAACATGTCCTACCGTTGAGGGCTAAGTGTGTGGACACGATTTGGTAAAGGTAGAGGTGAGAGGCCATGTAGGAGTACATGGTGGGTTGTCTCATTGCAGCCATCTCAGGAACTGAGTTCTGTGTTTGTGATCCATGAACAGTTACTTCCACACATTGGGTTCCGGTACCTCGACCCCTCTCGACTTATTAATCAACCTGATCTCTGTCCAGGAGTTGCAACTAGTTTCTGGTGTTTGTAGGTAGTGTTAGTAGTCTACCAAGTGGCACCCGGTATAGGTGGGCTTGGGACAGACTAGGCACAGTGGCCCGGTGTACCAAGTGGCACCCGGATGGTGGGCTTGGGAACCCTATACACATCGTTTGGGGCCGGGAGCGACACCCCGGCCGGATCTCCTTGCGGATGGAACCCGAATAGGCGATAAAACTGGACTAGAGACTTGTTGGTTAGTCAGGTCGTGGCCGACTCCCTCGCCAGGCTTCCGCTTGAAGGTTGCCGAGATACACGACGTGTACATGGTGGTAAGTGGCGAGAGCATGTGTGAAGAAGTACACCCCTGCAGGGTTATCATTATCTATTCGAGTAGCCGGATTCCTCGGATATGGAAACTTGGACCCCTTGCATAGTTCATAGACAAGTGAAAGTGGATACTCTAAAATGCACAACATAAGCGTGAGTGCTATGGATGGCGTTCTCGTAGGGAGACGGGAGCGGATCCATAGTGGAGTATTGATATGGTGAACATGTGGACTCGTGTGCGCCACCTCAAAAGAGTTACTTGCAGTCGTAGTTCAAGATAGCCACCGAGTGAAAGCTGGCTTGCTGCAGTTAAACTCCACCATCCCTTCGTTGATAATGATGCATATGTAGTTAGTTCTGATGTAAGTCTTGCTGAGTACATTTGTACTCATGTTTGCTTAATTTATGTTTTTTGCAGAGAGACTTCAGTCTCGCTAGTAGTTCTGCGTGGACTTCGACGTTTAGCTTGTTACCTCAGCTACGATCTTGTACCTTGGGAGGGTCTTGTAGATAGTCAGGCTTTTGAGCCCTCTTCATTTGTAGTTGTCTATAGTCAGACCAATTAAGCTTCCACATGTGCTTTGACTTGTATGCTCTGAATGTTGGGTCATGAGACCCATGTTTGTAATATCTCGCTCCTCGGACCCTAATGAATAAATACTTGAGTCATAGAGTTATGTTGTGATGCCATGTTGTATTTACACATATCGAGCATATTGTGTGTATGATTGAAATGCTTGGTATGTGTGGGATTCGAAAACCTAGTTGTTTATCCTTGGTAGCCTCTCTTATGGGGAAATGTAGTCTTGTGCTTCCATGAGCCATAGTAGTCCGCTACAGCCCGGTTCACCGGAGTCCTGCTAGCCCAGCACTACTGCTTCGAAGCACTTGACTGGCCGGCATGTGATTCACTTTGTTCCTGTGTCTGTCCCTTCGGGGAAATGTCACGCGGTGACATCCGGAGTCCTGCCTAGCCTGCTACAGGCCGGGTTCCCAGAGTCCTGTTAGCCCAGTGCTACAGCCCAGATTCACACGCTGCTGACCGACATGCTCGATGTTCATTCATGTATGCATGTTCCCGTAAGTTAGTGCCACTTTGGGTTCACGACTAGTCATGTCGGCCCGGGTTCTCTGTCATATGGATGCTAGCGACACTATCATATACGTGAGCCAAAAGGCGCAAACAGTCCCGGGCCATGGTAAGGCGACACCCGTGGGAATACCGTGCGTGAGGCCGCAAAGTGATATGAGGTGTTACAGGCTAGATCGGTGTGACTTAGAATCGGGGTCCTGACACGAGTCCTTAGGGTTCAACCTCATGTGTGTCTCAATGCTTTGTGATCTTGATATGGTGGTTGTCTTTGGCAAGTATCGTTGTGTTGTGATCATGGAAACTGACAATTCCAAAGTCTCCGAAGGCTTTAGGAGAGGAGATTTGTATATTGTTGATTTCTCTATAGGTACACAACCTGCTACATGTCTTCTTGCAAAAGCTTCAGAAGGCTGGCTATGGCATCGACGACTTGGTCATGCTGGCATGAGGAATCTGCACACGCTCGCGAAGAAGAAGCATGTCATTGGCATTGAAAATGTCAAATTCCTCAAGGATCACTTATGCGGAGCCTGTGAAGCTGGAAAGATAACCAAGGCCAAGCATCCGGCAAAGACTATCATGCCTACTACTCGACCATTTGAATTGCTTCACATGGATATCTTTGGCCCTACTAACTATGCCACATTTACCAATGCTGCATCTTTATATGGCTTTGTCATTGTTGATGATTACTCTCGATATACATGGGTCCATATTATCACTTACAAAACTGAAGTGCGGGAAGTCTTCAAACGATTTTCCTCGAGGGCTTCAACTAACTTTGGTGCGAAGGTCAAGCACATCAGGAGTGATAATGGAACTGAGTTCAAGAACACTGGCCTTGATGACTATCTTGATGAACTCGGTATTACTCATGAGTTATCTGCTCCTTATACTCCTCAGCAAAATGGCGTTGAGGAGCGCAAGAACAGGACTCTTGTTGAGATGGCCCGCACTATGCTTGATGAGTACAAGACGCCTCATCGCTTCTGGCCTGAGGCAATTGATACTGCGTGCCACATCATCAACAGGGTATATCTTCACAACTTCTTCCAGAAGACAGCATATGAACTTCTCACTGACAAGAAACCCAATGTGAGTTATTTCAAAGTCTTCGGTGCTAAATGTTGGATTAGAGATCCTCATCACAGTTCTAAATTTGCACCGAAAGCACTTGAAGGTTTTATGCTCAGTTATGGTAAGGACTCGCACACCTACAGAGTCTTCAACACCTGTCATCACAAGGTTGTTGAAACTGTAGATGTGCAGTTCGATGAGACTAATGGCTCGCAAAGAGAGCACCTACCTCCTATGACAGATGAAATACATCCTGAGGAATCTATTATGCTCAAGGCTACAGAGGATGTCATTCCTACTGAAGAATCAGCTGAAGAAGTTATTCCAGAGCATGAAGAACATCATGCTAATGCACCTGAGGAAAATGGTGCTGAAGAAAAATGCTGATCAAATTCCTCAACGACAACCCACTCATCCTCGCGTCGCAAATGAAGTGCAAATTGAGAAAATCATCAGCGACATCAACATTCTAGGTCCTCTCACACGCTCAAGAGCTTCACATTTATCTAACTTTTGTGGGCACTTTGCTTTCGTCTCTATCACAGAGCCCACTAAGGTAGATGAAGCGTTTCTGGAGCCTGAGTGGATTCAAGCTATGCAAGAGGAATTACATCAATTCGATCTCAACAACGTCTAGGAATTGGTCAAACGTCCGGATCCTCGCAAGCACAATATCATCGGTGCAAAGTGGATCTACCACAACAAGCAAGATGAAAATGGCCTTGTGGTGAGAAATAAGGCATGGCTTGTAGCTCAAGGCTACACACAGGTTGAAGGAATTGATTTCGATGAAACTTTTGCACCTGTTGCTAGACTTGAAGCTATTCGCATATTACTTGCTTATGCTAACCATCATGATATCACTTTATATCAAATGGATGTGTAAAGTGCATTCCTCAATGGTAAGCTTGAGGAAGAAGTGTATGTTGCTCAACCCCCAGGTTTTGAAGATCCAAAGCATCTTGGCAAAGTCTTCAGACTCAATAAGGCCCTCTATGGCCTCAAGCAGGCCCCACGGGCGTGGTATGATACTTTGAAGGAATTCCTCATGAAGAAAGGCTTCAAACCCGGTTCACTTGATCCAACTCTTTTCACTAAATCTTATGATGGTGAATTGTTTGTGTGCCAAATATATGTTGATGATATTATCTTTGGCTATACTGACCAATGTTATGCTGATGAATTTGCCTATATGATGAGTGAAGAATATCAAATGTCTATGATGGGAGAATTTAAATTCTTCTTAGGTCTTCAAATTCGTCAACAACGCAATGGCATATTCATATCTTAGGAGAAATACCTCAAGGATGTACTGAGGAAATTCGGCATGCAAGATTGCAAAGGAGTCAAAATCCCTATGCCCACAAATGGCCATCTATGCACTGATGAAAATGGTATTGACTTCGATCAAAAGGTATACCGCTCCATGATTGGTTCTTTATTGTACCTATGTGCATCTAGGCCACATATTATGCTTAGTGTTTGCATGTGTGCCCGATTTCAAGCTACACCGAAGGAATCACACCATAAAGCTGTGAAGCATATTCTTTGATATCTAGCTCACACACCAACACTTGGATTATGGTACCCCGAGGACTCGGCTTTTGATCTAATTGGATTTTCAGACTCTGACTATGCTGGTGATCGTGTGGATCGCAACTCAACATCTGGCACATGCCATTTCCTCGGACGATCTTTGGTCTGTTGGTCCTCGAAGAAACAAAACCGCGTATCACTGTCTACTGCTGAAGCTGAGTACATTGCTGTTGGTTCTTGTTGTGCTCAACTGCTATGGATGAAGCAAACTCTCAAGGACTACGGCGTCAATGTGAAGAATGTGCCACTCTATTGTGACAATGAGAGTGCCATCAAGATTGCTCATAACCTAGTTCAGCACTCAAAGACAAAGCATATTCAGATTCGTCGTCATTTTCTTCGTGATCATGTGTTGAAGGGTGACATCTCCATTGAGCATGTGAAGACTGAAGAATAGCTAGCCGATATCTTCACTAAGCCCTTGGATGAGAAGAGATTTAGCAAGTTGCGGTGTGAGCTAAATATCCTAGAATCTTCGAATGTTCTTTGAAAAAAACACCCATCCTAACACTTATGCAAAATTGATGACTTAGATGTGCAACACATGAAGAAACGTTTTTCTTCAATCAATGAACACTAACATTCTAAGTGTGAAGAAATTAACAAAGAATTTGATTCTCAGAACCCTACGACAATTGTACGCGGTGTCTGAAATCATCATTCTTATACGGTGGGTCACGCCACCACAAAATGTTGAAAATCTTCAATTGAGCTTTTCCTCAGTTCTTTGAAATTCCTCAGTTGTTTTTCAATTTGCATTGTCTTCACCATTTCCGTCGTTTTTCTTCATTGGCTATATATATATATATGAGTTTATGTCCTCTACAACATTCACTTATTGCTATTTCCTCAAGTTGCTTGTTTTGCTAAGTGAATATGATCGGACCCTTCCCCCTCTATGCTAAACTCAACCCAATCTATTAACAAATTCTTCATGTGCGTTCTATTTGAAACTCGTTCAAAATCTTCACTGTGTCCTTGTCAGCTGAAGAAATTGCGAACGGAACTTTAAAACCTATCTTATCTAAATTTTTGGCTTTGCCGCTCAAACTGTTCCACATCCCACGACAACACTTATCCATTCACCCACGATCTCACATGATCTCCACTTCTCAGTATGTGGGTGACACATGTCAAGCGAATGAGAAGGGTCAGGGACACGTTCATCCAATTTCTTCAGGCGAACAGTTTTTTCACCGTGGCTATAAATACCCCTTCCCTTCCTCATTTCACTTTTACTCCATTCGTTCTCACTCCAGCTCAAGCTTCTCAAACCCTAGCGCCGCTGCTACTTCATCGTCGTTGGTGAGGAAGAGCTTCACTGCCTCAACCTCGTCGTCGTCGTACTCGCGCCGGTTGCGGATTTCTTCACTCCGCCGCCGCCCTAGCTGTCTTCCTCTGCCAAGTTAGGGCGTGGAAGATCTGAACTGACGAACTTCACATCTACACCTCTCAGTTCATCGTGTACTTTGTCCAGGGTAATTAAAAGTTACTTTTACTGCCCTCTTTGATTCAAATGATAACTACAAAATCTTCAAAGGTGTTTATACTTCAAATTCATCACACACTGAACACCTCACATGTCATCTGTTCTTGATTCATTTCTCTAAGCTATATTTTTCTTCAAGATTCCTCAAATGTGTGGATTTTCTATCTATACATCTCTGGAACCTAAGACAAAGAACGCTTAGTGAAATTCTTCAAGACTCATCTGTTCCAATTCCTCAAACTTGCTCCTTTTTGAAAAACCTCTGAGAACGCATATGACCTCTCCATATTCCTCGCAACTATACTCTGTTCACAGGTACTCATGTCAGCTGCTGAATCACTAGGTTCTCATCAACTTAACTCATTTGCAGTGTTCCTCGAAGAAAAGTTGCATACATCTTCAGAGAATACCATTGTTCAAATTCCTCATCTAAAGAAAATGGCTGATGGAAAGAAGCCACAGAAGGGAGGAAAGAGGCCTGAGGTCAATACTGCTTTTGAGATCCCTGATGACATATACAAGGACTATTGCACTCCTGATGAGGCCACTCATGGAAAGGAAACCAAGAATGAGCGCAGGTATGTTACTCCCAAGTACATGAAGAAATTCGCTCTCAATCCTCCATGCCCAAGACCTCCATTGGCACCTGGCCAAGAAGCAGATCCCACCAGCCTCAAGCGCGGTGAGGATTATCCTAATGAATGGGCTAAGCGCCAGGCCAAGTTGGCCAGACAAGCAAGAGAAGTAGTGAGGAAATTCAATGAAGACTCTGCTGCTGCCACTGCCGAGGCCTCTGCAAGCAAGCCAAAGAAGGCCATGCCAAAGAAGCCTGCTCACAAGCCAAGTGCTTCACCAGCAATGCCCTCACGGCCAAGTTCCTCAGCAATGCCCTCACGACCAGATTTTTCAAAGCCCTCACGGCCAACTCCTCAAGCTGCTCCCACTTCAAAATCCCCAGCTCCTCCGCCAAAGTCCTCAGCTGCTCCGACCAAATCCTTAGCACCTGCGCATCTCACCACGTGCCAAAGGACGACGGGCATCTCTATTGCCTCAGGAGCATCTGCTAGTTCATCAGCACCACTGCATTCTTCAATTGGTCCCCCTCTGTTGAAGACCAAGGCAACTCCTGGACGAGGCTCTCGACCAAGTCCTCAAAAGAAGCAGGTCGCTTTTCAAGTGTCATCAGATGAAGACAAAGCTGATGATGATGAACTTGCAAAAATCATCAGAGACAGGCAGGTCAAGGCCGCTAGAGCCAAGGGCACAAGTGTGCCTCTACTTTTGGATCCAAAGTTGATCCTTAAGTACATTGACCTATGGCACAAGGACCCAAATACTCCTATGCCTGATTTCAAGCTGACTCCTAGCCAAAGTCATATGTTGACTCACTTCATACAAGAAGAAAAATGGAAGTTTGAGAAGGCCATGCAGATCAAGAAAGCGCAGTACAAAAAGGAGCGCTACCTGAAGAAAAACGTTGTCTCTATGACAACTGAAGAACTCGTCAATATACAGTCTGAGATCAAGAAACTCAGTGATGAATTTGACGCATACCATGCTAATTGGGTGGGAGCCAAGGTTCGTTTTGTGAGACTCGCTGACAACTTCACTTCAAATGTTGCAGCCCTAGCACAACAGGAAATTCCTCAGGCTGAAGCATCTGCTCAGCCTATCGAAGAATATGCCAGCACCGCTGATGACAATCAGGTTACTGAAGAAAATGCTAATTACAGGGCTGATGACTGCATTCCAGCCGCTGAAGAAACTGCCAGGGCAACCACTAGTGTTGTGCCTGAAGAAAGTGAAGACGTCAGGGCAACTGCATCAGTTGCGCCTAAAGAAATTCAACCAAATTCCTCTGCTCCTCCTGCGCCTACACCAACTTCGATCCTTCCATCTGCATCAGATGTGAAGAAGACCAAGGCTGCAGAGCGTGTAGTAGTGAAGAAAAGGATGGCATCAACTTCATCAGATTCTTCAGCCCCGAAGAAAATGAAGCCGTTGACCAGCTCATTTGCCAACCCAATTGATGCTGTTCCTATCTCAACCATGCCATCAAACGACCTTGTTCCTTTTGATGAAGAATATGTGATTCCAAGTGAATCCGATGAAGAGAATCCCTATGCTACTTCGTCAGAGCAGTTGGATGAAGAAATTGAAGTGGATGAAATCCCTTCAACCCCAGTTATCTCATCGCCCATGCCCCAGTTCACTGCTGAAGAGACCGGCGTTGAAGAAATGGATGAAGAAGTCGATGTGGACATTGGATGCACCACGCCAGTGCTGAATGATGACTTTTGGGAAAGTCAGCACCCCAACTCTCCTTTGTTCACACCTCTTCAACAAATTCCTCAGTCCCCAGTAACTAATGAAGTCCAAATGGGATCTGAAGAACCTCGTGCAACTCCGTCCATCCATGAAGAAATTCCAGCCACTAGTGCTGATGAACATGTAAATGAAGAATTGAAGTCCCATGCTGCCACTGAAGAAGTACCTGAAATTCCTCATCCTGTGGTACCTGAGATTGAGATCCCTGAGGTTGTGATGCAATTGACTGACACTCCTCACCCCAAGCCAAAGGATCCCTTCTCGAAGAAACAAAAATTCAAGGCTGATGACTTCTTTGGCGAGCATGTATTCTTCACTGACTACAATCCTTATGACTCTGCTCGTCTTAGGAGGAAGCGCTTCTGGACTGCCAGTCAGGCCAATTTCTATTCTTTGCTGCTTTTCAACAAGGACAAAATCTTCTACCATGAGCATATTCCTCATGTGGACATGGAATCATTGCCTTGTTTCACTCCTGTGATCAGTGTGCTTCATGATGCAGGCCTCCTCAACTTTTGCTCTGACATTGTTGATTGGAATGAAGAGCTTATTCTTCAGTTCTACGCTACACTGCATATCACAGGTGATCTTGAAGATATCAACTCCTGGGTCTTGGACTGGATGACCGAAAATACTCATTATAATGCACCGACCTCTGAATTGCTTCACGCCCTGCCCATCAGTCCACCCAGTGAAGGAGCTCGCTGCCCGTACCAAGAACCTGAACTCACTGCTCATTACATGCAAGTGTTAATGAAGCCTCTGAAGCCCGATCAGGCCCCAAGGACCAAATTACTCGTAAAGGACTTACTCTATGTTCCCTGAACAGTCTATCGCATTTTGTCGAGGACAATGAGTCCCGTCAAAGGCCACGACTCATCTGATGAGGAAATAGTTGGCATCATGAAGAATCTACTATTCAACATCATTCATAGCATTACAACCAATTATTATGATTTCTTCATGAGGCTCTGGCAAATGTTGCACTCTCTCCGTTTGAGTTGAAGCCTTATGCTCCTTGGATTATGTGATTCCTTAGAACAAGGTCTTCACTCAACTACAAGGCTGATTTTCAGAATCACCTCAGCTACTTGCCCCCGATTAAAGGATTCAAGCAGACTTTTACTTCAACTGATGAAAAGGGCAAGACACCTCTTGTCATTGATGAAGGCATTCGTCCATTGGATGGTCAGTTTCGCAAAGCTGCATCTTACTCCACAAATGATGACTCTGCCACTCATGATTCTGCTGCCAATGCACCCAAGTCTACTCCTCAAGCCACAGCTCCACGTGTGATGACTGCCCGTGAGCTGCTTCTTAGTCTTCACCAGAGGGTGGATCGAAATCATAAATGGGTTAAGTGTCAGTTTGGTTCTATTCTTCACAACATGACTGCTACACATAATGCAGTGAAGAAAAACCATTACTACCTCCATGAAGTTTTCGGTCGCACCTGGGTTGTCTTATCTCATCTGTATGGTGAAGAAGATCTGAAGAAAATGGGTCTCAAGGAAGATTTTGACTGGTCTACACCTCCTCCGAAGAAATTCAAGAAGGTCAGAGTTCCTAACTTGGTGGCCAGTTCATATTCTTCATCCCGTGACACCAACGAGTATGAAGACTTGGACGACACAACGGCAGGCCCTACAGCGACAAACGACCCCAACAACGCTGGCGTTCCTCCATCAACTTGATATTCTTCAGGGGCGTTAGTCCTCATTTTCAACCCTTTTGGTCATTCGATGACAAAGGGGGAGAAATTTGAGTTAGTCTTCAAGCGGGTCTACTTTCATGGGCATTTTTTTCTAAGTTACAACTCTCGTTCTTTTGAAGACTTTGCTGGATCGAGTTGTAATCTTAAACTCTATGGTGGCATGATACTTTTGATGTGCTTTCCTGCATGCTTATTCCTTATTAATGTTAATGCACGCATGCTGGATTACATCAGTCACCATATTTCATCATGCATTTCAAATTCTTCATATTATATGTCAATGCGTGTATGAATTACAAGATATAGGTGGAGATCTCCATGATTCTACTCTTCAAGTGTGCTTTGCTTCAAAAGAAAATTCCTCACTATGCACATCTTCAGAGGGGTTCTTCTATATCTTTCAATCAAATTCCTCAATTCCAGTATTTACACTTCATATGTTTATCCCCGTTGAAAACTTAACCTATATTGTCATCAATCACCAAAAAGGGGGAGATTGTAAGTGCATCTAGTGCCCCTTTGTGATTTTGGTGTATTGAAGACTTATAGGTTAAGGGACTAATGTGTTTATGAGTGTACACAGGTCTATTAGTCTATGAGGAGTTTAATATTTACAGAGAAAGTCGACCCCTAAAAATGAAGTTCTTCAACTGAAGACTTTAGCTTTATGAAGACTTTCTGAAGACCTTGAAACTGAAGAAATTGGTGCAATCCTGAAGACTTGGTATTCATTCGAGGAGCATGAAGCATGAAGACTTTTATTTTCGCAGTTTTATTTTCTCTTTCTTGAGTCATAGGAAACACCGTACTGTTAAAGGGGGTCGAGGAAATACTAAGGAAAAATTTCCATGTGATGCTCAACTCAAATCCTACCTACCAATCCTTTCGAGTGAAGCCAATGGAAATCTCATACAGTTCAGTCAAATTTCTTCAATGACAGAGACAAAGTTCCTCTGGTCTCTAAGGAATTTGTTCTGACTGAGGAGTTAGGAATTTTCCAGTGCGGATTGCCTACATAGTGAGGAACATGATAGCCCTGAGGAATTTGATACTCAAAATTCCGACCATTGTTGTGTTATGCGCCAGCTATCCCAAAATATCTACCCACTTAACGGTCATATCATTGAAGGGCATTTATGTCTTATCATGTCGGGCTGCTCCCTAGGCTATAAATAGCCGCCCCCCTACAACCACTAGCTGGTTGGCTGCTCTGAGAGAAACTGACACTTGTCATTTGAGAGCAACCCATCCTCTGAGGACTTTGAGCGAAAATCATCAAGTGAGGAAAACCCAAACCCAAACACCTTCAAACCCAAAGTGATTGAGCATCACTGAAGAGATTGATCCTGCGTGGATCCGACGCTTGTTACCTTTGAAGACTGTGCATCTTCCATACGGTTAGGCGTCGTGGTCTAGAGCATCCAAGAGGAAATTGTGGATCGCCGAGTGACCAAGTCTGTGAAGGTTTGGAAGTCACCTAAAGACTTACCATGAGTGATTGGGCGAGGTCTATGTGACCTTAGCTCAAGGGGAATACGGTGAGGACTAAGTGTCCTGAGCTGCGTGTTCAGGACTGGGTGTCCGGGACTGTGTGCCCTCAGGTTTAAATACCTAGCCGCCCTAACCAGACGTACAACTGTCACAACAGTTGGAACTGGTCACCAAGCTACCTGGTTACAGTTCCTCAACCCTTCCATTTCCTCATTTATGTGTTGAGTGCTTGTTCATATCTGTTTGAAGACTTTGAATGGAGACTTTCTCTATTTCCTCAGTTCAATTTCTTCAGTCTGTTTGTCTTATCCTATGTTATCCTGTGTTTACGCTTTCTGTACTCTGTACTTGTTTTCATTTCATCATGAAGACCATGCTCATGCACTGTTATGTTTACTTCTGAGTACTTATTCCGGTGCAAGTAGTTCTTCACTCAGGAATTTCCTCACCCGCAAATTCCTCAGTGAAGAATTCATAAAAATCGCCTATTCACTCCCCTCTAGTCGATATATGTCACAGCCCTAGAATTTGATTGCAAATAGTTGCACAAGCATCTTGCATCATGTTTAAATTCATGAAAGTTGAATTGGGGAAAGTGGAAAGCCTCAGAAATCATTTCAAAAAAATGATCAACATTAAAAATTGCTTGAAATAAACCCAAGAAAATGTTCCTGTTAAGCTATAAAAATATTGGCAAGAGGTAAAATTCAAACCAATATTTTTGGAGTCACAGAAATATTTATTTTGGGCATTTGAGTTAATCCAATAATTATTTGCATTGGATTTATATAGGTGATATATTAACTATATGTCCAATAATTCTGATAATTGTTGAGGGGCTTTGGAATAATCCATTTAGTCCCTGCAAAAATTGTCAGAAGCAGAAAAATTAGTTTGGTTCAAAAACCAAATTAAAACAAATGTCAGAAATAGAAAACAGAAACTATAATGAAGGAAAGAGAGAAAGTTTTTTACCTGGGCTTCTTACCTGGCCCAGCAGCCGGCCCAACTCCTGTTCAGGCCCACCCCACCAGGGGTAGCCTTGTCTTCCTCCTCTCGCCGGTAGGCAGAGGGGAAGCAGTGCACGGCGCCCGCGCGCACTGGCACGCAGCTGCCTGCCTGGCTCCCCCTCGACGCTCATAGACGATGCCATGGAGACGCCCAAACCACCCCTCTCTCCTCTCCCACACTCGCAGCTCTCTCTCCCCTCCCCTATATCGCTCTCTTCCCCACCACCGAGCGTGCCCGTCACCGCCGCTCACCGTTGCCGCGCCTTGAGCCACCGCCTCGCCTCCCCGACGTATCCCTTGTCGCCGCCACGTTGTCTTGAAGCTCCGCGCCTACTCACGCAAGCTGGGGAACCCCACAACATCGCCGACATCGTCGTGTTCATCGTTGGGCGCTGGAGATCGTTGTCGCCGATTCGTCGTCCTCAGTGCATCCCCGAGCTCTCTAGTGACTCCTTCGGATCTGCTGTGAGCCACTGCGTCGATCCCCCCTCTCCCCTAGCTCGTTTCCTTCCTCTAACGCCAATGCCCATTAGAGCCAAGAGCTCTTCGCCGCCGTTCATGTCGTTGACGTGGCCACTATCACCTAGGGCCGCGACCAAGCACACCATCGTGCTCAGTGCAATGCCAGGACCCCAAAACTGTCACCTATTGCTTCTGTCGTGCACTGAAGCACCAAAACCGCCAACTTCCGAGCTTCGGCCGCCGCCTTTGAGCTCTCCGCGGTCGTCTTCGGCCACCCCAGCTCCCGCCGTCTGCTCCATCAGCTGCGCGCGAGTAGCAGCTCTTCGTAGAGCCTCCACATGCCCAAAACCATCGCATGTGGGCGATTTCCGAAGCCCTCCGCCGTCTCTGGCCTCGCCGGCGACGAGCCGTGGGTCAACTCCGGTGGGGTTGACCCCGGTTTGACTAGGGTTTGACCCCCCTGAGTCTATGACATGTGGGCCTAGGCCTGCTGACACTTTTAGTTAAGTTAGTCTAACCACTAACTAGCTCTGTTAACCATTGGGACACTGACCATTGGGCCCTACTGGTCAGGTTTGACCCGGACCGCTTCGTTGACCGCTGACGTCAGCGTGGTGTCATGCTGATGCAATAAATCGTTTACTAGATTTTGTTTAATTCTAAATACCCAGAAAATCCAGAAAATGATTTAAACTTCCAAAAATCATAGAAATTCAACCGTAGCTCAGAATGAAATAATTTATATATGAAAAATGATCAGAAAAATATGAAGAATCTGTTTATGCCATGATCATGCATGTTTGAACAAGTTAACATCACTGAATAGGACAAATGATGATTAGGGAAATTTATGAAATAACATTTGGAGTTGGAATTTGATCTTGTTTGAGTTCCACTTCAATTAACTTGGCTAGATATTTCATTAGGTGAATTCAGTACCTTAACATGACATGTCATTCATGTGAATGTGCATTGCATTGATTGTGTTCCTTCTTTGCTAGTCGGTGGTTGTTCCCCCTCAGTAGACGTATGTTCCGATGATGAGATCGATGACACAGATGAAGAACTATACTATCTTCAGAAGTGCCAGGCAAGCAAAAACCCCTTGTTCATTCCAATACAATCCCACTCTCTCGCTCCTGCTCTCTTTTACTGCGTTAGGACAACAAGGATTCAACTGTTACATGTTGCGATAGTTGAACCCCTTTCCTCTGCATGACCTGTCATTGCCACAGTAAATAGATGAAACCCACTAGCATGAGTAGGAATTGTTTGAGCCCTGATGTGCCTACTCATTCATGCTTGTTTGTCATGCCTGCTACTGCTTAGAGTTGAGTCAGGTCTGATTCATCGGGAATGAATTGGAACGTGGTGAACATGTCCTACCGTTGAGAGCTAAGTGTGCGAACACAATTTGGTAAAGGTAGCGGTGAGAGGCCATGTAGGAGTACATGGTGGGTTGTCTCATTGCAGCCGTCCTCAGGAACTGAGTTCTGTGTTTGTGATCCATGAACAGTTACTACCACACATTGGGTTCCGGTAACTCGGCCCCTCTTGGCTTATTAATCAACTCAATCTCTGTCCAGGAGTTGAACTAGTTTCTGGTGTTTGTAGGTAGTGTTAGTAGTCTACCAAGTGGCACCCGGTACAGGTGGGCTTGGGACAGACTAGGCACAGTGGCACGGTGTACTAAGTGGCACCCGGATGGTGGGCTTGGGAACCCTGCACACATCGTTTGGGGTCGTGAGTGACACCCCGGCCGGATCTCCTTGCGGATGGAACCTGAATAGGCGATAAACCTGGACGAGAGACTTGGGTGGTTAGTCAGGTCATGGCCGACTCCCTCGCCAGGCTTCCACTTGAAGGTTGCCGAGGTACACGGCGTGTACATGGTGGTAAGTGGCGAGAGCGTGTGTGAAGAAGTACGCCCCTGCAGGGTTATCATTATCTATTCAAATAGCCGGATTCCTTGAATATGGAAACTTGGACCCCTTGGATAGTTCATAGACAAGTGAAAGTGGATACTCTAAAATGTGCAAGATAAGCGTGAGTGCTATGGATGGCGTTCTCGTAGGGAGACGGGAGCGGATCCATAGTGGTGTATTGATATGGTGAATATGTGGACTCGTGTGCGCCACCTCAAAGAGTTATTTGCAGTGCTAGTTTAGGTTAGCCACTGAGCCAAAGCTGGCTTGCTGCAGTTAAACTCCACCACCCCCTTTGTTGCTACCAATGCATATGTAGTTAGTTCTGATGTAAGTCTTGCTGGGTACATTTGTACTCACATTTGCTTAATTTATGTTTTGCAGAGAGACTCCAGTCTCGCTAGTAGTTCCATGTGGACTTCGACGTTTAGCTCGTTACCTCAGCTACGATCTTGTACCCTTGGGAGGGTCTTGTAGATAGTCAGGCTTCTCAGCCTTCTTCATTTGTAGTTGTCTGTACTCAGACAAGTTAAGCTTCCGCATGTGCTTGTTGCTTGTATGCTCTGTATGTTGGGTCATGAGACCCATGTTTGTAATATCTCGCTCCTCGGAGCCTAATGAATAAATACTTTGAGTCGTAGAGTTTTGTTGTGATGCCATGTTGTATTTACACATATCGAGCATATTGTGTGTATGATTGAAATGTTTGGTATGTGTGGGATCCGACAACCTAGTTGTTTATCCTTGGTAGCCTCTCTTATGGGGAAATGTAGTCTTGTGCGTCCATGAGCCATAGTAGTCCGCTACAGCCCGGTTCACCGGAGTCCTGCTAGCCCAGCACTACTGCTCCGGAACACTTGACTGGCCGGCATGTGATTCACTTCATTCCTGTGTCTGTCCCTTCGGGGAAATGTCACGCGGTGACATCCGGAGTCCTGCCTAGCCTGCTACAGCCCGGTTCACCGGAGTCCTGTTAGCCCAGTGCTTCAGCCCGGATTCGCACGCTGCTGGCCGACATGCTCGATGTTGATTCATGTATGCCTGTCCCCGTAAGTTAGTGCCACCTTGGGTTCACGACTAGTCATGTCGGCCCGGGTTCTCTGTCATATGGATGCTAGCGACACTATCATATACGTGAGCCAAAAGGCGCAAACGGTCCCGGGCCATGGTAAGGCGACACCTGTGCGAACACCGTGCGTGAGGCCGCAAAGTGAACTAGGTGTTACCGGCTAGATCGATGTGACTTGGAATCGGGGTCCTGACAATATAACGCACTTTCACAATCATCAATCACATCATGGATATTCAAAGAATTCATAGTAGCAATATTGCAATCATGCCCATCATCCAATGTTTTTATGCCATAAATTTTGTTGAATTCTTTTTCTAGCAATTGAGCACAATTGTTGGAATCCTTATTCTCAATATAGACATTATAAAGATAAAGAACAACCTGAGGTAACCCAATCTCCATTTTTGTAGTTTTCTATTATAAAACCAAACTAGTGCTAAAACAAGAAACTAAAAGATTCAATTGCAAGATCTCAAGATATACCTTCATGCACTCACCTCCCCGGCAACGACACTAGAAAAGATCTTGATGTCTACTACACAACTTGTTCTTGTAGACTTGTGGTGGGCCTCCAAGTCTAGAGTTTTGTAGGACAGTAGCAAATTTCCCTCAAGTTGATGACCTAAGGTTTATCAATCCATGTGATGTGTAGGATGAAGATGGTCTCTCTCAAACGACCCTGCAACCAAAAAATAAAAAGTCTCTTGTGTCCCCAACACATCCAATACAATGGCAAATTGTGTAGGTGCACTAGTTTGGCGAAGAGATGGTGATACAAGTGTAATGTGGATAGTAGATGTTGGTTTTTGTAATCTGAAATTATAAAAACAGCATGGTAACCAATAGTAAACGGGCACAAAGACGGTATTGCAATTCTTAGAGACAAGGCCTAGGGTACGTACTTTTACTAGTGTGATCTCCCAACAATGTTGACATAGTTGAATCATAGGCAAATCCCTCAAGTGCGGTGTAGAGTTCACTCCAAAATTACTTGTTGTATAGAAATTGTTGTCGGGCACGAAAGCACCACAAAGCTATTCCTTATAATAACACCTTAAGATGCACATCAACCAAAGCCATAATGTCACCTAGATATTCCAATGTCACCGCAAATATCCGTGGGTTTGGTCATACGATAAGGATCACACAACTTCAGATTCATCTATTTGATTCTCAAGGAGTGCCCCAAAATATCTATTGGAGAGTCAAGATGAGAACGTGTGCCAACCCCTATGCATAGGCCCTAAAGTCATGGAACCCGCAAGTTGATAACAATAATATACATCAAGTAACTCAATTAGATATCCCAATGTCACTACAGATATACTCATGCAAAACACATATTAAGTGCTCTCAAATCCTTAAAGACGCAATCCGATAAGAAAACTTCAAAGGGAAGACTCAGTTCATCAAGAAGATAGAAGGGGGGGAAACTCCATATGATTCATCTATGTAAACAAAGCCCGCGTTACATCAAGATTGTTCCATCTTAAGAACACGAGAAAGAGAGAGAGAGATACAACACATAGATACTGGTACATACCCTCAACCCCGAGGGAGGACTACTCCCTCCTCGTCATGGTGGCCGCTGGCATGATGAAGATGGCCACCTGTGATGATTCCCTCCTCCAGCAGAGTGCCGGAGAAGGGCTCTAGATTGGATCTCGTGGTTCTGGAACTGGCGGCGGTTGGAACAAAATTTCGTCGACTCCCCTAGGGTTTTTGGAATATTTGGGCATTTATAGAGTGAATAGGTAGTGCGGGAGGCTACTGTCGGTGTCAAAACCGGCGGATCTCGGGTAGTAGGTCCTGAACTGTGCGTCTAGGCCGGATGGTAACAGGAGGCAGGGAACACGATATTTTACCCAGGTTCGGGCCCTCTTGATGGAGGTAAAACCCTACGTCCTGCTTGGTTAATATTGATGATATGGGTAGTACAAGAGTAGATCTACCACGAGATCAAGGAGGCTAAACCCTAGAAGCTAGCCTATGGTATGATTGTATTTATATGTCAATCGACTAGCCTGGCCTCGGTTTATATAATGCACCAGAGGCCTAGGATAACAAGAGTCCTAGCCGAATACGCCGGTGGGGAGGAGTCCTTGTCTTGATCACCAAGTCTTGTAGAATCTTCCATGTATGCGGCAGCTGTCCGAACTGGCCCGTGAGTATACGGCCATGGGGGTTCTCGGCCCAATCTAACAGATCGGGAGATGACGTGGTGAGTACCCCCTAGTCCAGGATACCGTCAGTAGCCCCCTGAACCGGTCTTCAAGTTAGATACGCTCCTCGATTCTTCCGAACTATTCTTCATCTTCGGTTGTCAGTCTTGGAAACTGGTTCAACAAATCTTCCCATCTTCGATCTTGAGGATCGCCGAAATGCATTTGACGAGTTTACATGTCGGGTATCCGAGGAGCCCCTTTAAGTTTCCGGCCTTTATCAATGCCTTGTTATTTTTATGCCACACCTCGGGTTTGAAGTTGTTCCCGGGAGGCAGTGTCCTCTTGCGTCCGAGCTCTAACACCGGATAGCATTCGACGTATCTATTGCAGCCGAGCACTAATGTCGGACTGCTTCCGAGCTCCAACGCCGAGATATATCCGAGCTCCAACGCCGGACTGTGTCCAAGCTCCAACGCCGGACTATATCCAAGATGTCATAGATCATCTTGGTCCAAAAAAGTTGAAGGAGTTTAGCCGAGCTTAATGCTGGATTGCCCTCTATGGAGCCAGCCACTAGGGCCTGAGCTTTATGCCGGACTGCTTCCGAGGTGGTGCACCACCCCGAATGTGGGCCGATTTTTGTGAATATTTTTTATTGGTGCAATTTATTCTCTACCGAGATATATAGCCAGTAGCCCTCAAGGTGTGTATCGGTCTAAAACCTGAGATGCACCTGAAGGATGACGTAAGATCGTTGATCCCAGCAGCCACTGAGACTCAGGTTGATTTGCAAAATCGGCCTGAGGATCAAGTCCAAGCTCGGCAGAATACTTCGGGACACTAAAAGCGGCGTGCTCAGTCTTTGAGACTCAAGTTGGGTGCGGCCGACCAACCTAAGGATCAAAATCTCCTCGGAAACTATATTGCACATAAAATTTTCTGCATTGGACAAGCAATGCAGTAGCCCCCAAGACACTGGTCGGGTGGTAACACCAGATCAGGGGATCAATGTGCCCCTTTAATATTTGTAAATAATAAGCCCGAAGCCCAGTAGCCCCCGAGCCTTAATGCGGGCACGGGTGGCCGAATTAAGGATCAATATCCATAGTAAAATCACAAATTATGTGTAATGACTCTATGTATCCAAGTACATTACGTCATTAATGCTCGGATCCGCATTGTACAAAACCTTGTTGACCGACCATCGGCTTCCACCTCTTCGGCCAGTAGCCGAGGAGTGTTTGTCCTACTTTATAAAGCCTTTATGAGGGCAAAGATTTACAACAAACAAGGCAATCTGGCCATACGGTTTTATAAACAAAGGTACGCAGAGAGTTATATTACTGTTTAACAAAAGAAATGTCTTCCAAAGAAAATAGTCCCGCTATCGGTTCCTTTCTTTGGGTTGTCATGCTAAGCATGATCATTAAACCTCAGCTCTAATGTAAGAGCAAAATATTGAGGATTTAGTTTTGGGAGGCCAGTTAATAGCCCCGGTAGTGTTTGGCGACAGTCGGGGTCAAGCCATAAACACTTCGGCCAATGTTATGAACGGCCCATCATTTAACATAGTCATCGGATCGCTGACCAGTTTACGCTTATTGTGAAAGTCAGTTTTCGGCTTTCTCCACTGAGGTGCTTAACCGTGTGAGCTGGAAGCACAATCGCAGTGGTTCTCCCTTTGCACGCCTAGCCGAACAAAACGGAACGTAGGAAGCAAGTGCAGGAGCCAGGCAACCCAACTATTGACCGAAGACACAATTCGAAACCGATGCATATATAGCAATATCTGAGAATGTTTTTGCCGAATCCCTAAAGGTGTCCGGCGTTGCACTGCGAGACTAATGCTGGAAAAGCACAAATAGTTTAAAAGTGCCAAAAAGCTTGGAAAACCAAGAAACGTCGGTAAAAACATGACGTCCGAACAATATCAAGTGTTCGGTGCCAATCCGAAAGTTGGTCTTAGAAAAAAGAAGTGCTTCTGTCATGCTTTAACATGATACATCCTATCTCAAGACTTCGAGCGGGTCAGCCTACGGCTTCAACCTCCTATCCCGAGGGCGTACTACTTCTCATCAGGCCAGTTTAGCAAACTAAACTCTAGCGGTTTTGAGAGAGAAACTAGGCTCCCCGGCTAGTGACCGCACACTCGTGTCGAAAAAAGGAGTGATAAATAATAATAATAATAATAATAAAACTTTGCAACGACTAAGAAGAAGAACACTTATTATAAAACGGCTCAAATAAACTTAAGAGCCCCCAAGTGACTTGGGTAGAAGAATGATTGCATGTACCAAAGCACTTATATCATATCTATGTTCAACCGAACTTTAAACGCGTCTTAACCGACCGTCAGCTTCTCCCTCTTCGGTCAAGGACCGAAAAGTGTGATGTACTCCATCGGTCAAGAATATCGACGGTGTTTCCAATAACCAGGCAATCAGGCCATAAGGCTGTAACAGACAAAGCGCGCTCAGGGAACTTATGCTATATTACCGTGAAGTGTAAGAAGCATCTTCGAAGAAAATAGTACCCCCACCGATACCTTTCTTCGGTGCTCATTGTTATTATGAGACTTGTGCAATAGATTTTTTGTACTCATGAGTTCCGTTGTGTGCCGACCATCATTGAAAACTATAAGAGCGCTAGCTTTCGGCTTCACCCAGTCTGAGGTCCGGCTTGGGCGACCCGATCGTGACAATCGCAGAGGTGCTCCCTTTACTCCCTAGCCGAACAATCGGGAACGTAGGGGTAAACACAGGAGCGAGGCAACCCAGCTTGCAAATCCCTTAAGTTAATGTGGTGCATATTGTGGCGTAATACACGAACAAGGAACGAAGCCGTACAAGTATAATCATATGCAAGTGGAAAAGCTTCATGAAGGAAGCCCCCAAATGAATTGGGTATTTGAATTTATGCGTCACAAGCAAAGTTTGGACAGGGAAATTTTTTACAAGCAACTTTTTTCCAAAAAAGTATAATGCTTGGTCGAACCGAACACAAGTTAAAAATTAAAACTTTGAGCATGAAAGTGACTTAGCTGGTTAATGTGTTCGGCATTGATGACGCGGTCTGAGCTTGATGCGGGACAAGGTTCCATCCCCCAAGCCGGTCCCGAGGTGGCGGAGCGGAGAGCTCGACACGCCGAAGTGGTGACATAGCACGGTCAGTGCAGACCGGCAGAGTGACGACGAAGTCCCCGGATCGTTTTCTTGTGCACAAAAAATAGTGCAAACCGGAGATAATAGTAATAATAATAATTAAAAAAATCATTGCATAATAAATAATTTATGCAAAGTGAGTATTAAAAGAAATATGGCCTGGCGCCAAAGTCAATGTCGACCCAGGGCGTCGGCATGATGCGGTAAAGGCGTGACAAAGCCTGGATTCATAGGTCGGTCCGAGTTCCGGATGCGGCGTTCGCCGGACTATGTACGGAAACTGACCGAACCACCACGCGACAGTCGTTAATGCGGCCATCATTTGATAGACCTGCGTACAGATGATGGACAAAACAGAGTAATAATTCCTTGGGAAAATAAACCCAAACAAGCAAAAAATACTAGGATTAATAGCACCTAGTTTATTTGTTGTAGCAATCCGAAGAAAGGTGATTCCCAAAATTGGGACTCAATCCGCACACCCATTGCCTGATGGGCGATAAAGCGATGGTATGGCGATGCTGGCAAAGGTTGGCTCGCCGAGGCAAAGCCCTCGGTCCAGCTAACTTGACGGAGCTGGTCGGCTAGTGACGCCGAAGTCTCCGGAGTAGGTTGATGAAGAGATGGTGAAGCCCCCGGTCCAGCCGAGATGTCGAAGCCTCGGTGTCAGCCGATGAGTCGAAGTAGGTCGGCGTGATGGACACCAGCTTGAAGAAGCAATAGTGCGGCCCTGCCGATGCAGGTCGTGACGTGGTTGATGCCGGCTTGATGAAGTGACCGTGCGGCGATGCCGGTATGCCCGCTCCGTGTAATCCGTGGGGCGGCGATGTTGGTGATGATTTATCCTTCGCGATGCCGGACTCTTGTTCGGCTTGCCGAGATGATGATCCGAAGAAGTTGAGCTCGGCTAAAGTGACGATGTGTCTAGCGCAGGTCGGCAGTCGTGGAGTAATATTGCCGGACTGGTTTGACACCAGCATGATGTTGAAGATCATGTTCAAAAGATCTTAAAGTTAGTAGGATGTGTTCGGGAACAAAACACAATACCCCATATAAAACTTCCTTCAAAAGGGATGTCCGAAATCCCGTTCATAAAAAAGATGAACTCGGGTCGGAATCATTTTCGCGCAGAAAAGAGATCCGAAAAGTGATGCACTAATCGGATGGTTCCCGGAGTTTAGACGGTCGGATCGAGCTGAAATTTTGAGAGGTGTTATATATAGGAATTCCGCAGCCGATCAACGGTTGGATCTTCCAAAGGACGTCCGAGCTAGAAGCTGGACAACACGCCCTAAACTCATCCAAATTCCCGTCCAGATTTGACAGGGCTCCGGTATATCGTGGATTGCCAGAGATTCCTCCGTCGGAACTCGACGAAATTTTCCAGGATTGTTATAGACTCTATTCCGCACAATTCCACCAAAGCGATACTCGAGGAGGTGGTGGCAGCAGATACGAGTTCGCTGTCCAAAAAAACAGCGCGGTCGCTTGAGGGCAATGTTGACGTTGAGCCCCCGAGCTCCATAGATGATTCCGCCGTGATCTTGATAGAGATCGGAGTTGATGTTTCATGAAGGCCCTCGTCCGAACATGGTGATCCGAACACGGGGCGCAATTCTTGGTCGAACCAAGGTGACCAACCGAACTGGTGACGAAGACGCCGAAGTCGTAGTTGATCTGCAAGCGAGCCATCGATCCTTTTATCGACCACACAGCGGAACTCTCAATGAAAGCACCAATGTCGGTGTCAAAACCGGCGGATCTCGGGTAGTAGGTCCCGAACTGTGCGTCTAGGCTGGATGGTAACAGGAGGCAGGGAACACGATATTTTACCCAGGTTCGGGCCCTCTTGATGGAGGTAAAACCCTACGTCCTGCTTGGTTAATATTGATGATATGGGTAGTACAAGAGTAGATCTACCACAAGATCAAGGAGGCTAAACCCTAGAAGCTAGCCTATGGTATGATTGTATGTATATGTCTATCGACTAGCCTGGCCTCGGTTTATATAATGCACCAGAGGCCTAGGATAACAAGAGTCCTAGCCGAATACGCCGGTGGGGAGGAGTCCTTGTCTTGATTACCAAGTCTTGTAGAATCTTCCATGTATGCGGCAGCTGTCCGAACTGGCCTGTGAGTATACGGCCATGGGGATTCTCGGCCCAATCTAACAGATCGGGAGATGACGTGGTGAGTACCCCCTAGTCCAGGATACCGTCAGCTACCGAGGTGGGCACAACCCACCTGGGTGCGCCTGGGCCCCCAGGCGCGCCCTGGTGGGTTGTGACCCCCTCGAGGCACCCCCTAGATACTTCTCGGGCCCACTGGATATCTTCTGGTCCAAAAAATGTTCAAAAAGTTTCGCTGCATTTGGACTCCATTTCATATTGATTTTCTGCAATGTAAAAAACAAGCAAAAACAGCAACTGGCACTGGGCATTATGTCAATAGGTTAGTCCCAAAAAATGATGTAAGGTTGCTATAAAATGATTATAAAACATCCAAGAATGATAATGTAACAGCATGGAACAATCAAAATTATAGATACGATGGAGACGTATCAACCTCCCACGCTTCTTCGCGGAGGAGTTGTAGGCCGGAGGGCCCAATGGCCTATGGCTGCAAGCCGACGGTTGTTGCAGCAAGGCCTCGTGAGTGGAGGTCGAGGTCACCCGCACAGGCGATGTGTTCCTGAACTACGGGTGGCAGACATTCGCTCGCGCCCGCGGCCTACAGGGTAGGCGTACCCTCCACTTCAAGTATGATGGAGCAGTGACGCTCTTCGTCAAGATCTTCGGATAAGATGGCCGGTTATTGGGGTGCTACCCAAAAGGTGACGGCAGCGACAGCGACCACCTTTCCGACGACGACGAGCATCGCGGCGGTGGCTCCCTCCGAGGTGAACTTGCCCTTGGCTAAGGTCGTGATACCTTCGGCTGTGGCGGCGCCTCCCACGGGGAGAGTACGAGCGACGACAACTACGATGAGCCGCCATGCCGCTGTGCTCGGACCAAGGAGGAGGGTGAGGCACCACACCGTCGGGCCCCTGTCAAGGAGGACGACTCTGACTGATCACGGGTAGTGCCAGAGCAGGGCCTCGGGAACAGCGGCCCTCCGAAGGCCGCTCCTTTTGTTTGTTTTCTGCTTCCTACATCCAAAACCATGAAGGGCCCCATGGGGTGTGTAATGAACTATGGAGCTTGCACCTTTTATCACCGTTTCTTGCTCATATTCTAGCATCTACATGGTCACAAATTGAAAGATTCATGTCTGACGTGATTAGGATAACTTAGCTCGGTTTGCTCGCAGCCCTTGACGGGTCCCTGCGTCGCGGGGGCATGCTCCTCCGGAGCCTTGACCTATGGAACAACCCTGAGCTCCCGAGGGGGAGCTCATGAGGTACCAGAACCTCCGGAGGCACCCCCGCCAGGTGTTGAACCTCTCATGGATATAGGCAGCGCTTGGCATGAGGTTCCTTGCTAGAGAGTCAAGCCACGACTGATTTTTCTCTAGTCGCCCCTTCGTGGCGCCCATCCTGCGCCAGAGCCCCCGAGCAAGGGTCGATCATCGCTGGTGCACCGGGTCATGGACCTGGGGCTGAGGACCACACTTGCCTGTTGGCTCGCTCAGGAGCATCGCATGAGGATCCGGACGCCAAAGCATTAGCAAGGTGTGTGTATGGGCGGACTCACAGCTGTTGTGGCAACGTTGTCGGGTTTTCCACGAGTGCAACACTGTGCCCAGCCCCCTCTCCCGACGCACGAGGGAGGGAACAATGGGCCACTGTTACTTCCTCCGAAAACAAGGTTGAAGAGGGAAGACAACGCAAAAAATCTTGGCCCCCCATTCGAATAAAGACGCGGAAACTTCAAACATCATTCCAAGAAATAGCAAATCTTTTATTACAAAAGAAAGAAAAGAATAGCCGTGTCCGGCACCTAGGCTGGCCTTCCCACCAGCATGGAGCATGGGGCCTCCACTTGGAGTGGGCATAGTCATTGTATGACCATGTCGTCAGCCAGCGCGGAGCATGGGGCTTCCACTTGGGCGTGGGTGGGAGCCCTCGTGAGGCCCAGGGGCAGCGCTCAGGAGACTTCGGGGCATGTATAGCCCCACCCATTATTACATGAAAGTGTCATGGGTAGAACTTGCGGAAATGTTGGATGTTCCAGGCATTCTAGACGGGGACCCCGTCCTGTGTCTCCAGGTGTACGACGCTCGGCCTGGAGACGCAGGCGATCCTGAACGGTCCCTCCCACATGGGCGAGAGAGGCCCTCCCTGGAGAGCACCCGACTCAGGACGAGGTCTCCAATCTCAAGAGTCCGAGAGCGGATGTTGTGGCAATGGTAGCGCCGCAGCGCCTGCTGGCACCTCGCTGCGCAGAGCGACACTCGGCGGCGTGCGTCCTCCCCGAGCACGAGGTCTGTCCCCTGCGTGGCATCATGACGCGCCTTGTCAAATGCCATGACTCGCGGGGAGCAATGCTTGACCTCGTTCGGGAGGACCGCCTCAACCCCGTAGACGAGGAAGAACGGTGTAACAACCACAATGCGGCTATATCTCCCACGTGTCGGGGCACGACTTAGAGGCATAGCCGCATGGTAGGTTTGTCGCAAGAGGGGTAATCTTCACAGAATCCCATGTAATGAATAAGAATGGGATAAAGAGTTGGCTTACAACCGCCACTTCACACAAATACAAGTTAAACATACATCATCCAGAATATAATCAAGGTCCGACAATGAAACCAAAATAAAAGGAAGACAACCCCAAATGCTAGATCCCCGATCGTCCCAACTGGGCACCACTACTGATCAACAGGGAACAAAACAACGATTGAAGATCTTCATCGAGCTCCCACTTGAGCTGGGTGCGTCACCTGCAATGGTATCATCGGCACCTGCAAATGTTTGGAAGTATCTGTGAGCCACGAGGACTCAGCAATCTCACACCCATGAGATCAAGACTATTTAAGCTTATAGGTAGGATAGGGTAATGAGGTGGAGCTACAGCAAGCACTAAGCATATATGGTGCCTAACATACGCAAATAAGAGGGAGAAGAGAAACAACGCAATGGTCGAGAAGCTAGAAGTGATCAAGAAGTGATCCTGAAGCTACTTACATTCAATCATAACACAAAAACTGTGTTCACTTCCCGGGCTCCGCCGAGAAGAGACCATCACGGCTACACACGCGGTTGATTCATTTTAATTAAGTTAAGTGTCAAGTTCTCTACAATCGGATATTAACAAATTCCCATCTGCCCATAACCGCGGGCGCGACTCTCAAAAGTTTAAACCATGCAGGGGTGTCCCAACTTAGCCCATCACAAGCTCTCACGGTTAATGAAGGATATTCCTTCTCCTAAGAAGACCCGATCAGTCTCGGAATCCCGGTTACAAGACATTTTGACAATGGTAAAACAAGACCAGCAAAGCCGCCCGATGTGCCGACAATCCCGATAGGAGCTGCACATATCTCGTTCTCAGGGCAACACCGGATGAGACATCCTACGGGTAAAACCAAACCTCAAGTTTCCTCGAGGTGGCCCCGCAGTCTACTCGGTTCGGACCAACACTTAGAGAAGCACTGGCATGGGGGGTTAAAATAAAGATGACCCTCGGGTTGGCCGACCCAAGGGAAGGGTAATAGGTTGTTAGGAAAATGTAAAACCAAAGTTGGGCCTTGCTGGAGGAGTTTTATTCAAAGCGAACTGTCAAGGGGTTCCCATAACACCCAACCGCGTAAGGAACGCAAAATCAAGGAACATAACACCGGTATGACGGAAACTAGGGCGGCAAGAGTGGAACAAAACACCAGGCATAAGGCCGAGCCTTCCACCCTTTACCAAGTATATAGATGCATTAATTAAATAAGATATATTGTGATATCACAACATATCCATGTTCCAACATGGAACAAACTTCAACTTCACCTGCAACTAGCAACGCTATAAGTGGGGCTGAGCAAAAGCGGTAACATAGCCAAACAACAGTTTTCTAAGATGGTGGGTTTGAGGCTTGACATGGCAATATGGGAGGCATGATATAACAAGTGGTAGGTAGCGCGACATAGCGATAGAGCAAACAACTAGCAAGCAAAGATAGAAGTGATTTCGAGGGTATGGTCATCTTGCTTGAGATCCCGCAAGGAAGAAGAACGAGTCCATGAAGAAGACAAACAGACAAAGTCGAATGAATCCTCACAAACGCAACGTTATCGGAACTAACCCGAAGAAGCAACACCGGAAAGAAGCAAACAACATAGTAAACAACCATCACATAAACATGGCATGATGCACAACCAAGTATGATGCATGTCCGGTTAAATATGCATGGCATGGCAAAGTGCACAAACAAAAACTACAAGTTAAGTGGAGCTCAATATGCAACGAGATGCATATTGATGAAACACCACGTGACTTATTTAGTTCACTCTCGTTTATGTACCCAACAATATTAAATGTTGTTAAACATGGCAAGAGGTGAAGCATATGAAAACTACCTATCTAGGCAAGTTTAAATGAGGCCGGAAAACAAGCAACAAGTCCGGAGAAATCCTCATGAGCATATATTAGATTTGGTACTGTTCTATCCCAAAGCATATTTTAGAGTTGTTAAACATGCAAGATGAGTGCACCATGTTAAACTAGGCATTTTTCTACCCCATTTACATATAAAGTTTGTTAAGTTTGGAGCTACGGTTATTTAGTTATGAAATAAAGCATTTTAACATGGCATTAGGTCAATTATATGCAAACATCATTTTAAAGATTTTAAACATGATTGAGAATGGCATATTATGAAACTACACAAAATTCTAAGCAACTTTCATATATAGAGTTTTTACATGTGATGCTTAGTTTGTGAATTAAGATATGCATGAAGTTTAGGGACCAAACTGTAAAATGGTAATTCTCTGGATAAAAGCTAAAACCGCAGCAGCAGAGAAAAAATAGAAACGGGCTGAATCTGCAATCGGGCCAACAGTGCACACAGGGCTAGGGGATTTGGTGGTGCTCACCATGGGCTTCGGCCCAGTCAAAGCAGTGGTAGGGCAGGCTGGATCTGTAGGGGAAGCAGCGGGGCCGGCGTGTAGTGCGGGCGGCTGGGCCTTGGCGCCGGGGTCAACAGTAGCGACAGGCCGGCTCTCACAGTCACGGTCAACGCGGCTGGAGCGCTGCACTCTGCTCCTCTCGAACAGCAACGCAGGGGAAGAAGAGGATGCAGCGGGGGACTCGGCGTAATGCGGGGCTCCAGCGGCGCAGTCAACGGGCAGGAGAGGCCGGAACAGGACTAAAATGGCGGGATCCGATGGAGGGGGCCGGATCTGGGGCACGGAGGCGAGGATCCATGGAGGCAGAGCTCCATTCAGCGACCATGGCGAGGCCCTTGTGTGAAGGAAGGACAAAATTCAGAGATGAGACAGGGGAAGGGAAGAAGAGAGACGTCGGGGCAGGGTGTTCCTACCGGCAGTGGCGTCGCTGAAGGCTGGGGAGGACGACCTTCGATGGCACCATCCATTGTTGGAGCTTGAGGATGGCCTTGGAGTTCCTGAAGAAAAGAAACGGGAGAGATGAGGGTGGCTGAGAAGGAAGGGAAGGAATTTCGCCGGAGAGGAGCGGATCACCGGAGGCGCTGCTGCTTCTGGCGGCGACGGTTCCCGGCACGGCCGGACATGCAGCAGGGCGGCGGGGTCGAGCAAGGCGTGGTTGGACCGGGGTCGCAAGGAGACGAGGACGAGCGGGACTTGTGCTCGAAGCGAACAGAGGGACCTGCTGACGGTGGTCTCCGGCGACGCAGCTGGTCGCGAGGATGAGCGCGGGGTTCGGGCGCGCGAGGCTGTGGTCGAGGAGCTCGGGAGGCTTGGCGGCTTGGCGTCCATGGTGGCTTCTATTCGTCCTGAAGAGAAAGGGATCGTGATGTGAGGGAGAGAGACGAGCGAGGGTAAGGGAGGAAGGGCGGTGCGGGGCTCATCTACTGGTGGTGCTCGACGGTGGAGGGAGCTCCGGTGCTGCGGATGAAGGAGCTTGGCCAGCTGGGCCTCGGGCGTGAGCGTTCCCGCTCGGGAGGGCTCCTGTGGTCATAGGCGAAGACGGCTGCGAGGACGAAGGACGACGCGGTGGCGGCTCAGGGCTCCGGTGGCACTCGTTCTGGTTGGAGGAGGAGCTCGGGTCAGCTGGGGTCTCAGGCGCGAGGACGAGGCGCACAGGGGCTCCTCTCCCTGGCGCGTGATGGTGGAAGGGCGAGCGCTGGTTGGCCCGGTGCTAAAGAAGAGGTGGATCGGTGGTTGCTGCAGGAGGAGATGAGGAGGGGATCTGGGAGGATCCCAAGGGAGAGAGTGGTGGCGGCGGGTGAGGGATTGGATGGATGGAAGGATGGGACAGGATCCCTAGTTTCTAGGGTTGCCCATTATATATATTGCAATGAGATTAGAGTAGGGCTATCCGGTCCCTTCGATCAAAATCGGACGGTCGGGAAAAATTAGGTTAGGGAGAGTCCAACGGGAAATCGATGATGATTTAGGGATGTTAGGGGATGATCTGAATCCAACGGTGACGAGTACCCAGGTCGGGTCCGGGACAGCTTTTAGACGCGCGCGCGAGGAGGGCCGCGGGCTGACGAGAGAGGTTCGGTTGGGCCTGGCGATGAGTGGTAGTGGGCTGTGCAGAAAGCCTTGGGCTGAGAGAAGAGAAGAGAGAGACCCGGCGACTGTTTCCAGAGACCGAAAACGTCCGACGTTTGACCGGCTATATTGCCACTATAGTTATACGTTGGGGCGTCAAACGAACTCCGAATGCGATGAAACTTGGCAGGAGACCTACTAACAACATAACAACACCGCACGCCAACTTTCATCCCATTCCGAGAACATTTTCCGGCCACTTATAAAATACTATTTCGGACATGCCGCGGGCGCGTGCGAGTGTCGTTGGGCTCAGAACGGACAACGGAGAGAATGGGGAGACCCGGACGAATGCAAGTTTTGAAAACATGATGATGCAATGCGGATGATGACATGGCAAGATGCGACACGCAAGCAAATGACAAGGCAACAACAACGAATAACTGGAAGACACCTGGCGCGTCCGTCTCGGGGTGTCACAAACGGGGTCTTGCCAGTGGGCTTAGTCGCGGTGCTGCAGATGGACCACAACACGGACTGGAGCTCACGGAGCCAACCCCTTCCACAGGCTTCGAGCTTTCTCTTGAAGCTCCTTCTCTTGAGGCCCCTCAGGACCTCCGCATTGTCGCGCTCGGCCTGGCCGTTGCTCCGTGGGTGTGCCATAGAAGCGTAGCATATCTGCGTTCCAAGGTTAGCACAATATGTCCTGAAAAGGTTGCTTGTGAACTGGGAGCCTTTGTCAGTAATGATACAGTTGGGGACCCCAAAATGGCTCATGAGGCCCTTGATGAACTTGACGGATGAGCCGGCGGGGATGGTGCACACGGGCTCCACCTTTGCCCACTTGGTGAACCTGTCGATGGCGACATAGAGGTAGCGGTATCCGCTAGCTGCCCGAGGAAATGGGCCTAGGATATCCAGTCCCAGACCGTGAAGGGCCATGAGACTGGGATGGTCTAGAGTCCTTGCGCGGGATGGTCTGGAGTCCTTGCGCATGCTGGTGAATCTTCTTGGCGTGGAACTGGTAGGCCTCGCAGGATCTCACCAGCTCGGTGGCGTATTTTAGCGCCGTTGGCCAGTAGAACCCGCTGCGGAACACCTTGCCCATGAGGTTGCGCAACGAGGAGTGGTGTCTGCAATCTCTGTCGTGGATGTCAGCCAACAGCTCGCTGTGATGCCCCAAGACCGATGCTCGAGAAGACTTCCTTATGTTCCGGGTTTCGCCGTGTGTTTCATTTGTGCCTACCCTTTAATTTTTGCATTGCATCATGTCATCATGCCATCATCTCATAAATCTTTTGCAACTCAACTAAATAAATGGCATGGATCTTTGATCCATTTAAACCGAGGGAATTCACATGGTGATTCTCTTTACAACATATCCTCTCGATATTTAGAGAGCTATAGTAAATATTCCAATTATTTGGAATTACTGCAAACACACTTGCAAAATATCCCAATGCCTTTGTTATCTTAATTCTTGGTCTCCAACATGGCCATATATTTCTTTCATCATATTTTGGAGCTCCACCAAAAAACCGAACATTTTGGACCTTCCAAACCTCCACTTCCTATTCACCCATTCGAATTTAATTCAAATGTGTTTGAACCTAAACCTTGCATCCATGCCCACTCCTATTTTCTTGGATTAGACTCATTTTTATGAGTTTGAGAATATATTATTTCTCCTACCATCTCCTTTTCTCTCTTTTCTTTCTTTCTTGTTTTCTTCTCTGTAATGGAAAGGAGAGAAGAGAGAGGGAGGAGAGAGTCCAGCCCATCTAGGGTCTTCAACCAGCAGCAGCACTGGGCCGGCCTCCCTGGCCCAAGCTTTTCCCGCAGCCCCACTTTAAACCCTAGTCCCACTCCCCCGGCCCAGCCGGTGCCTGTCTAACCTAGGCCCAGCCGCTCCCTCTCCATCTCCCTCGTTCCCTTCCCCCGTCTCCCTCCTCACGCCGCCAGGAGCGTCCGTGCCCGATGCCACCCGCTCGATCCCCCATCCCTCTCCTTAATCTCGATCCCCCATGCTCCTCCTTCCCCTCACTCGGCCCCGCTCCCTTGCAAACCCTGCATCACGCCTCTCCTGCCTTGGATCTCAGGCGCAAGCTCCTGCATCAAGCAGGGGAGTGAGTAGGTTGAAGCCCCAGCAGCCATCGCCGCCGGCCTGCTACCTCCACCGCCCGGACCCGTGCTTCTGCCCGCCGCCATCTCCTTCCTGGAGCCCCTCGTCGTCTTCCGCGCCAAGTTCCAACGCCAGTGCAGCCGCTCGCGGTGCCCTGCCTCTCATCTTCGTCGTCGTCCAGAGCCATGGAGAGGAGGACAACTCAGGCGCCGACCCCGCCTCCTCTGCTCGCCTGTTGCTCGGTCCTCCTCCGGCAAGAACCCAGCCGCCGTGCCCTGCTGCAGCGCCACCGTCCTCGACCTCCCCGTCTTCCTGGCCTCCTCGCGTCCCTTGGTTGTCTCTCTCTGCAGCGAACAGCTGCAGCTCAGCGCCTCGGCACCCCTGCATCCCCCTCGCCCCCGGCAGCAGCAGCAGCTGCTGCACCCTTTCGACGCGCCCGGCCCTACTTCTCCTCTGCGCGCCATGGCCTTGACCCCCCTGCTCCACCTCGATGCCTTGCCAAGCACTAGTGACCGAAGACCCAAGTGCTCTTCAGATCGTAAAGGCCGGCAAGTCCAACTAGTTCCAATGCCCCAAGGACGACTACGCGGTGTTGCGCCAAGTACCTAAACCGTGTCTCCGGAATCGCCAAGACCATCCTGAATATTGCCAAGTACCACTTCCGTTCCGGAATGCAGCAAGTACCACTACGGCCGGAGACCTCAACGCCCGATGCCTAAAACGATCACCGAACCGGAAATAACGCCAAGTACTAGGTCAACGAGGACCACCAAGTTCGTCTTCCGCCGTCTCCGAAATCGCCAAGTACCACGACGATACGAGAACAACTACCATCGACGTGCATTTTGCTAAGTACCGCTACCGTCGACCCTCGAAGACTCAGTGGACGTCAAGTTCTCGCCGTGCCTCTGAACATCTACGGAAACTTGTGACAGTAAGAATGTGAACGACTACCATCGCCGAGTACCACTACTTCCCACGACGATCATGAATGACTACACCGCTTGACCCGAACCGTTCCGATAACGCATGCTTCGAAGGTATAATCCCGAGACGACCACCCATTGTCGAATGCTTGTGTGATGTATGAGATGCCCGTGTGTTGCTCCGTGTCCGTAGTGTCTCTCGCTTTCATGCCATCGACTCATGGGACACCCGGTATCTGGGAGCGCCCCACCATCTTTTGCACGCAACCGCACACTTCTCCTTTGCATCGGTATCTCAATCGAGTTACCGGAACCGGAACGTTGCCATGGCATCGTTTTCATTATCGTTGCCGTGACACCCCTTTCCTTTCCACCACGGTGATAAATGCTTCATAATGCTCTTATCAATATTTTCATAAAACTTGCATAAAACTTGCACATGTCATTTGCATCATGATAATAACATTTAAATGTTTAAAATTGTTGTTGCACCAAATTGATAAATGCATATGAGGTTTTACCAGAATTGTTGCTTGTTGTTCCGGCCTCATTTAAACTTGCCTAAATGTTTAGTTTACTTATGCTCCACCTCTTGCCATGCTTATCAACATTTAATATTGTTGGGTACCTAAACGAGATCGAACTAAATAAGTCACGTGGTGTTTCGTCAATATGCAACTCGTTGCATATTGGGCTCCACTTAACTTGTAGTTTTGTTTCTGCACTTTTCCATGCCATGCATATTTAAACCGGACATGCATCATGCTTGATTGTGCATCATGACATGTCTATCTGATGGTTGTTTACTATGTTGTTTGCTTCTTTCCTGGTTGTTTCCCTCATTAGCTTCGGTTCCGTTCCGGAGTTGTGAGGATCCGTTCGACTTCGCCTGTTTGTCTTCTTCATGTACTCGTTCTTCTCCCTTGCGGGATCTCAGGCAAGATGACCATACCCTCGAAATCACTTCTATCTTTGCTTGCTAGATGCTTGCTCTTTTGCTATGCCTATGCTGCGATACCTACCACTTGCTATATCATGCCTCCCATGTTGCTAAGCCAAGCCTCTAACCCACCTTGTCCTAGCAAACCGTTGTTTGGCTATGTTACCGCTTTGCTCAGCCCCTCTTATAGCGTTGTTAGTTGCGGGTGAAGATTGGAGTTTGTTCCTTGTTGAAACATGGATATTTTGTTGGGATATCACAATATCTCTTATGTTTATTAATGCACCTATATACTTGGTAAAGGGTGGAAGGCTCGGCCTTATGCCTAGTTTTTTGTTCCACTCTTGCCGCCCTAGTTTCCGTCATACCGGTGTTATGTTCCTTGATTTTGCGTTCCTTACACGGTTGGGTTATAATGGGAACCCCTTGACAGTTCGCATTGAATAAAACTCCTCCAGCAAGGCCCAACATTGGTTTTACCATTTGCCACCTAGCCTTTTCTTTCCCTTGGGTCGGCCGGCTCAAGGGTCATCTTTATTTAAACCCCCAGCCCGGTGATCCTCTGAGTGTTGGTCCAAACTAGAGTCCTTTGTAGCCCCCCTCGGGGAAACTCGAGGTTTGATTTTAGCTGTACGGAGCGCTCATCCGGTGTGCCCTGAGAACAAGATATGTGCAGCTCCTATCGGGATTTGTCGGCACATCTGGGTGGCTTTGCTGGTCTTGTTTTACCATTGTCAAAATGTCTTGTAACCGGGATTCCGAGTCTGATCGGATTGTCTTGAGAGAAGGAATATCCTTCATTGACCGTGAGAGCTTGTGATGGGCTAAGTTGGGACACCCCTGCAGGGATTTGAACTTTCGAAAGCCGTGCCCGTGGTTATGGGAAGATGGGAATTTGTTAATGTCCGGTTGTAGAAAACCTGAAACTTAACTTAATTAAAATGCATCAACCACGTGTGTAGCCGTGATGGTCTCTTTCTGGCGGAGTCCGGGAAGTGAACACGGTGTTGGAGTTATGCTTGAACGTAAGTAGTCTAGGATCACTTCTTGATCATAGTTTCTCGACCGTGCTTTGCCTCCTCTTCTCGCTCTCATTTGCGTATGTTAGCCACCATATATGCTAGTGTTTGCTGCAGCTCCACCTAATACCTTTTACCTACCCAAAAGCTTAAATAGTCTTGATCGCGAGGGTGTGAGATTGCTGAGTCCCCGTGACTCACAGATACTTCCAAAACCAGCTTGCAGGTGCCGATGATACCGTGCAGGTGACGCAACCGAGCTCAAGGAGGAGCTCGATGAAGTTTGTGTTTGTTATGTTGTTCCGTTTCCAGTTGATCAGTAGTGGAGCCCAGTTGGGGCGATCAGGGATCTGTAGCATCAGGGGTAGTCGTCTTTTATTTTGGTTCCGTAGTCGGACCTTGATTGTATCTGGATGATGTAATGCTTTATTTATGTATTGTGTGAAGTGGCGATTGTAAGCCAACTATGTATCCCTTTCCTTTTTCATTACATGGGATGTGTGAAGATTACCTCTCTTGCGACATTGCTTACAATGCGGTTATGCCTCTAAGTCGTGCTCTGACACGTAGGAGATATAGCCGCATCGTGGGCGTTACACTCGCGCCCTTGCTCCTTGGATATGCACCACAGCAAGACATTGTTGGGGCGCCTTCGATATAGCTAATCGTCCTGCAAGCAATAAGCGGTGGCCTGACGAACCACGCGCTGTGCGTCCTCCACCTTCTCTGGCAAGGCTCTGCGGAGCAACTACACCTTGAACTCCTCGGTCCAGCAACCCGCCTGAGGTTCCAGCACCAAAAGCAGGCATGATCCCGAGGTCGGGCCACAGGCTGGGGCGCCTGAGGACGGGGCCGGTGGCGGCTCATCCCGGATCAACACCGGAGCTGCGGCCAGAGGTGCCACCGACGGCCTGAAGAGCCTTTCCTCAAACACACCAGGCTTCTGAGGCTTGCGGTGGGACGCCCTCTTGGCGATGTCATCTGCTTCCTTGTTCGCGCCACGCGGGACGTGCTGCAATTCCAAGCCCAGAAAGCATTTTCCGATTTTACGTACCTCCTCTAGGTAAGCCTCCATGTCCTCGTCCCTTGGCTTGTATTCCTTGTTGGAGAAGTTGACGAGGAGCTGGGCCGCCCTTGATGGTGAGGCGCTTGACCCCCAGGGCGGTCGCGGCCCTGAGGCCGGCAATCCAGCCCTCATATTCTACAATGTTGTTTCAGACCTCTCGCTAATACGTCTCCGACGTATCTACAATTTAAGAAGTATTCATGCCATGTTTATAACAATTCTACATGATTTTGGTATGATTTGATTAGAACTAACCTGGACTGACGCTGTTTTCGGCAGAACTACCGTGGTGTTATTTTTGTGCACAAATAAAAGTTCTCGGAATGGGCTGAAAAATTTACGGAGAATATTTTTGGAAAATATAAAAAATACTGGATCAAAAAGATACCAGAGAAGAGTCTCGGGCTAACCACAAGGGTGGGGGCGCCCCCACCCTCCTAGGGCGCGCCACCCGTCCTTGTCATCGCCTCGTGGCCCCCCCTAACATGAAACCAACACGCCAACCTCTCCTATAAATCCTAAAAAACCAGAACAGAAGGGAGATCGGGAATTCTACCGCCGTAAGCCTCTATAGCCACGAAAAACCAATCTAGGCCCTCTTTAGCACCCTGCCGGAGGGGGCCATCATCACCGGAGGCCATGGAGGAGGATCCCGGAGGGGCCATCATCACCATGGAGGCCAAGGACCAGAGGGGGAACCTCTCCCCATCTAGGAGGAGGCAATGGAGGAGGAAGCACAAGGGGGGACTCTCTCCCCCTCTCTTTCGGTGGCGCCGGAGTGCCACTGGGGGAATCATCACCGCGGTGATCGTCTTTATCAATATCACCATCATCATCACCATCCTCATATCTTTATGCGGTCCCCTCTCCCGCACCCCGCTATAATCCCCTACTTGAACATGGTGCTTTATGCCACATATTATGATCCAATGATGTGTTGCCATCCTATGATGTTTTGAGTAGATTTTCTTTTGTCTTTGGGTTGATTGATGATCTGGATTGGTACGAGTTGCATGTTTTATTTTGGTGATGTCCTATGGTGCCTTTCGTGCACGCACATGTGAAGGATTCCCATTGTAGGGTGTTGCAATACATTCATGATTCTCTTATAGAGGGTTGCTAGAGTGGCAGAAGCTTAAACCCGAGTAAGGGGGTTGTTGCGTATGGGATAATGGGGAATTGATGCTTTAATGCTATAGTTGGGTTTTACCTTAATGATCTTCAGTAGTTGCGGATGCTTGCTAGAGTTCCAATCATAAGTGCATATGATCCAAGGAGATAAAGTATGTTAGTTTATGCCTCTCCCTCATATAAAATTGCAATGACGACTACCGATCTTGTTAACAATTGCCTAGGAAAATTTCACACGCCGACCCATCATTATTCCACACTCGCTATTTATAATATATAATAATATATTCTAACTTTATGATAACAGCACCTACTTTTATATTTTAGCTCTCCGATATCATGCAAAGTTATCCTCTTCATACCCACAACGTAGTTTTATTTCTCGTTTCTAGTTGGAAGCAAACGTTCGATGTACATAAAGTCGTATCAGTGGCAGATAAGACTTGAGAGAATATTGATCTTACCTTTAGCTCCTTGTGGGTTTGACACTCCATACTTATCACTTCCACCTGTGGAAATTTCTACGATGATTCCTTGCACTTGGGGATTATCAAGCTCTTTTCTGGCCCCATTGCCGGCGAGCAATAGCGTGGGGTTGATATTCTCGTGTATGCTTGTTTGCTTTCTTCACTAAGTAGATTTTGTTTTACCTTCTTGTTCTTGTTTAGTTGTGGGTGAAACAAAAAAACTACAAAATGAAAATACAAAAAAATTACTTGCCTCTTATACCTAAAAACTTTTTTAAAGAGAAGTAATTGCAAGGTTGTGCATTGGAGAAGTGAGGGTCGACCTTTAACACTTGTGTTCATGCTCATGGAAACAATGTAGAACTTTTCATGGAAGTTTCTCAAAAATAAGTATCCCCTTGAATATATTTATTGTATTATATAAATATTGTGTCATGGTTTGGCTTTAGAGTGTTTAAATTGCTTGTTTGGTGTGTGCAGTAGAAAAACGGAAACTTTTGTTGTAGTCTTTTAATTTTCATTTCTTACTGGAGCATGATAAAATCTTGAAATTTCTACACAGTGCTGCCCCGCAAATTGTTTAGATTTTATGAATTTTTAAGAATTTTTGAAGTTACAAAAGTATACGGGAGTTTCATATTGCTACAGACTATCCTATTCTTGACAGATTCTGTTTTCTATGTGTTGTTTGCTTGTTTTGATGAATCTATGGGTAGTATCGGGGGTATGAACCATGGTGAAGTTGGAATACAGTAGATATAATGATAATATGAAATTGGAATGAGTTTACAACAGTACCTAAGGGTAGTGATTTGTTTTATTATACTAACGGATCTCACAAGATTGTTTGTTAAGTTTTGTGTGGATAAAGTGTTCGAAGAACGAGGAGTTACTGATATGAGAAGAATAAGGAGAGGCAAAAGCTCAAGCTTGTGGATTCCCAAGGCACCCCAAGTAAATATTTCAAGGATACTCAAGCATCTAAGCTTGTGTATGCCCCGGTTGGCATCCCATCTTTCTTCTTCAAACAATTATCGGTATACCTCGGTTTTTGTTTTGTTCACATGACATGCGTCTTTTGTGTTTATTTTTTCATTTCTTTTCCTTTATGATCCATGCTAGTATGATAGCCCTTCATTGATTTGTAGAATGCTTTTTTGTGCTTCACTTGAATCCTTTGAGTATGGCTTTATAGAATGCTCTTTGTGCTTCATTTCAATATTTTGAGTATAACTTTATAGAATGCTTCATGTGCCTCACTTATATATTTTGAGCTTGCATATTGGTAAATTTATATTATTTATAGAATGCTCTATGAACTTCACTTATATCTTTTACAGTATGAATAAAAGGATTATCGGAATTGGGCTTGGAAGACTATCATTCGAATATCATGCCTAGCTAAAAAGGCATTAAAGAAATGTGCTTGTTGGGAGGCAACCCAATATTTATCCTTACTGTTTTCGTGTGTTCTAATTATTAAGCTATTGTAGTAATCATGTTTTATAGCTTTAGTTTCAATAAAGTGCCATGTAAGACCTTTGGGACGGCTTACGCTGATAGTTGATTTGATCTTACTAAAAAATAGAAACTTTTGCGCTCAGGAAAACAATTCTCGTTTTTAACAGATTCTTGATAAAATACTGATTATTTTTGCAGAAAATTAATAAACTAATTTCCTAGGTTTTCCTAATTTTTCCTAATTTTTCAGAATTTTTGGAGTAGCAGAAGTATGGTTGTTGTTCAGATCATTATAGATTGTTCTGTTTCTCGTGGATTCTGTTTTCAATGCATAGTTTGCTTGTTTTCTAGTTTATATGGCTTATATTGCTCAATATAAATTGTAGAAATGATATGGTACAGTAGGCATTGTGTGAGAACAATTATGAATCTTGTCTTTGACAGTACCAAAGTGAATGATTTACTCTTTATCATACTAACCCATCTCACGAAGTTCCGTTAAGTTTTGTGTGCTTGAAGTTTTCAAGTTTTGGGTGAGATATCGATACGAGGAGAATAAGGAGTGGAAAGACCCTATGTTTGGGGATGCCCAAGGCACCCCAAGGTAATATTCAAGGAAGACTCAAGCGCCTAAGATTGCGGATGCTCCCGAAGGCATCCCCTCTTTCGTCTTCGAAATCATTGGTATACCTTATTTGGAGCTATATTTTTATTAGTCACATGATATGTGTTTTGCTTGGAGCATATTTTCATTTTACTTGCTGTTTGAATAAAATCATTGGATCTGAAATCTTGAATGAGATAGAGTCCTCCCATGGCTGGTTAATTACTTGACTACTCATTGTTCTTCACTCGTATCTTTTTGGAGTAGTTTTGTCATTTACTCACGTGCTTCACTTATTTCCTATGAATAAATGGTTCAATGAATTGAATATCATAAATCTGAATTTATATATGTTTCATATGCTTATACCATGGGGAATAATGACTTCACACATAATATGTATAGGTGGTAAATTTATTGAAAGTTAGCAAACATAGTATTGGTCACTTGAACAATTCATGAAAGAATATTGAAGGAAGAGAGATTTCACATATAAATATACTATCTTGGAAATCTTTTGTAATTGTGAGCACTCATTAAATATATGACATGCTAAAAAGTTGATATTGGACAAGGAAGACAACATAATGGGTTATGTTTTCCTATATCCGAATAGAAGTTATATTGTCATGGATCCTCCAATATGTTGTGCTTGCCTTTCCCTCTCATGCTAGCAAATTCTCTGCACCAAGTAGAGATACTACTTGTGCTTCCAAATATCCCTTAAACCAGTTTTGCCATGAGAGTCCACCATACCTACCTATGGATTGAGTAAGATCCTTCAAGTAAGTTGTCATCGGTGCAAGCAATAAAAATTGCTCTCTAAATATGTATGATCTATTAGTGTGAAGAAAATAACCTTTATATGAACTTGTGATATTGAAGAAATATAAAGTGACGTTCTTTTGCATTAAGATTTTGTGCATCCAACCATAAAAGCTCAAGACAACCTCTGCTTCCCTCTGCGAAGGGCCTATCTTTTACTTTTATCTTCTACCCTTATACAAGAGTCATGGTGATCATCACCTTTCCTTTTTATACTTTTTCCTTTGGCAAGCACTATGTGTTGGAGAAATCCGTATAAATATATCCACTCGGATGTAGGTTTTCATAAAGTATTATTGTTGACATTAACCTCGAGGTAAAAGGTTGGGAGGCGAAATTATAAGCCCCTATCTTTATCTATGTCCGATTAAAACTTTGAACCCATAAATATCACGTGAGTGTTAGCAATTGTGAAATACTAAATGATAGTTGAGTATGTGGAATTTGCTAAATCGAAGCTTTTACATAGACCCTTCCTGAAAATAACATGAATTGCAATTGTTTGATGACTAAGAACATGGTTTGTTTTCAAGAAAGTTTATGGTCTATACCTTAATTTGTGAATAGCTTGTTACTTGATCATAAGAAGTTTTATGAGTTGAGCTACTGTTTATGCTGAAGAATAATGCTAGAAAAAGTGCTTGGAACTTTCATTGATCAAACCTGTGCACTTAATAGCATTCACACTTCATAAATTATTTCTTTTATCATTTACCTACTCGAGGACGAGCAGGAATTAAGCTTGGGGATGTTGATACGTCTCCAACGTATCTATAATTTATGAAGTATTCATGCCATGTTTATAACAATTCTACATGATTATGGTATGGTTTGATTAGAACTAACCCGGACTGACGCTGTTTTCAGCAGAACTACCGTGGTGTTGTTTTTGTGCAGAAATAAAAGTTCTTGGAACGGGCTAAAAATTTACGGAGAATATTTTTGGAAAATATAAAAAATACTAGAGCAAAAAGATACCAGAGAAGAGTCACGGGCTAACCACAAGGGTGGGGGCGCACCACCCGTCCTTGTTGTCGCCTCGTGGCCCCCTGGTGTGAAACTGACGCTAAACTCTCCTATAAATCCTAAAACCCCCAGAACAGAAGGGAGATCGGGAGTTCCGCCGCCGTAAGCCTCTGTAGCCATGAAAAACCAATCTAGGCCCTCTCTGGCACCCTACCGGAGGGGGCCATCATCACCGGAGGCCATGGAGGAGGATCCCAAAGGGGCCATCATCGCCATGGAGGCCAAGGACCAGAGGGGGAACCTCTCCATCTAGGGGGGAGGCCATGGAGGAGGAAGCACAAGGGGGATACTCTCCCCCTCTCTTTCGGTGGCGCCGGAGTGCCACTGAGGGAATCATCGTCGCGCTGATTGTCTTCATCAACATCACCATCCTCATCTCTTTTACGCGGTCCACTCTCCCGCACCCCGTTGTAATCCCCTACTTGAACATGGTGCTTCATGCCACATATTATGATCCAATGATGTGTTGCCACCCTATGATGTTTTGAGTAGATTTTCTTTTGTCTTTTGGGTTGATTGATGATCCAGATTGGTACGAGTTGCATGTTTTATTTTGGTGTTGTCCTATGGTGGCTTTTGTGCCGCGCACACATAAAGGATTCTCGATGTAGGGTGTTGCAATAGGTTCATCGTTATCCCTGTTGTTTGGTTATCTCTGGAGTTGTCCCCGCAACCTCCGCGTGTTGCTAGACCCGCCTCTTGCTCATCCCGCGACGGGGGCTGCTGGCACGGAGCTTGTGCTTGGGTCCGTCCCTGTAGCACTGATAAACCTAAGAGACCAAGCTCTGGCTCGCGGCCGGCCCTGCGCATGTCACCTCACCGAGTCCTTAGTGCCTTCGTCTTCTTGCGGAAAGATCACCGGCGGGACAGCAAGTGCGGCAGTGCGCTATTCTCTCTTTCTCTGACTAACTCACAGGGACCTCCGGAGTCGAAACCGTGGGCGGCACCGCCAGCAATTCGAGTCACGACCCCTCCAGGGCCAGCCGCCCCTTTTTCACACAATTCGCTTGCACGTTGAAGGGGGGCTCCTGAGAATTGCGCCTAAGGGGCTCCTACTGGCTCTCGAGCCCTCACCCCCTAGCCTTGACCACGGCATCGCGACCTGGCATACTAACGGTGGCTGAGCCTTGCTCGAGGGCTGAGACACGAGGACGTAGGGCATTTAGATGCGTGTGGAAGAGGGGATCGGCGTAGCCCTGCCTGGGAGCACCACCACCAGGACGTGGTTGGGCACCGCACAACAACTGTCTTCACAGCAAGGGAACCGTCACGACCTCGCCAAGATAAGTCACCGCATTCACGTTGGCATAAACCTCATGATTTGGTATTTCGGCTCTTGTGACCTTGCTCAGGCAAGGACGTTTCCCTTTGGGCCTTCAGGAAGCCGCTTGCGCACTAAAGGGGACCCCCTGAGCATCGCGTCTCGGGAGCTCTTACCGGACCTCGGGCCGCTGACCTCCTGGCCTTGACCACGGCATAGCTACCTGGCATACCAGCGAAGGCTGAAGCCTGCCTGGGAACTGGGTCCTGTCAGCGTAGAGCACTAAGCTATCGCGAGAACAAAAGGGAACACCGTGCCAAGGCACGATACGCGATCACAACAACAAACCAGGAACAATAGCATTAAAGCAAAAGCATTACAATTTTTTACATACCCCCACGAGGCTCGTCATGATTTCGCAGGGAAAGCAAAAGAAGGGATCCAGAAGAACCCCGGCCTCAGCGACATCACCGACGACGTCGAGTCAACATTGTTGCTATGCTCCGGGCGTGGCAGCTCGGCGGCTCATAGCTATCATCGTCGCTGGACTCCGGACAATCGCTGGACTCCGAAGAGTCGCCGCTGCTGCCGGAGGAGCGGTTGGCAAGGCCAAGGGCAAGTTCAATGCCCGTGGCCGCGCCACCTTGACCACCTCTCCTAGAGGAGCATTCCAGGCACCGACCGTCCTCGCCAAAAACCTTGAAGAAGAGCGTCGAAGCCCCGTCGTATTCAAAGTGGATGGAGAGGGCTCCCTTCGGGCAGCAGACGCGGGTGATCTCGCCCCATCCTTGAGTCATGAAGACGTCGCCAGGGCGAACGACCCCGACCTCCGCCTCAGAATACTGATCGCAGCACCCGGCGTGCTGAAGCCATAGCTCGACCGGCCCATTCGGCGGAATCTCCTTTGCGAAGAACCATGAGAGCCGGATCCATGTGCACAGCGGCATTGCCGCCCACACCACAAACTTGCGTGTCGTGCCTTTGGCATGGGGCCGTGATCTGGGTGGTCGTGCCGCCATCGCCCATCCTCCACCGTAGCCTTGTCCTTCGCGGCGTCGGGTGTTGTCCCTACGTGCGGTGCTCCGCACGTGAGCATGCACAGGGAGCGGTAAGCCCAGCGGAGGCCATTCGTACCAAGGTCGCGTAACCTCCCGCTCCTCGTTAGCGTCGTGAGAGCAGCCAAGCCTCTTCATCGGCGGGAGTAGCCCAAGCCCTTCCATGGGGGCCTTCCCTTTCTCGGCCGCGGAGAACCTCCTCGCCGGCGCCATGTATGCTTCGACGAGACAATAAGATAGGAAGGAAGAAGGAGCAAGAAGCGGGAAGACGGAGATGAGCAGGGGGGTTCTGCCCCCTCCCCCCATTTATAGCCAGAGGGAGACCAACCGCCGTCCTCCCATGATCCCCTGTAATGATGATCTTTTTGCATGCAGCAGGCTGTTGTCAGGTCGGACGGTTATCTAGGCAGCATGGGGAAGCGGAGATGCCCACATCTCATCAAGCGCCACGCGTCAACTGGGTCCGTAGGCGGTTGGGGCCGCGGCGCTTCACCTCGAAGCCAAGTCCAAGCACGCCTTGGGCCCGGGGGCTACTGTCGGCGTTCTGGTAACCGGGGTACCCAGACTTGCCTGCATGCGGCCCACGGCGTGGCTCCCTCAACGGCCTGGTACGGCCCACCTTCAGCATTGACAATACAAGACCCACGTGAGGGGCCAAGCCTCACGAGGCGGACGACACCAAGACCTCCAGAGGGAGCAGCCTCCCTAGGCTGTCTCCTTAGGAGTGGACATTTCTATGCACGCGCCCACCTCAAATAACTTTCATGGATATAAAAAGATAGATCTGATCAGAAACTCAAAGTTCATCCGATCCCAATAAACACACCGCAAAAAGAGTTACATCATATGGATCTCCAAGAGACCATTGTATTGAGAATCAAACGAGAGAGAGGAAGCCATCTACCTACTAACTACGGACCTGAAGGTCTACAAAGAACTACTCACGCATCATCGGAGAGGCACCAATGAAAGTGGTGAACCCCTCTGTGATGGTGTCTAGATTGGATCTGGTGGTTCTGGACTCTGCGGCAGCTAGAATTGATTTTCGTCGACTCCCCTAGGGTTTCTAGAATATAGGCGTATTTATAGAGCAAAGAGGTGGTCCGTGGGGCACCCGAGGTGGGCACAACCCACCAGGGCACGCCTAGGCCTCCTGGCACGCTGTAACGCCCGGATAATTAAGCTACAGTGAAACTCTGCTAATGATGCCTCGTCACCTTGGTTACTATTGTTAATCTTGCGTTAGTTCAAAATGTTTCAAATTGAAATTTTATTTGAAGGCACACAACAAAAATTTTCAAATATTAAAACTAAAGTGTTCGAAATGTGACATAATTAAACATACCAAATTAGGTACAACTTTTGTATTTTACCAAAACTAAAATATTTAAGGAAATAAGTGAAACAGTAAAGGAAAAATAAATAAAAAGAAAAGGAAAAACAGAAAAGAATGTAAAAGAAAAAGAAAGGAAGCAATTAAAGAGAAACAAGCCCATATGGGGCTGGGAGGCCCAACCCACCACACCTCCTCTCCCTCCTCACGCTACAGGAGGCAGAGAGAGGGTGTGACGGCCATCCCGCGGCTATGGCCGCTCCCCGGCAACGTGTCGTCCATCCCCCCAGCCCCCTCTCGGATAAGAGCAACCCTAGCCGTCTCTCTTCCTCCGAAACCCTAATCCCCACTTGTTCCTTCCCCTCGCCCGTGCTATCGATCTGGAGCTCCTCCGAGATGCATCGGAGCACGCCATCGTGAAATACCGCGGCCACCAGTCGAGGCTCTCCTCCGGACCGTGACCCCGAGCTTCGTCGTCGTCACCTTCATCGAGTATGCACACTAGGATGGATCGGGAAGCCTCGGAGACGACGCCTGCTTCCCTTCTTCTCCGACAACGTCTGTTGCCTTCCGTCGTCGATCCACTCGTCCTCAACCAGCCCCGGCCTCCCCAAGCGCGCGACGAACCCCGCTGTGAGCCCCCCTTTCCCCTGCCTTGCTCTGCATCACCGGTTCCATCGCTTCCGTATATGCGCCGTCGCGGGACTTGTCGTTCCCGGTGATTCCGGCAACACCAGTGCCTCTTGCGACCTCCCGTGGATGTGCGCGACTACGGGATGCCCTCGTCCGCCCACTGCCAACTGCGCCCGCGCCCTCGTCCGCGGTCGCGCTCGCCGCTGCTCAGCATTGCTGAAGCTCCGCTCCTGTGCACGCTCACCCACGCCCGCAGCTCGTACAACCGCGGCGTGCCCCGCCTTCGCCCGGGCTCGCCGGGTCCGCGCGACGCTCTCTGCCGGTGCTCCGCTGCGGCCTGCCCACGCTCCCCTGCCGCTCGTCACGATCCCGCGAGCGCCCCGCCGTGTTCGGCCGTGCCCGCCACCGGTCGCGCGCCCGCCGTTCCCCGCCTCTGCTGCGCCTTTGCCGCGCCACACCTCTTCCCCGTGCCCGTGCGTCGTTGCTCCTTGCTGCTCGCCGCTCGCTGGAGGCCTCCTCCCACGCACGCTCTACCCGCTTGACATCGCCGCCGCCTTCGCCCGCTGCTAGCGCCGACAGTCGCGCCCCCCCCCCCCCCCCCCCCCCCCCCCGGGCTCACTCCCGCTCGCAGCCGGCCACGCCACGCCCTGGCCTCGGCCAGTGGCTGCGTGCGGGCTGTGGCCGCCGGCCACTACCGCTGGGCCCGGTCCAATAATTTGGGGGGCTAATCCCCACTTAATTAGTCTTTGGTCCAATGACATGTGGACCTTGTTGCCAAAAAATATTAAATCATCTAATAAAAGCAAAGAGAATGACACACGGGACCCACTGCACTATTCACTCTTTGACCAGTCAGATGTTGACTGGGTCAACTCAGTCAACATGCCCCACATGTCAGCCTCTGTAGACCCTGCTATGTACACTTCATTATGTGCACATAGCATTTGTCTATTAATTTTGAATTAATAATAATTTTGGAATATCTAATTAAAACTTTGAAAAATAATATAAAATAAACCGTAGCTCGGATGGGAAAACTTTTTACATGAAAGTTGCTCAGAACGACGAGTCGAATTCAGACACACACCCCGTTCGTCTGCCACGCATCCCTAGCATAGCGAACACGCAACTTTCCCCCCTCCGATTCATTTGTCTGAAAACGCGAAACACCGGGGATATTTTCCCGGATGTTTCCCCCTTCACCGGTATCACCTCATACCGCGTTACGGCACCCCTAGCACTGCTACTTGTCATGTCATGCATCGCTATGCATCCGTTTGCATTATATTCATTGTTTCTTCCCCCTCTTCTCTTCGATAGACTACGAGACTGACGCCGCTGTTGGTGCCCTGATCGACTACGCTGTTGATGACCCCTCTTTCTTGCCAGAGCAACCAGGCAAGCCCCCCTGATCACCACATATCGCATACTCTTCTCTGTACTGCTTGCATTAGAGTAGTGTAGCATGTTACTGTTTTTCGTTAATCCTATCCTGATGCATAGCCTGCCATTGTTGCTACAGATGTTGATACCTTACCTGCAATCCTAAATGCTTAGTATAGGATGCTAGTTTATCATCAATGGCCCTATATTCTTGTCAGTCTGCCATGCTATACTATCGGGTCGTGATCACGTCGGGAGGTGATCACGGGCATATACTTTTATACATATTATATGATACTTGTGGTGACTAAAGTCGGGTCGGCTCGTAGAGTACCCGCGAGTGATTCACGGATTGGGTCGAAAGGAGGTTTGTCCCGACGGCCTTCTGAGTGAATCTTTGTGGCGGAGCGACAGGGCAGGTTGAGGCCACCTAGGAGAGATGTGGGCCTGGCCCTGGTTGACGTCCGCGGTTATTTCAAAATAACACGCTTAACGAGATCTGGGTATTTGATCTGAGTCTGGCCACTAGCCTATACACACTAACCAACTACGCAGGAACAGTTATGGGCACTCGACGTCGTGGTATCAGCCGAAGCCTCCTTGACGTCAGAGACTGAGCGGCGCGCGCCGGATTGTGTGCAATTTTTCCTTATATAAGGGAGGCTAGGTCTGGTTGCCGGCCGCGTATGCAACATGCAGGTGTGCAATGGGCGATGGGCCCAAACCCCTGCGCCATAGGATTTAGACCGACGTGCTGACCTCTCTGTTGTGCCTAGGTAGGGCTGCGACGTGTAGATCTTCCGAGGATGTAAGTGCATCTTGTGATGCCTCGAGACTGATGTGCCAGGTGTCGTCCAGTTATTCGCCGTCGTTGCCATCTCTTTTGCTAGCGTGTTGCATCTTACCATGTCATCATGTGCATTGCATCATCATGTTTTCAAAACTTGCATCCGTCCGGGTTCCCCCAATTCCGTCCGTTGTCCGTTCTGAGTCCAGACACACTTGCACGCGCCCGCGACACGTCCGAATATTATTTTAGAAGTGGCCGGAAAATGTTCTCGGAATGGGATGAAAGTTGGCGTGCGGTGTTGCTTTGTTGTTAGTAGGCCGCCTGGCAAGTTTCAACGCATTAGGAGTCCGTTTGAAGCCCCAACGGATAACTATAGCGACAATATAGCCGGTCTAACGTTGGACGTTTTCGGTCTCCGAAAACAGTCGCCGGGCCTCCCTCTCTTCTCTTCTCTCAGCTCGACACCGTCTACATAGCCCACTACCTACCGCCAGGCCCAACCTAACCTCTCTCGTTAGCCCGCGACCCTCCTCGCGCGTGCGCCCAGAGGTTGTCCCGGACCCGTCCCAGGCAGTCGTCACCGTTGGATTCGGATCATCCCCAAACATCCCTAAAACATCTGCGATTATTTGTTTGGACTCCCAAAGCATTTTATTTCGAACCGTCCGATTACGATCAGAGGGACCTAGATAACCTCAAACCTTATCTCCTACCTATATAATCGTTGTAACCCTAGACCTAGATGTCCCATCCATCCCTCTCATCTCGCCGCCGCCACCCACTCACCATCTCCATCGGGATCCTCCCAGATCCATCCAATCCTCCCAGCCGACACGACCAACTCCCTCGTTTTCAGCACAAGCCAATCTCCTCCTCCTTCCAATCGATCCAACCAAGCTGCGTCGCTCTAATCCCGCAGGAGCCCGAGCTCCTCTGCCCAGCAGCGCCCGATCTCCCCTCATCCCCGAGCTCCACTCGAACCCCCTCCTGCTTTGCTTCGTCCTGCTCTCCGAGCCCAACAGGAGAGGGGCTCCTCCATGGCGTGCTCCTCACCGAGCCCCACCTCGTCGCCGGAGAGGATCTCCTGTAGGACCTCCGGCCTCCTCCCACAATTCAGCCGCAGCGGCACCCGAGGGCCTCCACCAGCTCACCGCCGCAAACTCCACCACGATCCGGAGCCACCAGGACCCTGTCGCCACGCCTACTGCCGCCTGCATCGAGCGAGGGGACGAGCTCCTCCTCGGCCAGCCACGTCGTCCTCTTGACCCCGACCTCTGCGTGCCGGCCTCAAGCTCGACCTCGCCTCATCGCCCGACGACCGGCGCCGCTGCCGTCGACCACCACTAAGGGAGCACCACGGCGCCCCGTTTTCCCGCGCCCCCTCTCGAACCAGGAGCCGGAGCTCGTCCACGCGCTGGCCAGCAGCAGTGCGCCCCGCCTCGACTCGCCATGGAGACCACCGCGGCAAGGCCAGCCCTCGTTGCCCTTCTCCTTTTCCATCCTTTCTTCTTCCACCTCCCTAATCTCTCTGCTCCCTCTCTCTGCCGCCATGGACAGGGCTTCGACGTCGTTGCCTCCTCTACTTCAGAGCAACGCGCCGCCCCATGGATCCTTCTATGCCTGGAGCTTCTTCACTTGCATCCCCCCCTCCGCCCAGATCTGCCGTCTCTGCCTCCCTTCCTTCCTCTCCGGCGAGCAGCCGTGCCGCCGTGGCTCTGCTTCCTGTCGAGCAGAGCAGCGCGCCCGCTCGTCCCTGTCGCGTTGACCGCGATAACGCCTGAGCCAGATCCAGCCGGCCCACTTGCCCCGCAAGCCTGCTGCTTCCACCAACTAGGCCTTAGCCCAATGTGAGCCACCCCAAGCGCCCCCTCCTTTTTTTCTTACCGCTGGGCCAGTTCAGTTTCGGCCCAGTGGATGTTTTTTTTGGTTCTGCGAATTTAGCTAATTTCCGGGGATTTGCAGATTTACAGAAAACCCCTAGCCTTCATGCATTTAATATCTCACAAACTAAGCATCACATGTAAAAACTTTGTATATGAAACTTGCTTAGTTTTTCATCTAGTTTCATAATATGTCTTTTTCATCCATGTTTAAAATGTTTAATATGCTGTTTGATTAAATTTGCTTAAATAACTTGCTAAAATGCTTTATTTCATAACTTAATAACCGTAGCTCCAAACCTAACAAACTTTATATGTAAATGGGGTAGAATTTTGCATAGTTTAACTTGGTGGCATCACTTTGCATGTTTAACAACTACAAAATATGGTTTAGGGCAGAACAGTACCAAACCAAATATATGCATATGAGGGTTTTCCGGACTTGTTGTTTGTTGTTCCGGCCTCATTTAAACTTGCCTAGATAGGTAGTTTTCATTTGTTTCACCCTCTTGCCATGTTTAACAACATTTAATATTGTTGGGTACATAAACGAGATCGAACTAAATAACTTGAATGTGGTGTTTCGTCAATATGCGACGGAGTTGCATATTGTGCTCCACTTAATTTGTAGGGTTGCTTGTGCACTTTGCCATGCCATGCTTCATTAAACCGGACATGCATCATACTTGATTGTGCATCATGCCATGATTATATGATGGTTGTTTACTATGTTGTTTGCTCCTTTCCGGTGTTGCTTCTTCGGGTTGGTTCCGGTAACGTTGCGTTTGTGAGGATCCGTTGACTACGTCCGTTTGTCTTCTTCGTGGACTCGTTCTTCTTCCTTGTTGGATTTCAGGCAAGATGACCATACCCTCGAAATCACTTCTATCTTTGCTTGCTAGATGCTCGCTCTTTTGCTATGCCTATGATGCGATACCTACCACTTGCTTATCATGCCTCCCATATTGTTAAGCCAAGCCTCTAACCACCTTGTCCTAGCAAACCGTTGTTTGGCTATGTTACCGCTTTGCTCAGCCCCTCTTATAGCGTTGTTAGTTGCAGGTGAAGATTGAAGTTTGTTCCTTGTTGGAACATGGAGATGTTGTTCCTTGTTGGAACATGTTTACTTGTTGGGATATCACAATATCTCTTATTTAATTAATGCATCTATATACTTGGTAAAGGGTGGGAGGCTCGGCCTTATGCCTGGTGTTTTGTTCCACTCTTGCCGCCCTAGTTTCCGTCATATCGGTGTTATGTTCCCGGACTTTGCGTTCCTTACGCGGCTGGGTTATAATGGGAACCCCTTGATAGTTCGCCTTGAATAAAACTCCTCCAGGAAGGCCCAACATTGGTTTTACCATTTGCCACCTAGCCTTTTCTTTCCCTTGGGTCGGCCAGCCCAAGGGTCATCTTATTTTACCCCCCCCCCCCCGGGCCAGTGCTTCTCTAAGTGTTGGTCCAACCCAGAGCACCGTGCGGGGCCGTCCCTTGGCAACTTGGGTTACGTTGGCTCCCGTACGCTTAGCTTATCCGGTGTGCCCTGAGAACGAGATATGTGCAGCTCCTATCGGGATTTGTCGGCACAGCGGGTGGTCTTGCTGGATTTGTTTTACCATTGTCGAGGATGTCTTGTAACCGGGATTCCGAGTATGATCGGGTTTTCCCGCTAGAAGGAATATCCTTCGTTGACCGTGAGAGCTTGTGATGGGCTAAGTTGGGACATCCCTGCAGGGTTTTGAACTTTCGAAAGCCGTGCCCGCGGTTATGGGCAGATGTGAATTTGTTAATGTTCGGTTGTAGAAAACCTGAAGTTTACCTTAATTAAAATGCACCAACCGCGTGTGTAACCGTGATGGTCTCTTCTCGGCGGAGTTCGGGAAGTGAACATGGTGTTGGAGTTATGCTTGACGTAGGTTGTTCTAGGATCACTTCTTGATCATAGTTTTATCGACCATGCCTTGCCTTCTCTTCTCGCTCTCATTTGTGTATGTTTAGCCACCATATATGCTAGCCGCTTGCTGCAGCTCCAGCTCATACTTTTCCTTACCCATAAGCTTAAATAGTCTTGATCGCGAGGGTGCGAGATTGCTGAGTCCCGTGACTCACAGATACTTCCAAAACCAGTTTGCAGGTGCCGATGTTACCGAGCAGGTGACGCAACCAAGCTCAAGGAGGAGCTCGATGAAGATCTTATCCTTTGTGTTGTTTCGTTCTAGTTGATCAGTAGTGGAGCCCAGTTGGGGTCGATCGGGGATCTGTGTAGCATTTGGGGTAGTCTTCTTTCATTTTGGTTCCGTAGCCGGACCTTGATTGTATTTGAATGATGTAATGCTTTATTCATGTATTGTGTGAAGTGGCGATTGTAAGCCAACTATGTATCTCTGTCCCTTATGTATTACATGGGTTGTGTGAAGATTACCTCACTTGCGACATTGCTTTCAATGCGGTTATGCCTCTAAGTCGTGCTTCGACACGTGGGAGATATAGCCGCATCGAGGGCGTTACACATCTAGTGCCCCTTAGTGATTTTGGTGTATTGAAGACTTATAGGTTAAGGGACTAATGCGTTTGTGAGTGTACACAGGTCTATAAGTCTATGAGAAGTTTGATATTTATAAAGAAAGTCGACCCCTAAAAATGAAGTTCTTCGACTGAAGACTTTGGATTTCGGAAGACTTTGAAAGTGAAGAAATTGGTGTGACCTTGAAGACTTGGTATTCATTCGAGGAACATGAAGCGTGAAGACTTTTGTTTTCGTAGTTTCATTTTCTCTTTCTTGAGTCATAGGAAACACCGTACTGTTAAAGGGGGTCGAGGAAATACTAAGGAAAAATTATCATGTGATGCTCAACTCAAAATCCTACACCTACCAATCCCTTCGAGTGAAGCCATTGGAAATCTCATACATTCCAGTCATATTCTTCAGTGACAGAGACGAAGTTCTTCTGGTCTCTAACGAATTTGTTCTGACTGAGGAGTAAAGAATTCGCCAGTGCGGATTGCCTACACAGTGAGGAACATGATAACCCTGAGGATTTTGCCACTCAAAATTCCGACCGTTGCTGTGCTATGCGCCAGCTGTCCCAAAATTTCTATCCACCTAACGGTCATATCATTGAAGGGCATTTATGTCTTATCATGTCGGGCTGCTCCCTAGGCTATAAATAGCCGCCCCCTACAACCACTAGTTGGTTGGCAGCTCCGAGAGAAACTGACACTTGTCATTTGAGAGCAACTCATCCTCCGAGGACTTTGAGCGAAAATCATCAAGTGAGGAAAACCCAAACCCAAACACCTACAAACCCCAAGTGATCGAACATCACTGAAGAGATTAATCATGCGTGGATCCGACGCTTGTTACCTTTGAAGACTGTGCTTCTTCCAGACGGTTAGGCGTCATGGTCTAGAGCATCCAAGAGGAATTGTGGATCGCCGAGTGACCAAGTTTGTGAAGGTTTGGAAGTCACCTGAAGACTTACCACGAGTGATTGGGCGAGGTCTGTGTGACCTTAGCTCAAGGGGAATACGATGAGGACTGGGTGTCCTGAGCTGCGTGTTCAGGACTGGGTGTCCGGGACTGTGTGTCCTCAGGTTTAAATACCTAGCCGCCCTAACCAGACGTACAACTGAGACAGCAGTTGGAACTGGTCTACCAAATCATTGTCTTCACCAAGCTTACTGGTTCTATTTCCTCAACTCTTTCATTTCCTCATAACTGTGTTGTGTGCTTGTTCATATCTGTGTTTGAAGACTTTGACTGAAGATTTTCTCAATTTCCTCAGTTCAATTTCTTCAGTCTGTTTGTCTTCATCCTGTGTTATCTTGTGCTTACGCTCTCTGTACTCTGTGCTTGTCTTCATTTCATCATGATGACTATGCTTGTGCTCTGTTATGTTTACTTTTGAGTACTTATTCCGCTGCTAGTAGTTCTTCGCTAAGGTTTTTTCCTCACCGGTAAATTTCTCAGTGAAGAATTCATAAAAATCGTCTATTCACCCCCCTCTAGTCGATATAACGCACTTTCAATTGGTATCAGAGCAAGGTACTCCCTTGTTCTGTGTGATTTTGGTTTAACCACCTGGAGTTTAGTTATGTCGACCGCAGGTATGAAGAAAGTGACATGCCCCATCTTTGACGGTCACGAGTATCCCAAGTGGAAGGCCATGATGAAGAAGCGCCTCATGGCGATGAACAGCGAGTTGTGGACCGTCACTGAGATTGGTCTGACCGATCTGTGCAAGATGGCGGAAGCTGATGACATTCGCAAGTACACTCTTCTAAACCTCACGGCAAAGGATGTCATCTGCTCCTGTCTGTCTCAAAATCAGTTCAGGAATATTATGCATCTCGATCATGTGAAGCTTATCTGGGACCGTCTCTCTAAGGTCTATGAAGGTCATCGAACCTGTCATGATCCTTGGTTTGAGGACTTCAAGGAATCTCTCAAAGCGATGACATTTGAACCAGAATCATCATCTTCTGCATCATGCCTTATGGCAAAAGATGCTAAGGTAACTGAATGCTACTTATCCGAGTCTAGTGATGATGAATCTGGTGATGAATTTGGACCCAGCTATGTCAAACTTGCTTCCCTTGCCACTAAACAACAAAGAGCTTTGGAAAAAGTTCAATACATGCTAAATAAGAGAGATGATATGTTGGGTGAAGAAATGGATCAGTCAAAAGCTTTGGCTGAAAGTCTTCAGAGACTTCATACTAAGTATGACACCCTTCAAGATCAACATAACACTCTTTTATCTGATCATGAGAAGCTTTCTTATGAATTTCTTCAAAGAAAGTAGGATCTTGAAAAGCTAAGAGTGAGTTATGAAGATCTTCAGAAGGAGCGCGATTCATTACTTGCTCAACAAATCAGTGCTTCTCAAGAAGAATTTGTTCCTCCATTCTTAAAGTGCATTGAACATGAATCTGCTGATTCATCACCAGAATGTTCAAATGCTGCTAATGTTTCAAATTCTTCACATGCCTCTGCTATCACTAATTCCTCATCTGAGGACACTACTAGTATCACTGACGATGCAGGGCTGAAGGAATTGTACATGACAGGCATGTACAAAAGCCTCAAAGGGCATCAGACTCTTTGTGATGTGCTTAAAAAGTAGATCCTCAACAGGAACCCTAGGAAAGAGGGTATTGCCTTTGAGAGGAAACTCAATGCTGATGGTACATATTGGAAGCCTGAGCAGTACCCCAAAACTACATGGGTTGCTGCAAAAGGACCTCTAGTTGATCCATCTAACTTATCTAGATTTGCATGTGAATCTCCTCGTTCTGATGATGAGTCATTTGACTCCAACTATAAACTGTTCAAAAATCAGAATGGTGAAGTATTTGCTAGATATGTTGGCACTAACTGCAGGAACGGTTCCCCTATGAAGAAAATCCGGGTTCCCAAAAGTGCCTTGAAAGTCTTCAGGTGAATGTCCTCAGGACACCACCTGTGAAGAATAGGAACCCCAGAGCAAATTCTTCATATGGACCAAATTCTTCATATGGACCCAAGTCCTCATACGGACCAAACTCCACACGTGGATCAAATTCCTCAAAAGGATCGAAGTCCTCATATGAATATCATCGTGCTAACAACTCTGTTTCGCAGGGAAGAGCTAAGGGCTATGAATATGAGCATTATTCTTCTAATCATCATGTTCATAAGTCCTCGAAGAATTTCTCTGCTTATTCATATGCTTATCCTAACTCCTCTTATGTGAAACGAAATGGACTGGCTTCTATGCCACCTTTCTCGTATGGAGCTCGCAGAGTGATGAACTCTTTGCCACCCCTTCAGATGTGGGTGGTGAAGAAAAAGAACCAATCTCTTCTGCAGGGTCAGGTCTCCAGACGTACGTAATCGTCTGAAGAATTTGCTGGAGACCTGAGTATGCCTGGAAGGACGCAGGCTAATCATGAAGAAATGAACTTTCATTTCTCACGTCCTCATACTGCTTTACTGTTCTATTGCTTAATGTAATTGATCTGATGAATTGATGTCATATTCTTCACTGATGAAGTATATGAGTTCGTAAGTTGCACTAATTCATCTGCAGGATGATCAACCCAAAGCCACTGAGTGGGTCATCGATAGTGGATGTACAAATCACATGACTGGTGACAAGAATCTATTGATGGATGCTCCATTATCTCCGTCGCATATGAATCATATCATCTTTGCCGACAAAGGCAAAAGTCAGGTATTGGGTATAGGTAAGGTTGCGATCACAAAGGATCGACACGTGGACAAAGTCATGCTTGTCGAGTCCTTAGGATACAACCTCATGTATGTCGCAATGCTTTGCGCTCTCGATATGGTTGTTGTCTTTGGCAAGTACCGCTGTGTTGTGGTTATGGAAGCTGACAATTCCAAAGTCTTCGAAGGCTTTAGGAGAGGAGACTTGTATATTGTTGATTTCTCTACAGGATCACAACCAGCCATGTGCCTACTTGCAAAAGCTTCAGAAGGCTGGCTATGGCATCGACGACTTGGTCATGTAGGCATGAGGAATCTCCACACGCTTGCGAAGAAGAAGCATGTTATCGGCATCGAGAATGTCAAATTCCTCAAGGATCACCTATGCGGAGCCTGTGAAGCTGGGAAGATGACAAAGGCTAAGCATCCAGCGAAGACTATCATGACCACTACTCGTCCATTTGAATTGCTTCACATGGATCTCTTCGGTCCTAATCATTATTCTGCTATTACAAATGATGCATATCTATATGGCTTTGTTATTGTTGATGATTACTCTCGATACACATGGGTACACATTGTTACTTACAAACATGAAGTGCAGGAAGTCTTCAAACGATTTTCCTCAAGGGCTTCAACCAACTTCGGTGTGAAGATCAAGCACATCAGAAGTGACAATGGAACTGAGTTTCAAGAATTCTGGTCTAGATGACTATCTTGATGAACTTGGTATTACTCATGAGTTATCTGCTCCTTATACTCCTCAGCAGAACGGCGTCGTGGAGCGCAAGAACAGGACTCTTGCTGAGATGGCTCGCACTATGCTTGATAAATACAAAACGCCTCATCGTTTCTGGATTGAGGCAATTGATACTGCGTGCCACATCATCAACAGAGTATATCTTCACAAATTCTTCAAGAAGACTGCCTATGAAGTCCTCACTGATAAGAAACCCAATGTAAGTTATTTCAAAGTCTTCGGTGCTAAATGTTGGATTAGGGATCCTCATCACAACTCAAAATTTGCACCGAAAGCACATGAAGGTTTTATGCTTGGTTACGGAAAGGACTCGCACACATACAGAGTCTTCAACAACGTTCTTCACAAGGTTGTTGAAACTGTAGATGTGCGGTTTGATGAAACTAATGGCTCGCAAAGAGAGCACCTACCTACTGTGATAGATGAACTAGCACCTGAGGAAACTATCAAGTTCAAGGCTACTGAGGATGTCATTCCTACTGAAGAATCTGCTAAAGAATTCATTCCAGAACATGAAGAACGTCGAGCTAATGCACCTGAAGAAAATACTGAAGAAAATGGTGCTGAAGAGAATGCTGATCAAATTCCTCAACGACAACCAGCTCATACTCGCATTGCAAAAGAAGTGCAAGTTGAAAAGATCATCAATGACATCAAAGCGCCAGGTCTTCTCACACGCTCAAAAGCTTCACATTTATCTAACTTTTGTGGGCACTATGCTTTTGTCTCTATCATAGAGCCCACTAAGGTAGATGAAACATTTCTAGAGCCTGAGAGGATTCAGGCCATGCAAGAAGAATTACATCAGTTCGAGCTCAACAATGTCTGGGAACTGGTCAAACGTCCAGATCCTCGCAAGCACAATATCATTGACACAAAGTGGATCTACCGCAACAAGCAAGATGAAAATGGCCTTGTGCTGAGGAATAAGGCACAGCTCGTAGCTCAAGGCTACACACAGATTGAAGGAATTGATTTCGATGAAACTTTTGCACCTGTTGCTAGACTTGAGGCTATTCACATATTACTTGCTTATGCTAACCATCATGATATCACTTTATATCAAATGGATGTGAAAAGTGCATTCCTCAATGGTAAGCTTGAGGAAGAAGTATATGTTGCTCAACCCGTAGGTTTTGAAGATCCAAAGAATCCTGACAAAGTCTTCAGACTCAACAAGGCCCTCTATGGCCTCAAGCAGGCCCCACGGGCGTGGTATGATACTTTGAAGGAATTCTTCATGAAGAAAGGCTTCAATCCCGGTTCACTCGACCCTACTCTTTTCACTAAATCTTATGATGGTGAATTGTTTGTGTGCCAAGTATATGTTGATGATATTATCTTTGGCTGTACTGACCAACGTTATAGTGATGGATTTTCCTACATGTTGAGTGAAGAATATCAAATGTCTATGATGGGAGAATTGAAATTCTTCTTAGGTCTTCAAATTCGTCAACAACGCAATGGCGTATTCATATCTCAGGAGAAATACCTCAAGGATGTACTGAGGAAATTCAGCATGCAAGATTGCAAAGGCGTCAAAATTCCTGTGCCCACAAATGGCCATCTGTGCACTGATGAAAATGGTATTGACTTCGATCATAAGGTATACCGCTCCATGATTGGTTCTTTATTGTACTTATGTGCATCTAGGCCAGATATAATGCTTAGTGTTTGCATGTGTGCCCGATTTCAAGCTACACCGAAGGAATCACACCATAAGGCTGTGAAGCATATTCTTTGATATCTAGCTCACACACCAACACTTGGATTATGGTAACCCAAGGGCTCGGCTTTTGATCTCATTGGATATTCTGACTCTGACTATGCTGGTGATCGTGTGGACCGCAAGTTAACATCTGGTACATGTCATTTCCTCGGACGATCTTTGGTCTGTTGGTCCTCGAAGAAACAGAACTGCGTATCACTATCTACTGCTGAAGCTGGGTATATTGCCGCTGGTTCTTGCTGTGCTCAATTGCTATGGATGAAGCAAACTCTCAAGGACTATGGCGTCAACATGAAGAATGTGCCTCTCTTCTGTGACAATGAGAGTGCTATCAAGATTGCTCACAACCTAGTTCAGCACTCGAAGACTAAGCACATTCAGATTCGTCATCATTTTCTTCGTGATCATGTGTTGAAGGGCGACATTTCTATTGAGCATGTTAAGACTGAAGAACAGCTAGCCGATATCTTCACAAAGCCCTTGGATGAGAAGAGATTTAGCAAGTTGCGGTGTGAGCTAAATATCCTGGAATCTTCGAATGTTCTTTGAAAAGGACACTCATCCTAACACTTATGCAAAATTGATGACTTAGATGTGCAACACATGAAGAAACGTTTTTCTTCAATCAATGAAGAATAACACTCTAAGTGTGAAGAAATTAACGAAGAATTTGATTCTCAGAACCCTACGACAATTGTACGCGGTGTCTGAAATCATCATTCTTATACGGTGGGTCACGCCACCACCAAAAGTTGAAATTCCTCAGTTGTTCAAATTCTTCAACTTTGCATTATCTTCACTGTTTCCGTCGTTTTTCTTCATTGTCTATATATATGAGTTTATGTCCTCTACAGCATTCACTTATGGCTAATTCTTCAAGTTGGTTTTTTTTGCTAAGTGAATGTGATCGGACCCTTCCCCTCTATGCTATACTCAACCCAATCTATTCACAAATTCTTCATGTGCATTCTATTTGAAACTCGTTCAAAATCTTCACTGTGTCCTTGTCAGCTGAATAATTTGCAAATGGAACTTTTAACTTATCTTATCCAAATTTCCGGCTTTGCCGCTCAAACCGTTCCACATCCCACGACATACTTATCCATTCACCCACGATCTAACACGATCTCCACTTCTCAGTACGTGGGTGACACATGTCATGCGAAGGAGAAGGGTCAGGGGCACATTCGTCCAAATTCTTCGGGCGAACAGTTTCTCACCGTGGCTATAAATACCCCCTCTCCCCTTCCTCACTTCTTTTACTCCGGTCGACCTCTCTCCAACTCGAGCTTCTCAAACCCTAGCGCCGCCACTACTTCATCGTCGCCGGTGAGGAAGAGCTTCACTGCCTCGACCTCGTCGCCGCCGTACTTGCACCGGCCGCGGAAATCTTCACTCCGCCACCGCCGTAGCCGTCTTCCTCCGCTGAGTTAGGGCGTGGAAGATCTGCACTGACAAACTTCACATCTCCACATTCAAGTTCGTCGTGTTCTTCGTCCAGGGTAATTAAAAGTTACTTTTAACGCCCTAGTTGATTCAAATGATTATCTACAAAATCTTCAAAGGTGTTTTTCTTCATATCTTCACACACTAAAACACCTCACATATCATCTGTTCTTAATTCATTTCTCTAAGCTGCAAATTTCTCTTCAAGATTCCTCAATTGTGCGGATTTCTGATCTGTACAACTCTGGAACCTAAGTCTAAGAACGCTCAGTGAAATTCTTCAAGACTTATCTGGTCAAATTCCTCAAACTTGTTCTCTATAAAAACCTTCTGAGGACGCATATGACCTCTCCAAATTCCTCGCAACTATACTCTGTTCATAGGTACTCATGTCAGCTGCTGAATCACTAGGTTCTCATCAACTTAACTCATTTGCAGTGTTCCTCGAAGAAAAGTTGCATACTTCTTCGGAGAATTTGATTGTTCAAATTCCTCAACTGAAGAAAATGGCTGACGGTAAGAAGCCACAGAAAGGAGGAAAGAGGCCTGAGGTCAACACCGCATTTGAGATCCCTGATGATATATATGCTGGGTACTGCACACCTCCTGAGGAAGACAAAAATCAGCGCAAGTTGCGCATTCAGAAGAGAGAGAGGAGATGGGCTAGAGAGTGGAAGGAGTACAGATATGTCACTCCCAAATACATGAAGAAATTCGCACTCAATTCTCCATGCCCAAGATCTCCATTGGCACCTGGCCAAATAGCTGATCCCACCAGCCTCAAGCGTGGTGAGGATTATCCTGATGAATGGGCCAAGCGCCAAGCCAAGTTGGCTAAACAAGCCAAAGAAGCTGTGAGGAAATTCAACGAAGACTCTGCTGCTGCCGCTGAGGCCTCTGTCAAGCCTAAGAAGGTCATGTCAAAGCAGCCTGCGCACAAGCCAAGTGCTTCGCCTTCAATGCCCTCAAGGTCAAGTTCCTCAGCAATGCCCTCACGGCCAGAATCTTCAAAGCCATCAAGGCCAATTCCTCATGATGCTCCTGCTCCTCCCAAATCCTCAGCTCCTCACAAGTCCTCAGCTGCTCCGACAAATTCCTCTGCACCTATGCATATCACCACGTGTCAAAGGACCACAGGCGTCTCAATTGCCTCAGGAGCTTCAGCTAGTTCCTCAGTTGCACCAAATTCTTCAACGGGACCCTCTCTACTAAAGACAAAGGCCACTGCTGGACGAGGTCCTCGCCCTAGTCCTCAGAAGAAGCAGGTCGCCTTCCAAGTGCTGTCCGAAGAAGACGAAGCTGATGATGATGAACTTGCTGAAATCATCAGAGATAGGCAAGTCAGGGCCGCTAGAGCCAAGGAAACAGATGTGCCACTACTTTTGGATCCAAAGTTGATCCTCGAATACATTGATGTTTGGCACAAGGACCCCAACACTCCCATGCCTGACTTCAAGCTGACTCCTGGCCAAAGTCACATGCTAACCCACTTCATACAAGAAGAAAAATGGAAATATGAGAAGGCTAGGCAGATCAAGAAAGCGCAGTACAAGAAGGAGCGCTATCTGAAGAAAAACGTTGTCTCTATGACAACTGAAGAACTTGTCACTGTTCAAACTGAGATCAAGAAACTCGGTGATGAATTTGATGCATACCGCACTAATTGGCTTGGAGCCAAGGTTCGCTTTGTGAAACTTGTTGATAACTTCACCTCAAATGTTGCAGCCCCAACGCAACATGAAATTCCTCAGGACAAGGACTTCACTCAACTACAAAGCTGATTTTCAGAATCACCTCTGCTACTTGCCCCCAATTGAAGTCCTCAAGCGGACCTATTCCTCAGTTGATGAAAAGGGAAAGGCACCAGCTGTTATAGATGAAGGCATTCGTCCATTAGATGGTCAGTTTCGCAAAGCTGCATCTTATTCCACCAATGATGACTCTGCCACACATGACTCTGCCAATGCACCCAAGTCTATTCCTCAAGCCACTGCTCCTCGTGTGATGACTGACCATGAGCTTCTGCTTAGTCTTCACCAGAAGGTGGATCGAAACCATAAATGGGTTAAGCGTCAGTTTGGTTCATTTCTTCACAACATGACTGCTACGCACAATGCAGTGAAGAAAAACCATTACTACCTCCATGAAGTTTTCGGTTGCACCTGGGCAATACTGTCACATCTGTATGGTGAAGAAGATCTTAAGAAAATGGGTCTCAAGGAAGATTTTGACTGGTCTGCACCTCCACCGAAGAAATTCAAGAAGGTCAAGGTTCCTTCCTTGGTGGCTAGCTCATATTCTTCATCGCGCGACACCGATGAGAATGAAGACTTGGACGACACTGAAGCAGGCCCTTCCATGACAAACGGCCCCAACAACGCTGGCGCTCCTTCATCAACTTGATATTTTTCAGGGGCGTTAGTCCTCATATTCGATCCTTTTGGTCATTTGATTACAAAGGGGGAGAATTTTGAGTTAGTCTTCAAGCGGGTCTTTCTATATGGGCTTTTTTTTGTTAAGTTACAACTCTCGTTCTTTTGAGACTTTATTGGATCGAGTTGTAAACTTAAACCCGATGGTGCTCTGATACTTTTGATATGTTTTTCTGCATGCTTATTCCTCATATATGCTAATGCACGCATGCTGAATTACATCAGTCACCATATTTCATCATGCATTTCAAATTCTTCATTGTGATATGTCAAATGCGTGTATGAATTACAAGATATAGGGGGAGATCTCCATGATTCTACTCTTCAAGTGTGCAATGCTTCAAAAGCAATACCTCACCATGCACATATTCAGAGGGAGTTCTTCTATATCTTGCAATCAAATTCCTCAATATCAGTATTTACACTTCATATGTTTATCCCCGTTGAAAACTTAACCTATATTGTCATCAATCACCAAAAAGGGGGAGATTGTAAGTGCATCTAGTGCCCCTTAGTGATTTTGGTGTATTGAAGACTTATAGGTTAAGGGACTAATGCGTTTGTGAGTGTACACAGGTCTATAAGTCTATGAGAAGTTTGATATTTACAGAGAAAGTCGACCCCTAAAAATGAAGTTCTTCGACTGAAGACTTTGAATTTCTGAAGACTTTCTGAAGACTTTGAAAGTGAAGAAATTGGTGTGACCTTGAAGACTTGGTATTCATTCGAGGAACATGAAGTGTGAAGACTTTTGTTTTCGTAGTTTCATTTTCTCTTTCTTGAGTCATAGGAAACACCGTACTGTTAAAGGGGGTCGAGGAAATATTAGGAAAAAATTCCATGTGATGCTCAACTCAAAATCTTACACCTACCAATCCCTTCGAGTGAAGCCATTGGAAATCTCATACAGTCCAGTCATATTCTTCAGTGACAGAGACGAAGTTCTTCTGGTCTATGAGGAATTTGTTCTGATTGAGGAGTTAGGAATTCACCAGTGCGGATTGCCTACACAGTGAGGAACATGATAACCCTGAGGATTTTGCCACTCAAAATTCCGACCGTTGCTGTGCTATGCGCCAGCTGTCCCAAAATATCTATCCACCTAACGGTCATATCATTGAAGGGCATTTATGTCTTATCATGTCAGGCTACTCCCTAGGCTATAAATAGTCGCCCCCTACAATCACTAGCCGGTTGGCTGCTCCGAGAGAAACTGACACTTGTCATTTGAGAGCAACCCATCCTCCGAGAACTTTGAGCGAAAATCATCAAGTGAGGAAAACCCAAACCCAAACACCTACAAACCCCAAGTGATTGAGCATCACTGAATAGATTGATCCTGCGTGGATCCGATGCTTGTTACCTTTGAAGACTGTGCTTCTTCCAGACGGTTAGGCGTCATGGTCTAGAGCATCCAAGAGGAATTGTGGATCACCGAGTGACCAAGTTTGTGAAGGTTCAGAAGTCACCTGCAGACTTACCACGAGTGATTGGGTGAGGTCTGTGTGACCTTAGCTCAAGGGGAATACGGTGAGGACTGAGTGTCCTGAGCTGCGTGTTCAGGACTGGGTGTCCGGGACTGTGTGTCCTCAGGTTTAAATACCTAGCCGCCCTAACCAGACGTACAACTGAGACATCAGTTGGAACTGGTCTACCAAATCATTGTCTTCACCATGCTTACTAGTTATATTTCCTCAACTCTTTCATTTCCTCATAACTATGTTGTGTGCTTGTTCATATCTATGTTTGAAGACTTTGACTGAAGATTTTCTCAATTTCCTCAGTTCAATTTCTTCAGTCTGTTTGTCTTCATCCTGTGTTATCATGTGCTTACGCTCTCTGTACTCTGTGCTTGTCTTCATTTCATCATGATGACTATGCTTGTGCTCTATTATGTTTACTTTTTAGTACTTATTCCGCTACTAGTAGTTCTTCGCTAAGGAATTTCCTCACCGGTAAATTCCTCAGTGAAGAATTCATAAAAATCGCCTATTCACCCCCCCTCTAGTCGATATAACGCACTTTCAGAGGCCGGGCATGACCCAGAAAAGTGTGTCCAGACAAAGGGGATCGGGCGTGTTGGGAAATGTGGTGCACCCCTACAGGGAAGTTGATCTATTTGAATAGCAGTGTCCCTTGGTAAAAGGACGACCCGGAGTTGTACCTTGACCTTATGACAACTAGAACCGGATACTTAATAAAACACACCCTTCCAAGTGCCAGATACAACCGGTGATCTCTCTCTCACAGGGCGACGAGGGGAGGATCATCGGGTAGGATTATGCTATGCGATGTTACTTCGTGAACTTACCATCTACTCTCTTCTTCTGCTGCAAGATGGAGGTTACCAGAAGCGTAGTCTTCGATAGGACTAGCTACCCCCCCCCCCCCTCTTATTCTGGCATTCTGCAGTTCCGTCCACATATGCTACCCTTTTCCATTTGATACCAATGCATACATATGTAGTGCAGCTCCTTGCTTGCGAGTACTTTGGATGAGTACTCATGGTTGCTTTGTTCCCTCTTTTTCCCCTTTCTGTACCCGGTTGTTGCGACCAGATGTTGGAGTCCAGGAGCCAGAGGATCCCGAGGTTGATTCTACGTGGAGTTCTACTTCGAGGAGTAGTTAGGAGGTCCCAGGAAGGAGGCCTTGCCTTTTCGATCATTACTACTTTTGTGCTAGCCTTCTTAAGGAAAACTTGTTTAACTTATGTCTGTACTCAGATATTGTTGCTTCCGCTGACTCGTCTATGATCGAGCTCTTGTATTCGAGCCCTCGAGGCCCCTGGCTTGTAATATAAAGCTTGTATTATTTTAATTTGTGTCTAGAGTTGTGTTATGATATCTTCCCGTGAGTCCTTGATCTTGATCGTACACCTTTGCATGTATGATTAGTGTACGGTCAAATCAGGGGCGTCACATGTGCCCTGGTTGGTTGTGCTCTCCTCGGAGCACCCCCCCAGGCGCGGCCTTGGCCCATTAGGTGTCTTCTGGTCCATAAAAAATCTCTGTAAAGTTTCGTTGCATTTGGACTCCATTAGGTATTGATTTTCTGCGATGTAAAAAACATGCAAAAAACATCAACTAGCACTTGGCACTATGTCAATAGGTTAGTACCAAAAAATGATATAAAATGATTATAAAACATCCAAGATTGATAATATAACAGCATGGAACAATCAAAAATTATAGATACGTTGGAGACGTATCACGCCCATTCACGGAAGATGAAATCTGGCATGCGGTTAAGGCGCTCCCCCGCGGCAAGGCCCTGGGACCTGACGGGTTCACTCCCAAATTCATCGTGGCATGCTGGGACATGGTTAAAGCCGACATTTGCCCCGTGTTTGACAAGTTCTACTCCATGAATGGGCGCAATTTGCAACACCTCAATGAGGCCCTCATCACACTCCTCCCGAAGAAGTCGGACGCCTCCTTCCTCTCTGATTACTGCCCCATCAGCTCGATACACCTTGTGGCCAAGCTCATCGCCAAAGTTCTTTCGCTCCGCCTTGCCCCGCACCTTGGCCAGCTCGTCTCCACCAATCAGAGCGTGTTCGTCGCGGGCCGGTGCGTTCACGACAATTTCATGTTGGTCCAGCAGACCGCCCGCCAGCTGCACAACCTCCGAGTGCCTCGTGTCCTCAAGCTCGACATATCGCGCGCCTTTAACACGGTCTCCTAGCCTTTCCTCATCCATGTCCTTCGCCACCTGGGCTTTGGAGGGCGTTGGATCGAGTGGATCATCATTTTTCTCTCCACATCCAGTACGCGTGTTCTCATCAATGGCTCTCCTGGGCCTCCGATCGCCCATGCCTACGGGTTGCAGCAGGGAGACCCCATTTCCCCCATGCTCTTCACTATTGCCATTGACGCCCTGAACTCGCTTCCTCTGCATGCCCACTAGTGCGGCTTGCTCCAGCGCCTCACCGCTCGCCACGCCTCGTCGAGCATATCCCTCTACGCCGATGATGTTGTTATCTTACGCCACCCCTCGGTCCGCGATCTTCGAGTTATCCGCGAGCTTCTGCGTGTCTTCAACGAGGCATCCACTACGTGCTCGGCGACACCCATCCGTTGCGGCGATCCCGAGTTGATTACTATCAACAACGAGCTCATGTGTGCCACCATCTGCTTCCCCATTACCTACCTTGGGATCCCTCTTTCGATTAGGAAACCCTCCGCTACATTGCTTCGCGCAATTGTCGAGAGGCTTGCCAAGAAGCTCTCCACCTGGCGCGCGGCGCTCCTCTCCCACAGCGAGCGCCTTGCCCTTGTTCACCACGTGCTTTGCACGATCCCATCCCACATCATGGTGGCTATTGCTCTCTGTCCGACAATTCTCAAGAAGGTGAACCGGACCACTAGGGAGTTCCTTTGGCATAGTAATAAGGAGATCCGCGACGACCATGGCCCTATGCACTGGCAGCGCGTCTGCCACCCCCTTCAACTAGGCGGTCTCAGCATTTCAGACCTTCATCGACAAGGGATCTCGCTCCATGTTCGTTGGTTGTGGCTACAACATACCGACCCCACCAGGCCTTGGGCGCATCTACACCTCCCTACTAATCCAGGCTCATCCTCCATCTTTCGGGCATCCACGTCTTGGGCCGTCGGCTATGGCCGGACCTGTCGATTCTGGACAGACCCTTGGATCGATGGCCATGCCATCTCCAATATCGCCCTGCTCTCCTACCCCTCATGCCCCGCCAATGGCGGAAGGGCTTCAAGACCATAGCTGGGTTGCCGACCTGCATGGCGCCCTGACGCCAGGTGTGATGCTCGAGTACGTGCAGCTCTCGAGGCGACTCCGACACCTCACTCTATCCAACTCCCCCGACCGCCTCATATGGCGTTGGACTGCGGACACCAAGTACTACGCCAGAACATGCTACCGGGCCTTATTTGCTGGATCTACTATAGCCCCATTCTGGCACCTGGCCTGGAGATGTGGGACTCCTCTTCGAGTCAATGTTCACCTGGCTTGCCGACCTCGACCGCTACTAGACCGCCGCTAGATTGGCCCATCACGGACTACCGCACAACGACCGTTGTGTTCTCTGCGACCAGGCAGAGGAAAGCATGCAACATATTATCATCAACTACCCTGTAACACCCACAATGCGGCTATATCTCCCACGTGTCGGGGCACGACTTAGAGGCATAGCCACATGGTAGGCTTGTCTCAAGAGGGGTAATCTTCACACATCCCAGGTACTAAATAAGAAAGGGATAAAGAGTTGGCTTACAATCGCCACTTCACACAATACATAAATAATTCATACATCATCCAAAATACAATCAAAGGTCCGACTACGGAACCAAATAAAAGAAGACAACCCCAAATGCTAGATCCCCGATCGTCCCAACTGGGCTCCACTACTGATCATCCGGAAAAAAAACATAGTAACGGCCCGAATCCTCGTCGAACTCCCACTTGAGTTCGGTATCGTCACCTACATTGGTATCCTCGGCACCTGCAACTGTTGGGAAGTATCCGTAAGTCACGAGGACTCAGCAATCTCACACCCACGAGATCAAGACTATTTAAGCTTATGGGTAGGAAAGGGTAGCGAGGTGGAGCTACAGCAAGCACTAAGCATATATAGTGGCTAACATACGCAAAAGAGAGCGAGAAGAGAAGCAGCGCAACGGTCGAGAGGCTAGCGGTGATCAAGAAGTGATCCAGAAGCTACTTACGTTCAAGCATAACACAAGACCGTGTTCTCTTCCCGGACTCCGCCGAAAAGAGACCATCACGGCTACACACGCGGTTGATTCATTTTAACTAAGTTAAGTGTCAAGTTCTCTACAATCGGATATTAACAAATTCCCATCTGCCACATAACCGCGGGCACGACTCTCAAAAGTTTATACCCTGCAGGGGTGTCCCAACTTAGCCCATCACAAGCTCTCATGGTCAATGAAGGATATTCCTTCTCCAGGGAAGACCCGATCAGTCTCGGAATCCCGGTTACAAGACATTTTGACAATGGTAAAACAAGACCAGCAAGACCGCCCAAATGTGCCGACAAATCCCGATAGGAGCTGCACATATCTCGTTCTCAAGGCACACCGGATGAACACTACGTACAACTAAAACCAACCCTCAAGTTTCCCCGAGGTGGCGCTGCAAGTGGCTCTATTTTGGACCAACACTCAGAGGAGCACTGGCCCGGGGGTTTAAAATAAAGATGACCCTTGAGTCCGCGGAACCCAAGGGAAAAAGGCTTAGGTGGCAAATGGTAAAACCAAGGTTGGGCCTTGCTGGAGGAGTTTTATTCAAAGCAAACTGTTAAGGGGTTCTCATAACACCCAACCGCGTAAGGAACACAAAATCAAGGAACATAACACCGGTACGACGGAAACTAGGGCGGCAAGAGTGGAACAAAACACCAGGCATAAGGCCGAGCCTTCCACCCTTTACCAAGTATATAGATGCGTTAAAGTAAATAAGATATAATAATGATATCCCAACAAATCCATGTTCCAACATGGAACAAACTTCATCTTCACCTGCAACTAGCAACTCTATAAGAGGGGCTGAGCAAAAGCGGTAACATAGCCAAACAACAGTTTGCTAGGAAAGGTGGGTTAGAGGCTTGACATGGCAATATGGGAGGCATGATAAGCAAGTGGTAGGTAGCGCGACATAGCAATAGAGCGAACAACTAGCAAGCAAAGATAGAAGTGATTTCGAGGGTATGGTCATCTTGCCTGCAAAGTTCTTAGAGTTGTCGAAAGCTTGATCCTCGTTAGCGTACTCAACAGGTTCCTCGGTCACGTACTCGTCTCCCGGCTCTACCCAAAGCAATAACACAAGTAAAGGACCAACAATCAATCACAATGCAATGCACAAGCAACATGATGCAATACATGGCATGATATGCAAGACATGATATGCAATGCATATGCGTGCTCCGGAAGGGAAAGAATTATCAAAGCATCAACTTGGCAAACCAAGTGTGCCGCTGGAAAGATGAGGTGATTTTGGTTGAAATCGATATAAAAATCACCGGAAACAGATGCACGGTTTGCAAATGGCAAGCAAAACAAGGTTGATGCTATTGTGCGATTAACAGCACGATGCCACTTAGAATGCAACAAGAAACTAAGATACTGCACTCCAACATAACAACAAAGCATATGGCAGTGATGTACAAGAGATGCTTGACAAAACATGAACAGTGAGCTACGGCTAAATAACACAAGAGCATGATCAAACAAGCATGGCAAAAGTGCAAAAGATATCAGCATCACAGACTTAGTGAAAATACTAACATGTCAAAAACAACATCAGGAAGCATTATTTAGAGTAAGCAAACAACATGCTACAGTAACATATCATAGCAAACAAAGGCATGGCATGATTCTACTAAATGCATAGATCAAAAGTCCCTTACTGATCATGAGCCAAAAAGGCACAGAAGATATGATGGCACCCATGTAAACATAGCAAGTTTTATTAACAGTTTCAGACTTAGCAGAAAAACAGAGCATGGCATAAACAGAATTATGATAGCAACTTTGCGAGCTCAAACCACTCGCCACAAAGCATTGCATGGCAATATAAGCATACCAATAGCAAGATGACATGTTCATGAAGCTAACCATGGCAAGAGAAAGTTCATAGGATGCATGGATCACTAGCAACAACCATGGCAATATTGATTAACATGTTAACATTCTGCCAGGAACATTTTATAGCAAAAGTAGAGCAATAACAAGACATGCTAAGGCACTCCATAATTGCAAACATGGGCATGGATGGATAGAGCATAACCACATGTTCAAAACATCCTTACTTAAGTATCTCAAAATAAGCATGGATATCACTGTAGCATCAAGTTTACATGGCATCAAAATAACAGCAGGAAAAAGACTTAGCAATATCCTAAGTCCCTGAACACAGCAACATTGTGAAGCCTAGTTTGCATGCTTGTGCTAGTCACCACAATGATCACAAAAATACAAGACAAACACCACTCTAAAGATGGCATGTTGTAGTTCAAAACACATGTAGACCCCAAGCTCATACGATGCACACACCAAATGCAACAAAAATGACAAAACCTCATGATCTGATAAGTACCAGCAGTTAACATTTTATAACACTCTTGCATCAATGAAAAAGGCATCAAAATGTACAGTATCATGCATGGAAATGCTTCTAACGTGAAGAGCTCATCGAGACGATCAATTCAACATATCATATGCATGAATCGGAGTCACGGACACCGAGATATGAAGCAATGAAGGGGGCATAAAATTATTGCAGAAAAGGACTTAGTGGAAATTATACCCCGCGAATCTGGATCTAGGGTTCGTCGATACGCTTCCCGAGGTTCACCGGAGGACGAGCTCACCGGAGTTGGACGCCGGGTGGAGGGAGATGGCCGGCGACGGGGTTCCTCCGGGTCAGATCTCGCCGGATCCGGCCGGCGGCGAACCGAAGAGGCGGTGGGGCGACTGGGCAACGGGCGGCGACGACGACCCGGTCAGGCGGCAGCGGGGTGAAGCGGTGTGGCGAGGAAGAGCGGCGGCGCGCGGGAGGCGGAGCCGGGCGGCGCGGCGAGAGAGAGCGGCAACGCGGGGAAGGCGGAGCCGGCGAGAGGCGCTGGGCCCGCGAGGGCCGAACGCGGGCCTGGCTGGCCGGTGGCGCGGGGACAGGGCGGAGCCACGTGGCGGCTCACTATTGGTGCGGGTGCCGTGGCGGTTTCGTCCGGTGATGGCCGGACGTGTCCGGCGGCGTGGATGGGAGATAGCTAGGGTTTTGGACCCGAAATTCGGGGAAGGGGCACATATTTATAGGTGGAGGGAGTTTGGAGTGTCCAAATGAGGTGTAGTTTTCATCCACACGATCGTGATCCGACGACGGAGGACATGGAGATGGTTTAGATGTGTTATTGGGCTGTTTTGGAGGGGTGTTGGGCTGCAACACAAAAGAGGCCTTCGCGGTTACCTGGTTAACCGTTGGAGCATCAAACGGCCTCCAAATGGAACAAAATTCGACATGTTGTCTACCGATAGTGTACCAAGGCCACTTGACAAATCTCGATCAATTCCGAGAACGTTTAACACCCGCTCACGGAAAGAGACAACAGGGGTGCGCCGGTGCATGTGGGAGTGTCGGATTGCGAAATGGCCAACGGGGAAAATATTCGGATGCACGAGACAAACACGAATGCAAATGCAATACACATGATGACATAATATGAAATGCATGACATGAACAAAAAGCAAAACAACGTCAAAACCCAACCACGAAGGGAGATCTCATAACTTAAAGCCAAAAATGGCAAGAGTCGGAATTACAAATATGGCAAGTTACATACGGGTGTTACACTACCCCTTCTCTACGTAAATCTGGCATGATGTGCTAGCCTGGGGCGCTACCCCCCCCCCCCCCCCCCCCCCGAGGAGTTCCTCCTGCGGTGCACATCGACGATCACGAGATCCCCCACTGGCCACCGCAAGGGCTTGGCCACGTGGCGATCCTAACAGCCCGGTCCATCTGGAAACAGAGCAGTTGATGTGTATTCCACGGCGAGACAACCTCCATCTCACGACTTTTTGCGTCTATCCAAGACGAGGCCCGCTCCTAGGCTAGGGCAGGCGCGCACGGACTGAACTCGTTGCTAGCATTGGGTCATAATCTTTTAAGCAGCCCGTCACCAATGCTCTGCAGCTCTTTGTCTTGCCTTTTGATCCCAAAAAATGTACGATTTTTTTCAGATGGAGGTAGTATGTTAGTCAAATGTGACTAACAATTTCACTACTGCACACCCGCAAAAAACATTTTTACTACTGCAGCTACTTAAACCAAGAAAAAGTCCATTAGTCTCCCATTATCGCCAGATTACAACAAATGTCAATATCAAGTCGCAAAACTATACCCTTGTATACAAGCCCACTACCAAAATCATATGTACTCGACTTTGTTCTAAAAATGAACCAACATCCAACATCTACCCTTAGGAGGGTGGCCTTTACACCCAATTTACAGAAACTTGATATCGTGCACCCTTGCGATGATGAACCTTGAAAAATCGTCATGGCCATGCATCAAGAGCAAAAACTGTAGCACCCAAATGGCCAAACATGCTGCTGCTTTCACCTGTTGCAGCCTACTCCTTTTCCACTCCCAGATCAACGCCTTCATCAGGGGACCAACACAGTTTTAAGGCGTACTAATTGTATATCCTCACCGGCTTCTCATGCGTGTGACGGTTCTGCAGGTGTATAAAACCACCAGAAAAAGCAAGGATATATAAGATACATGTCCTTGTGAAATAGAATGAATTAGGTGAGGCTTGCACGAAATCACGCAATAATCAAGGAAGATCTGCTACTAAGCAGGCCCTGCCCTGACGGGAGGGGGCGGCCACCCGGGCCCCCCGAAACCAAGGAGCCCCTCAGGTATGCCGTATGTCCTTCCCTATAGCCATTCATGGCGCACAATGCAAAAGCCCGATCGAGCCAGCCACCAAGCTAATGCGTGTGCATCTAGCGATCTTCTAGACTGAAATAATACCACGTCTAGCTCATACTCCAATCGACCTACCACTATCTTTCGGAGATCTGGTTGATTGGCTAGCCGGCTGGGTTATGCTGCCACTACGAGACCGGAAATGGAATACTCGAGTTTCCAACAGAGTATACCCAGCCTATCATAAAAGAGCTGCTAGCTAAACTGGGATATGATCCATAAGTGCACGTCTTGCCTCCATCATCATCCCACTCCTTAATTCCTACTTTAGTTAGCTAGCTAATTTCTTTCTTACATATTTAGGGTTAGATATCATTGCAATTTGTGATTTATCATCTGTGAGTTCGAAATGATAATCGGTAAGATTTTACTGGTTTAATCTAACTTTGTGACTTTAGCTTTGCGCCAGTTTTCAATTACTTATTGCTCTAAATTCCAGCGCAGCCATGCCATCTACAGTATAAAGTATGCATCCGGCCATGAGAAAGGAAAAAAAACAAGTAGATGAGATGCCAGAATCAAATCAACAATAACAATGTGAGTGATCATAAGCACATATTTAATTCATTACAGAAACTGCTAGTCTTGATGGGTACCAAGCACGTGTAAATTATTTGATATGAATGTTGCTTTTGGATGCACTCTACGTGTTTACTGGTAACAATTCATACATACATATATTGATTAATACATTGATGTTTACATTAAAAGCCCAGGATTATAGTTTCGCCCTGGGCCCCTGAAATCTCAGGACGGGACCTGGTACCAAGGCTACACAGTATAGGGCTGTGGCAGCATATACTGTGTAGCCTTGGTAATAGCAAGGGAAGAAATACTGTTTGACAAAAATGCAAAGCTTTGCACAAAATCCTGTAATAGCAAGGGAAGCTCCGATACAGAGATAACAAAGCATGGCTGCAGCATATTAAGCCCAAGCATGACTAAAGGTAAAATTTGACATCCAAAGTTTGGTAAGTTCACTTCCCAGCAAAGCAACTGCATACCTGATTGGCTGTATAGGCCCTTTTTGGTGCAGTGTCAGTATGCTCCAGCCCAAGATATTGTTCCCAAGCTCCATAGACATCTCTCCTCTGTAGAAACCAAAAGAAGTCAGAAACCACCGAAAACAAATGTATGGGCAGAACTATAGAAGCATGTAGGGCAAAATCACCAGTTTACCTGGAAACGAGCAGATACAACATCAGAATCTTGTAGGTAGTCTGGCCGATTCATAGATATGAATGCAAATTTCCACTGAAGACATAAGCATGAATAGGTATATTAGTTCAGTAGCTGTACTATATATTCATACTACGATGCAATGCAACTCCAGGTAGACAGTAAAACCAAGGATGCAGACAGGACATGAAGCTTAAGCAATACTTCACAGCCCCTTCTATAAGATTAAGATCTACAGTGCTTTCAGCGCCAATCACCACCCGTTTTATTATGATAGCAGACAGCAGTGCTTTATTTATTGATTTAGCATATTACTAATCAACTTTGAGAGTAAAGTAAGATACGTAAACTATTCTCAGTTCACTATAGCACAACCAACTGGCTACAAAATCGGTGCTGGTTCTAACATTTGTGTTTAATTTACAATATCAGTATGAAGGGAAAAAAAGTAACTTTTATATCGCATCTACTCCCTCCGTTCCTAAATATTTGTCTTTCTAGAGATTTCAACAAGTGACTACATACGGAGCAAAATGAGTGAATCTACACTCTAAAATATGTCTATATACATCCGTATGTGGTAGTCCATTTGAAATCTCTAAAAAGACAAATATTTAGGAACGGAGGGAGTAAGAAACAAATAAGATCACCTTGGAGAATTCTTCATCAGGGACCTGGAGTTTTCTCTGTATGCGGCCCTTTACTTCCGCTAAAGTCTCACCTTCACGGATGGCAAGAAAAAAAGGATCTCCAAAATTCTGAATCTGCTGTTGGTCACAACAACGGTGTCACCTGATTGGATAAGAATGTCATAAATATATGCTGTCATTAATACGAAAGTGCAATACTTGATTCTGAAGAGGATCTTTCGCGAAGTGATAAACATGGATTAAGCGATCATTCTGACTGGGATTTTTCTCCTCCTCTGGAACCTATGAAAATGGGTATAAATAGATATGAGGACTAAAAAAGCACATAAATTAATCACAGCAGGTACAGGAAAATGTACAGTAAGAAATCAGGGAATGGATGACACTTGGAACTTAAGGGCATCTCCATCACGGCACGCCAAACCACCACCAAAATGTCCAGGCCGAACAGTCCAGACACTTTTAATCCTCCAACATGACTAACCAAATCGGGCCGGGCCAGTCCGCACGTCCAAAATCCCCAAGGCCAGCCCCAAATCAGGGGGAGCTATGAGGGAATTCGAACATCCGCCATGTCGGCATCCAACAACCCGGTCCCACCCCAAAAAACCCTATCAGACTCCAGAAGCCTCCACATTCACACCGGCTTCACCGGCCACCCGCCTACCCGCATTGATCCTTCGCCGCTCCGCCAGCAGCAATCATGGCCAGTTAGCTGACAAGCCACCCAAGAAGCCTACCCCAGCTATTAAAAGCCGCTCGGAGATCATCCAAACCCTAGCCAGCATCCCATTTCTCTCATTTCAACTCGTCTGCGGCGCCGCTCGTAGCAAAGCCCTCGACCTCCACATCAACATTCCCGACGGCCGCTGTCACCATGGTCCACACCAAGATCACTGGGTACAAGATGTTGACAATGGAGTGTCGCGCCGAAATCACAGCGAAGGTCCGCATAGTGGACGAACACCGGAAAGCCCGCGTTGCGGCGGGCCAACCTCCAAGCTGTCCGAACCAAGCTCTAGCATGGAGATGGTATAGGACCACGGAGAGGGGCCAGCAGCGGAGGAGGCGATGGGCATCGAGGCCGCGAGGAGCGTGGTGGACGGTCTCTTCACCATGTGGCACTAGGCGCTCTTGCGGTGGTCGATCAACCGAATGTGAAGCGCGCGGATGCCGCAGCCATGGCAGAGCTCCTGACGAAACCGGAAGTCGTCGACGAGAACTAGGCGGTGCTCGCCGTGCAAAGTGCTGGCACGATCGACTGTGAGCCCTGCCAGCTCCGCATCAACAAAGCACAGCAGACCTGGCTCTTCGAGGAGCTTGATACCGAGGACAATGAGGCATCGGAGCAGCACGACAACAATGCCAAAGAGGCACACGTCGGCAGCTCTGGCACGGGGGCTATCGACCTCAACGTCAGGGAGTAGGAGTAATTGTTAGTTGTTTTCTAAGGATCTTTGTGTTGTATGATTCCGCTTGGTGTAGAAAACTACGAACTAGTGATGATTCCGTTCAGTGTCCATCTTGTTTGAGGGATTGGGTTGGACGGCCGCTGCCCAGCAGAATGTTCGCGGACATTTGATGTGGTTTGTTTGAGGAACCGCGTTGGAGATGCCCTAAGTTCTCACGAGATGACAATCACCAAGTAAAACTAAAATATATGATATCAAAGATGTAAAAGAGGTATGACATATAACATCATTAGTCTTACATACCTCTTCAGCACGTAGCGTCCAGTACTGATCATTTATATTCTCTATCTTCTCGTGAAGTGGAAAGATCTACAAAAACATAATTAGTAATAGCTACAATGATATATGGAAAAAATGATACTCCCACCGATCCAAATTAATTGCCGCAGCCGTAGTACAACTTTGTACTAAAGTTGCGTCAATTAATATGGATCATAGGGAGTATTTAACTGCTGAAACATTTTCAAAGGGCATTCGTTAGTAGTTCAAAGATTTTACTTCTGAAGGCTAAAGAAACCTCAAGAACAATAAAGCTCTTTTTCAGGAAGACATGAAATAGAAGACTAGCACATGATTTCAAATACATACCTTATAGATCTTGTGGTAAAAGACCTCTAGCACGCGTAGCTCGGCAGTGGGACTGGATAGATCAACCTGTTGATTAGTAGTACAAGGTTTAGAAATGGTTCTTATTGGACAAACCATCCGCAGAAACACACCACTTTGCAGTTGTATAACCTACAGTAGATCGCAATGGTCGTAAAGATAAAAGGCAGCTTCCCTTTCTTGTAGAAGCTAAATGGCAAAGGTTTAAGTGAGAACCAAAAAATCAAATAGGCGTGACCATGTGTTTGAGGGACAGAAGTGTTAGAGTTATAATATAAGTCATGTACCCCTTTGTATTTATCCCGTTGTATAAGGGGTTTCCTGCATATGTTCCACACCTGTACATGTATATATATCGGCCTATGGCCTCATGGGAATACAAGTTGCATATTCCTAACATGGTATTAGAGCCTTAGGGTTTCTTTTTTTAGCACGCGCAACTCGTGCTCTCGATCCAATCTCCCGTCCACACAGCCGCCGCCCTTCATCTCTTGGCCGGCGCTGCTCTCCGGTGCCTTCACCACCGCAGGTCAACCCTGCTCTTGGGCCGTCGCTGTCCCGTCTCATCTGCAGGTCCGCCCAAGCGATCCCGAGCGATCTCCTTCCGGACGACCGCTTCATCCCCGCGCCCCGAGCCGACGGTGGACAAGGCTGCTCCAGATCCATCGATCCCGTCAGCAGCTCCCGTACGACCGCTTCCCATCAATCCCGTCAGCAGCTCCCGTACGACCGCTTCCCATCGATCCATTGATCTACTTCCGGCCGACCGCTCCAGATCCATCGAGGTGGCGCAGTTCGAGGGGTTCGAGGGCTCCACGATCTACTTCCCGGACGACCGCTTCGACAAGGCTGCAGTCTCGTTCCCAGCCAGCCCCAAGCGACGGGGCCCTGATCTCCTGCTCCCGCTACTCTCTGCCTAAAAAAAATGTCTGCTGCATCGGGCTATGTTGCTGTCCCTCGCTGTCCGGTGATCTTCGATGGTACTAACTACACTGAGTTCACTGACTTCATGCGCATTCACATGCGTGGCATCCGTCTCTGGGGTGTTCTTTTTGGCGAGGTCTGCTGTCCGCCACGTCCGGTTCCTCCGGTGGCTCCTATTCCGCCGACTCCACCGGTTCTTCCTCCGGATGCTAATCAGGCCGCCAAGGATGCGGCTAAGCTTGCTGATGAGGCTGCTGATCGTGCTTATGATGAGAGGGTTTTGGCTTATGAGGAGGCTCTTCAGACGTATCATGGTGCTCTGTCTGTTTACACCCAGTGGCTTGATGATGATGCTCGTGCTGCAGCTGTTCTCACTGCTAGTGTTCTGCCTCAGTTTGCTTCTGAGTTTCTGGGTCTTCCTACTGTCTTTGAGATGTGGACCCGTCTTCGTCAGCGCTATCAGCCCTCTGGTGATGCCTTATACCTTTCTGTGGTCCGTCAGGAGCATGCTCTTCAGCAGGGTGACTCTACTGTTGATGACTTCTATGCACAGAGTTCTGCTATCCGGCGCCAGCTTGATTCTCTCCGCAGTGCTGGTTGTCGTACCTGCCCCTGTTGCCAGGCTGTCCAGGCCAATTTGGAGTTTCATCGCGTCTATGAGTTCCTGTCTCGGCTCCGTAAGGAGTTTGAGCCCCGGCGTGCTCAGTTGTTTGCTCGTGGCCGTATTTCTCTCATGGAGGCGCTTTCTGAGATTCGTGCTGAGGAGACTCGCTTACATGCTGCTAGTTTGCTGGAGGTTCCCTTTGTGCTCGCTACCCGTGCTCCTACGCCACCTGCTGCACCGACCCCTTCTCGCTCGAGTGCTCCGCCGCTCTTGCCCACTCCTTCTGGAGGCTCAGGTCGCCCCCGTCCACATTGCGACTATTGCAACAATGATGGTCATCTTGAGTCTCAGTGCTACACGAAGAAGAAACACCTGCGCAAGGCGCGATCATCATCTTCAGGGACTTTCGTCATCTACCTCGACAGCTTCAGCCATTGCTTTGACTGACCAGGATATTCTGAGACTTAAGCGTCTGCTCGCGGCTTCAGGTTCTTCCTCGACAGGTACTGCTGGTTCTGTAACTGATGCTTCCCGCACTGAGCAATCACCCTCTACACAGTCAGGTACATCCCCATGGGTTCTGGACTCTGGAGCTTCTTTTCATATGTCTTCTCATTCTTTCACTTTGTCCTCTCTTCGATCACTGGATTCTCCTGTTCATGTCTTCACTGCTGATGGTACTCCACTTTCTGTTGCCAGTAGAGGCAATCTTACCACTCCTTATTCTGTTCCTGATGTTGCTCATGTTCCTCGACTTACCATGAATCTGTTTTCTGCTGGTCAACTTACTGATTCTGGTTGTCGCGTCATCCTTGACGTTGACTCTTGTTCTGTCCAGGACCGTCGCACGCACACTCTGGTTGGGGCTGGCCCTCGCCGCCGTGATTCTCAGGGTCTTTGGGAGTTGGACTAGCTTCATGTTCCTTCCGCTGCCACCACCATCGCCAGTTCTTCCGCTTCTGTCGCCTCCGTTACTGGTTCCTTCCAGCAGTGGCATCATCAACTTGGTCATCTGTGTGGTTCTCGGTTGTCTTCTTTAGTTCGTCGAGGTCTTCTGGGGTCTGTCTCAGGAGATGTCTCTTTAGAGTGTCAGGGTTGTCGTCTTGGCAAGCAGATTCAGTTACCATATTCACATAGTGAGTCAGTGTCCAAGCGTCCTTTCGATTTAGTCCATTCTGATGTATGGGGTCCGGCCCCTTTTGCTTCGAAAGGTGGTCATAAATACTATATTATTTTCATAGATGATTTCTCTCGTTACACATGGCTTTATTTCATGACTTCTCGTTCTGAGGTGTTGTCTATTTATAAGCATTTTGCTACCATGGTTCATACTCAGTTCTCTTCACCCATTCGTGTTTTTCGTGCTGACTCCGCTGGCGAGTATATCTCTAAGATGTTGCGTGGTGTTCTTGCTGAGCAAGGGACTCTCTCTCAATTCTCTTGTCCTGGTGCTCATGCTCAGAATGGTGTGGCTGAGCGAAAGCATCGACATCTTCTTGAGACGGCTCATGCATTGATGATTGCTGCCTCTCTCCCGCCTCATTTTTGGGCTGAGGTCGTCTCCACATCCACCTATCTTATCAATATACAGCCTTCCGCTGCTCTACAGGGTGGTGTTCCTTTCGAGCGACTTTTTGATCGTTCTCCCGATTATTCAATGCTTCGCTCGTTTGGTTGTGTTTGCTATGTTCTTCTTGCCCCTCGCGAACGCACCAAACTGACCGCTCAGTCTGTTGAGTGTCTTCTTAGGCTACAGTGATGAGCATAAGGGCTATCGTTGTTGGGATCCTATCGGTCGTCGGATGCGTATCTCTCGAGACGTGACTTTTGATGAGTCTCGTCCCTTCTACCCACGCCCATCTTCCTCGACTTTTTCAGTGCATGATATCTCTTTCCTCACTTTTCCTGACTCACCTATCACCCTCGTCGAGCCTGTACCTCTCCGTTCCACTTCCTCTCCTTCTCCACCTCTAGTTGATTTGCAGCCACCATCCTCCCCGGTCTCCTCGCCTAGCATGCCACCTCTAGCATGTCACTGGATTCTACACCTTCATCTCCGGTGACTTCTTCGTCGCCACCCCCCGATTCTACCTTGACGATTCCTCCTTCTATTATTCCATCTTTTCCTCAGCATTACACTCGTCGTCCACGACCAATCGATGCCTCTGTGGATGAGTCGTCATCTTCCTCTCAGCCTACTTATGGCTTGCGTTCTCGTCCTCGTCCGCCTGTTGATCGCTTTGGATTTCCCACCGCTGGTGCTGCTGTTCTTGAGCCGACTTCTTACCGTCAGGCTGTTGTTCATCCTGAATGGCAGTTTGCGATGCCAGAGGAGATTGCTGCTCTTGAACGCACTGGTACCTGGGATCTTGTTTCTCTTCCTCCCGGAGTCCGTCCGATCACTTGTAAGTGGGTCTACAAGGTTAAGACTCGCTCCGATGGTTCTCTTGAGCGTCACAAAGCTCGTCTTGTGGCTCGTGGTTTTCAGCAGGAGCACGGTCGTGATTATGACGAGACTTTTGCTCCTGTGGCCCATATGACCACTATTCGTACACTTCTTGTCGTTGCCTCTGCACGCCACTGGTCTATATCTCAGCTTGATGGTAAGAATGCCTTTCTTAATGGTGAGCTGCGTGAGGAGGTGTACATGCAGCCACCACATGGGTATTCTGTTCCTGATGGCATGGTATGTCGTCTTCGTCGCTCTCTCTATGGCCTTAAGCAAGCCCCCCGCGCCTGGTTTGAGCGCTTTGCCTCTGTGATCACTGCTGCTGGTTTTTCAGCAAGTGCTCATGATCCAGCATTGTTTATTCACCTTTCTCCTCGTGGTCGGACTCTTCTTCTTCTCTATGTTGATGACATGATCATCACGGGGGATGACCCCGAGTATATTGCCTTTGTAAAGGCCCGTCTTAGTGAGCAGTTTCTTATGTCTGATCTTGGACCTCTTCGCTACTTTCTTGGGATTGAAGTCTCTTCTACCTCTGATGGCTTTTTTATATCCCAGGAAAAGTATATCCAAGATCTTCTTGCTCGTGCTGCTCTTACTGACGAGCGCGTTGTTGAGACTCCTATGGAGCTCAATGTTCACCTCCGTGCTACTGATGGTGATCCTCTCCCTGACCCGACGCGTTATCGTCATCTTGTTGGCAGTCTTGTCTATCTAGCTGTCACTCGTCCAGACATCTCTTATCCGGTTCATATTCTGAGTCAGTTTGTCTCTGCTCCCACCTCGGTTCACTATAGTCATCTCCTTCGTGTTCTCCGATATCTTCGAGGCACGATCTCTCACCGTCTATTCTTTCCTCGCTCCAGTTCTTTACAGCTTCAGGCCTATTCGGATGCTACGTGGGCTAGTGATCCTTCAGATCGCCGTTCACTTTCTGCTTACTGTGTTTTTCTTGGTGGTTCTCTCATTGCCTGGAAGACGAAGAAACAGCTTGCAGTTTCCCGTTCGAGTGCCGAGGCTGAGTTGCGAGCAATGGCTCTTTTGACGGCAGAGGTGACTTGGTTACGGTGGTTACTTCAGGATTTTGGTGTTTCCGTCACTACACCGACTCTGCTCTTATCTGACAGTACAGGTGCTATCAGCATTGCGCGCGATCCTGTGAAGCATGAGCTCACCAAGCATATTGGTGTTGATGCTTTCTATGTGCGCGCTGGTGTGCAGGATCAGGTTATTGCTCTTCAGTATGTGCCTTCCGAGTTACAGTTGGCGGATTTCCTGACGAAGGCCCAGACTAGAGCACAACATGGCTTTTATCTCTCCAAACTCAGTGTTGTTCATCCACCATGAGTTTGAGGGGGGGTGTTAGAGTTATAATATAAGTCATGTACCCCTTTGTATTTATCCCGTTGTATAAGGGGTTTCCTGCATATGTTCCACACCTGTACATGTATATATATCGGCCTATGGCCTCATGGGAATACAAATTGCATATTCCTAACAAGAAGCAAGTATGACTAGACTTGACTTAACTGAGACATCTACTAAAAGGTATACATGTAGGGGGTCTTTACACATCTAACTGCATAATCCCACGGTTCCAAAATCTAAGTGCTTTTACTTTTCACAGTTTTAATTCATGATTTTGACTATAATTTTTATTTAAAATATGCCTACAAATTAGTGCTCCCTCTGTTCACTATTATAAGATGTTCTAACTTTTTCTAAATCGAATGTATGTAGACATCACTCATTTCAGTCTGTATCTAGTACATAGTGAAATATCTAAAACATCTTATAATAGTGAGCGGCGACATAAAACACTTTGCAAGACAAATACAACAATGTTATTCGTACATGCTCGATTCATATACTTCTTCACAAATTTTGGAATAGAGGGAGCATATATTAAGTAATCTCACCCAAATTGAATCCGCAACAAAAAATGCAGCTGGCTAAATTTCCTGCTAAACAAAATCAGCCTCCAATCATGAATGATTGTGATCTCCCGATGTCACCTACCTCTCAGGAAGTTAGACATGCACCCCAAAGCCCAAAAGACTCCTTATGAATATATCCAAGAACAATCAATTGGTGTATCTCAGTTCCAATATTGTAAATGTGCAACAAGAAACTAAAAAAGAATTCAGGAAAGGACAGAAAAGGGCTGTATAAGTAATAACCTTAGTTTTCAAGTCAATTATCACATCAGCAATGGTGCTGTTCTTAGGAAGCCTGATGCTGTGAATGACAACCTAAACAAAGAATATCTCATAAGAAAGTTCATTTCGCATCCGAGGATAAATAAACAATATCTCAAATGATTTCAGTGAAAAAACCTCCTCCTTTGTAGCATGGTGGAATGCAACTTTAAGGGTTTTAAGGAACTGCAATTCCGGCAAAGGAATATCCAATACTTCGTAATACAAGATGTCAGACGTCTGTATCATACAGTAAGTATCTTTAATGGATATGCATTCTGCATTATCGTTATGCTGAAAACATGCTCATACTGGAAAAAAAAACAAGTGAAAGGGTTAACCTGATTATAGTGGACGAGCATGTCCAATAAATGCTCCACACCCTGATATCTGATGGGTTGCGGTTTAGGCTGCTGTGAATAGCAGTTATGGGATGTAAGGCGAATTTTCGCTGGATCATCCAACCCAAGCTGGTGGGCAACTCTCTCAACAACATCATCGTATGTGTGAAGCTTTGACCTTAACGCATGAGAAAACAAATAAATAAAAATATGAGATAATGAGTTAATTGACATTTTAAATAAATAGACAAACACGTTTGGAAAATCCCTCACAATTCCAAACAAAATTCATCATCCTTTGGTTTCTCCAACGACCGAAAGTGCACAACCTGCAATAAACAGAATAGCTACTCAGACAAATATAAAATACAACACAGTAAACAAAAGCTGTCAGAGAAACTAGTCATGCCGTCCAGGTCCATACCATGTTGTGACAAATCAAATGTAAACAAGCATCAGAAAGAGAATAACTCAAGAAAAACAGGTAGAGAACAAAAGCAAGCAAAATTTCCGGGTGAACTAAGGGTGTGCTCGGTATGTGCCCAAAGTTTGCCTTACAAAAATTTGGCTACCCAAGATTTTGGTTGAGATTTTCCTTGCCCATAAGTTGGTCAACATTGTGAGCATTAATCTTGTCATGATCAGTTATGTAGATGTTGTATCATGGCATGCAAAGCTAACAATGCATGTCAGCAAGGAGCAGCAGCTAGACTCTCAAGGATAGAGAATGTACTCCCTCCGTCCCATAATATAAGAGGGAATAGCTGAAGCAGCACAAGGTTGTGGAGGAGCAACTCCACCTTGCTGCTACAACGTGTACAACACAACTGTTGAAGGGAACAGCTTCAACGTGCTGCGCTAGAGCGAACCAACCTGTGGTTGGATGGTTAGAGGGACTATGGTATCCCCCGGCCATCAGGGTTCAAGCCCTGGTGCTCGCATTTATTCCTGGATTTATTTCAGGATTTCCGGCGATGCACATTCAGTGGGAGGAGACGTTCCCGTCGACGACGAGGTGCCTACGGCGACTTCATAAATTTCAAGATGATATGCCGGCTCAGTCTTTCGGAGGTGCTCATAGGGGTATGGTGTGCGTGTATAGGAGCGCTTGCGTCTGTACTGTGTTAAAAAAACGTGTTGCGCTAGATATTGCCCTAGAGGCGAATGTAGGCCTATAGGGCAGCAGGAGTTCAATCCGAAACTCCTAGGACACAAGATCTGCTCCAAGATCTTAGATAAGAACAAGTTCTATTATAGGTAGTGGATACATAGTCTGCTTACAAAGTAGAGGTGAGGACCTCTATTTATAGGTCTTTGAGAAGCCTTCACATTCTTCTACTTATAGCTGGAACACTCTAGAAAACATTATTTAGGACTCACCATTCTACTCACAGCTACTTATAACTAGAGAACTCTACCGAAAAAGGCTTTCGCCCTGCTTTATATTATAAAGCAACTGCCCAGGCCAAACATCCAATAAGGTTCAAACACACGCACACACAACAGTCTAACACGAAAGAGAATCCAAGGGTTAATGCTGAGGGCACAGCTCAACAAGCCCTGAAATCCAGAAAAAAACATGCACACGCGAGGTGCAGAGAGCAACTAGTCGGGCTCGGGGGGTGGGAGGGGGGGGCAGAGGCGCCAAGCGGAAGGCCATCGATCGAAGGTCGGCGAGGAGAGTGTTGATGACGTCCCGGTCCTGGGGGCGGCTAAGCGGCCGCCAAAGCTGCAAGTAGCCACACATTTTAAAGATAGCGTCAGTAGCACGTCGAAGAGGCACCTTCTGGATAACAAGCTTATTGCGAACGGTCCAAAGCGTCCAGGCAAGGACCCCAACGCATAATCATCTAATATGGCGGTAGTGAGGAGGCGTGCATCTCAAGCAGGTCAGGGAAGTTGGTGTTGCACCACTGGCCACCGACCGTCTCGCGAAAACACGACCATAGAAACTGGGCCGTGGAGCAAGTGAAGAAGATGTGGTTCGCATCCTCCACCGTGCCGCATAGGGGACAAATCCCGTCTCCAGGTCCATTACGCTTAAGGACCTCCACGCCGGACGGGAGGCGGCCGCGGATCCATTGCCATGGGAAGATCCTGATTTTCAGGGGCAAGCGGATGCCCCAAATCAAACTAAAGGGCTCGTGGGCCGTCGAGGGGGCGATGGCCGCGTAGAGGGATTTGATGGAGAAGCAGCCGGGGGGCTCCAGTCGCCAAGAGATAGCGTCCGGGGTGTCGGCGACGTTCATCGGGAGGAGGGCGATGTCCTGGAGGAGGGCATCCCAAGCGGCCACTTCAGGTAGGCCGAAGGGACGGCGGAAGGCGAGGCGCCCTAAGTCAATAAGGGCCACCTCGACAGAGACCCGAGGGTCGATCGCAATGGCGAAAAGCTCCGGAAATCGCGTGGTCAGGGGAAGGTCGCCAATCCACCGATCAAACCAGAACATGGTCGAGGACCCAGTACCAACCAAGATAGACGTGCCAATGCGGAGTACAGGCAGCAGCTGGATGACGGCTTGCCAAAACTGGGAGCCGCCAGAGCGCTGACAGAATGCGAGTGGCTGTCCCCGAAGGTACTTGTTCCGGATGATGGTGAGCCAAAGGCCTCCATCGCCATTAGCAATGCGCCAGAGCCAACGTGTCAGGAGTGCAATGTTCATGCGCCGAGAGGACAAAATCCCAAGACCGCCCTGGTCCTTGGGTTTGCAAATGTCGGGCCAGCTCACCATATGGTACTTCTGCTTATCACCCTCTCCAGCCCAGAAGAATCTGGATTGGTACTTGGCGATTTCCTGATGATGCGTCTCATGAAGGTTGTAAAAGCTCATGAGGAACCAAAGAAGGCTGGCAAGCGAGGAGTTAAAGAAAAGAAAGACTACAAGAAGTTAAAGCGAGAACTCTAGAAACAGCAGGTAGGGTAAAGAAAAGAAAGACTACACTAGAGTAGAAGCATCTAGAAGTAGCCAAACAAATCTGACATACGATTCTATTTTTATTTTTCCTCATCTAGTGTTCCTCATCATTCTCCCCTGGTTGTTTGGAACTCGCGCTCGAGTTATCTTCATAGAGCGCTTCTTCTGGACGGTAGAGAGTCAAGTCCGCAACATTCTTGCTATCATGTGATCAACATGCTTTTGATTTCTAAAATGATTCAAGGATTGATGGTCACTATAGACAATGAACTCTTTAGGCAGCAAATAGACTTCCCAAGTTTTCAAGGCTCTGAAAACGGCATACACTTCTTGCTGATAGGTACTCCATTTCTGTCTAGCTTCGCATAACTTCTCGCTAAAGAAAGCAATGGGCTACCTTTCTTGAGATAGAAGAGCTCCAATGCCTACTCCACTTGCATCACACTCCAACTCAAAAGTCATGTTGAAATCAGGTAGCACCAAGACAGGAGCTTTTGAGAGTTTTTGCTTGATCTCATTGAAACTAGACTCGCTTCTGTCCATTGGAACTTTCCCTTCTTCACCCAATCGGTAATTGGCGTGATGATAGTGTTGAAACTCTTCATAAATCGCCTATACAAAATTGCAAGGCCATGAAAACCTCTTACCTCAGAAATGGTCTTCGGAGTTGGCCATTCTCGGATTGCTTCAACCTTAAAATCATCAACACGAATATCGTCACATGTTATGAAGAATCCTAGGAAAAGAAGTTGTGTTTGTAGGAAAACAGATTTCTTCAAGTTGACGTAGAGCTCATTTTTCCTTGGTACTTCTAGCACCTTCCGAATGTGATCATTCTTCCTCGTCCTTGTTATAGATCAATATGTCATCGAAATAGACCACAACAAAGTGGGATAAGAAGGGTCGAAATACTTGATTCATCAAGTGCATAAAGGTACTTGGTGCATTTGAGAGTCCAAATGGCATGACTAGCCACTCAAACAACCCTTCCTTTGTCTTGAAGGCTGTTTTCCATTCATCACCGGGTCTGATACGGATTTGATGATATCCACTTCTTAAATCTAGCTTTGTGCACACTCTTAAGCTGATCCAACATATCATCCAAACAGGGAATAGGGAAACTATACCTTACTGTGATCTTGTTAATGGCTCTACTATCCGTACACATGCGCCAAGACCCATCTTTCTTTGGCGCGAGCAGGGCTAGTACAGCACATGGGCTAATACTTCCTCGAATGTGTCCCTTTTGTAGCGATTCCTCCACTTTCTCCTTCAATATATTATGCTCTTTTGGACTTATTTCGACAGTGTAGAAGATTAGGAAGACTTGCTCCCAGAATTAAGTCAATTCTATGTTGAATTCCTCTCATCGGTGGCAGGCCTTGTGGCCCTCCAAGTATGTTCTGAAATTCAGCCAATAAACCACGTACCTTTGCTGGAATTTCAACAGTCAGGTGCTCTTCTCCTTTTACAACAAGTGCAGCACATAAATCTGTCTCCTTCAAGTCTTCCATAAACTCATGAGAGGTATGGGAGATAGTTAACATAGTTTTCCCCTCCACCTTAGAGGTATTACCTTCAGTTTTGTTTGGTAGAATAATGAAAGAGTAACAATTTTCCTTGCCCTTGTGTGTAGTACCACATCAAATTGCCAAGGTCTCCCAAGAATATGGTTGGCGTCCATATCAACCACGTCACACAACACATTTGAGCAATAATGCTTGCCCAAAGAAAGTGGCAAGTTGCATTGTTCGGTGATCCTCATATTCACTCCTTTCTTGATCCGTCCAATAATGTAGGGATTTGGATGATCACAGGTTTCAAGCATTAAATGGTTCACCAACTTCTGGGAGATAAAATTCTTCTGATGAATCTCCTTCATTGGTAGCAGGGGGGACACCCTTTATTATCATCTCAACCAGCTGGTCAAATCTCCGATTAAGATCTTCACACATCTCTTAGATTTGTTGCTCTGCAGCATCCATCCTCTTCTCCGGTTGCTCCATTGCTTGCTGCAGCTCGCTTTCAAAGAGAACAGCAAGAACTAGTATGGATTAACGGGGCTCTAATACCACCTGAAGCAGCACAAGGTTGTGGAGGAGCAACTCTACCTTGCTGCTACAATGTGTACAACACAACTGTTGAAGGAACAGCTTCAACGTGCTACGCTAGATATCGAATAGTGGTTTACCCCCTCTCCCACCCGGCGTCGAAAGCGGGTGTCTGACTCCTTTTGAAGTGATTGCTAAAAGTAGACCTGAGGACCTCTATTTATAGGGCTTTGGGAAGCCTTCACATTCTTCTACTTATAGCTGGAACACTGTAGAAAACATTATTTAGGATTCACCATTTTACTCACAGCTACTTATAACTAGAGAACTCTAGAAACAGCAGGTAGAGTAAAGAAAAGAAAGACTACACTAGAGTATAAGCAGCCAAACAAATCTCTACATAATAATAAAGGGGCTACTGCTTCTAGCGGTACGTCACGAAATTTGCCCCCGAAGTTGCCACGAATTACCCACTATGCCACCCATAAGTCAAAAAAAATGTTTTCTTTTCTTTTTACAAGTCGCTGCACCGAACAAGGTTTATTAGCCAGCGGCCCACAAATCTGCTACTAGCATGCAAGCGGTCCAATGGCTAGGGTGCGACCCTTCCACCCGATAGACCTGGGTTCGATCCCAGGTGAGTGCACTTTTTTGTTTAATTTTTTTATCGAGCATATTCAAATACTTTTTAAAACATTCGTATCTTTTTAATCCTAACTCGAAATCTAGCATATTATATTTGAAATTTTCTCAGAAAAATGTGTAGATTCCAATTATGCTATCATCTTGCATGTTAATCATTTCTAAAATTTGATTTAGGATGCAATCTTAATTAATACTTTCTTTATATAGGGTATTTTGAAAATGACTATTATATATCTTCCTATACCATTTAAATTGGCACAAACGCTATTATTAGCATCAAAGGGGATGTTTATTCCAATCAGCTACCATATGCTAAAGGTTACAACAAGCAAGGTTGTCAGAATCGCGATTCTGTTATACGATTCTATGACTTTACGATTCAAACTAACCCCTATGACTCTACGATTTTAGTTCTTAGAAGCTACGTTTCTACGATTCTGATAGTGAAGATTCTATGATTTGCGATCCTACCATCGAAGCTCCGATCCGATTCAAAATCACGATTCTGACAACCTTGACAACAAGTATACAATTATCCTCTCTATTTCGCACAATGCACAATAACCGACCCAGATACGATGATTTACACTAAACTACTAATATGTTTGCAACACTAAACTACTAATATGTTTGCAACTAAATTAAATCTTGACTTAGATTACAATTACAAACGCATACATCAGCAAGAAAAAATAATGCTCGTATGCACAAGTTATCGTTGAATACTAAAATGTATTCTCTATTTTTATCCTAATGCAATATTTGTTGGGAATCACTATGGAGGAACAACAACAAAGGCTATTTGTTGGGAATCACTATGGAGGAACAACAACAAAGGCGTAAAAAGATAACTGCGACTAGGTAGATATTTTGGTTATCTAATAAATTAAAAACACCTTGAGTACAGTAAAAATCATTCCAACTTTATGTTTTTGCACAACACCACTTATCTTGTTGTTTGTCATGCAACATCGTGAAAGATTTCAAGGAATTTGTTGATGCCATCGGCTGTGTGTATGAGTAGTCATTTTTTCTCCCGGTGCAACGCACGGGCGCATGTTTGCTAGTCTGACATGCGATTTTATTTTTATATTTCCTCATCTAGTGTTCTTCATCAATAGCTGTCACCAGTAAAAAGCAGTCTTATTTGATTTTGAGCTACAGAGAGACAGCAGTAGTACCTGGACAGTAGTAAAAGCTTGCACTGAGCTGTCCCAGCTAGCTGTTAGGAAAGGTACCATAGCCGGTTTGTATAGTCCTATAAAACGACAATTATCCTGCTTCTAATACTAAGCTTGTAGCACTTGAGATATCGAATAAAGTTTCCTACTAGTAGTAGCTCTTTGTCTACGTGCGTGTGAAGCACATCCCTTTAGAGCTCAAGTCCTGTTAGAGCTAGAGCTAGTGGTTCTAAAAATTGGTATCAGAGCCAGGTTTATTAGCTTGAGTGAGGTATGGATAAAGGAGCTATTGTTTCCCTTCAATACCCTATGCTCACACAGAGCAACTACTTGGCATGGTCAATCAAGATGAAGGTGTCCATGTGTGCCCAAAGGGTTTGGGATGCTGTCGAGCCAAAAGATCCTAAAGTGCCCACGGATGAGAAGGGTCAAATGGCATTGGCTGCCATTACCAAGGGATACAAGGGGCATGCTCTTCCTGGTGGCCAAAAAGGAGACAACCAAGGCGATTTGGGAGGCCATGAAGATACTGCACATCTGAGCACGTGGACTCTCAAGACAGAATTTGAGTGGTTGCGCGTGAAGGAGTCGGAGTCGGTTAACGATTTTGCTGCCCAGTTGATGACCATCATCAACAAGATCAGGGCACTCAGCGAGAAGTTCGAGGAGACTTCTGCAATCAAGAAGTTCCTTCACGCCATCACCAACAAGTTTCTCCAAATTGCTTCAACTATTGGACGATTTGGTGACCTTAAAACCATGACGGTGGAAGAGATTATTGGACGATTGAAGGCACATGAGGAGTGTCTAGGAGAAATCGGTGATGCTCGCGAGGAGCACTTGCTGCTGACCCGCACTGAGCGGGAGTCCATGTTCAACAGGAATGAAGGAGGCCAAAGCTCAGGCAAGAAAAACCGCAAGTTCAATGAGGCAAAGGTTCGTTCCTACAATTCTGATGACTATGGGTTGTACTATTTTTATTTGAATTATTGTTGCATTAGAGTATTTATCTTTCCATTGCTTAAGATTGTGCTATTTATCTTTAATTGTTTTGAGTAGTATGGGTACAGAAAAAAAACTGGCAATGGACATTTGGTGCCTGCAGTTGGATGGCCTCCACCCCTATCCCTGTCCGCAGACGTTTTGGTGATCTGCGTTGGAGTTGCCCTAAGACTGGCGAAATCTGATCCACTGCAGATCTGCACATCACCATCACTTGTATCCACCAGAACTCAACCAAACTCAGCGCAGCCAATGCCCTTGGCCAACAGATCAGAGGTAATACTCCCTCCGTCCCAAAATAACTGCCTCAAGCTTAGTACAACTTTGTACTAGAATTAGTACAAAGTTGAGACACTTATTTTGGGACGGAGAGAGTAGCATCATGGTCTCATCTTCTTTCCCTTGAAAAATATCAAGTCATATTATGTCAAAATGCCGCCAGGCGTCACGGCTGATCAGGATCAGCGTTTAGATATGGAATTAGGAGGATAAAGTAGACGGGAGATAGATTGCGATTATTCTTCCATACCAAAAAAATTATGTGCCCTATCAACCACATCTAAACAAATATCATCTCTAAGTAGATATCTTATCTCAAGTTGGCCTAAGGCCAGTTACGGGATAACTTTCTCATATAGAAATAACTTCCTGGCTAAGAATATTTGACGGAATTCTATAAATAGAGTAGAAACAGCTAGGGCTGGCTGGATTAAGAAGTTGGCATGCCATATGAGTATTTTCTTGATGAAAGCAAGTACAGAAGATTAGAATGCCAACATCACTTTTCCCTTCAGGTGTTGCATCAACAAAAGATCGTCTAAAGCAGTCGTGTGACTCTTGTCACAGCACCACCAGCTCGCCAACTGTGTGTCCCTGCAGCTATTACCTGGAGGGGCATCGGTTTGAGAGAGACACAGCAGAATTACCATTGCCCTCGCCTCCCTCTAATCCTGCAAGCATCTCCTCTCGCATGGTTTTTTTTGGGGGGGTGGGTACGACTAACCATAGTTACCGGATTCACTAACAAGCCGCTGAACACGGATCTAGATCGATCGATTCAGATCGGAATTCGAGATCGCTCCGGTTACAATTCGCTCCCCAATTCATTGAAGGGAAGGAACCCACGGTGCGCCAGCCACCCAGCAATGCATGTTTGGAGAAGTGTGGCAGAACAGGGCAGGGCGGCAGCTGGTATATGGTTAGGGTTGGGCTGAGCGTGCCTGTGCTTGAGAGGATAAGAGAGAGGAAAAGGACCCTGGCCTGCACAAGAAGAAAATGGTGGCAAAGGGAGCTGAGGACCAAGGACAAAGGGTGAGAGGAAGAGAATGTTGGCCTGCATAGAAGTGGCGACGCTGTAAAAGGTAGGGGATGGGAAGAACTCGAGGGGAATTTTAGTGACATACTGCCCTAGCTGTTCACTTGATGAGCTTTGGCCCATTAGACAAGCGGTGAGCAAGTGCTTGTTGTCTCTCAGTTTCTCTTTTTTTTTGTACATATTTGTACAAGCTTGAATCTTTTGTGACAAACATGTTCAGCGAATTCCAATGTTTCAATTCACTAACCCAATTTCCAATTCGCAAATCCGAGAAGTATACCCCCAGCGAATCCGATTCGTATGAGGTAGCGAATCACGAATTGCGAATCAGGCAACTATGGCCCTAACAATACCCTCCGACTAGCCTCAAGTGGGCAGTGCTGCATGATCTTACTCCCTTCGCTTACATTTACTATGGAAATTTCATTGGCCCAGCGACGCCTTCACGTCACAGATTTCTCTTCCACCACCACCACCCTTTGCTTCTTTCTACACATCCCTTCCCTTCCTACCAAGGGACATAAGCAACTCCAGTAATGCATAGGCACCCTGGCAATCACATTGATTGGTCTCGCCAGGACACCATGACAGCAAATGGTCTAAATTGCCAATATATATATATAGCGACCTTAAACAAGTTCTGTGGCAAGCTATTATAGACACAGTTTTACCTATTGTTCAATTACACATTGTTCAAGAACTTTTATGGCATATAGTGATCCCCGTCCCAAAGGAACTTAACAGTGGTATTACTACCTCCTTTCCGGTTTGTAAGGCCCACCTGATATACAATTCGTATTACATTGGTCGAATTGTTGATCTATAGGGATAGGCGTGAGCCTTATAAACCGGGAGGGAGTATTATATCTTAGTCAAAGTGAAGAGAAAAAGAAAGCTGCAAGTAACTCGAAAGCTTTCCTGGGAATGACCAACATAGCATAATAGCATATAAAACAGAAAAATGAGTTGAGCATATTATGCTATACCTGCCTATTATGAACATACTCCAAAAACAAAGGGACGTCAGGATAGCGCACTTGAGTACCACTGTCTGCTTTAGGTGACTTTTGGAAACAGACTATGTCCCCATCTTCAAGCTAGCAATATTGTGAAATTTGGGGAATTAATAAGTAAGCAGTTTAATTCGAGTTCTGCATTTCTCAAATCGAAGAAACACTGTTGACAAACCTGACTAGCACGGAAAGTAAGCTTCTTGTCAATATGTTCGCACATTACATTTGGCTCAAACTTAATTTCCTGCATTAAAAATTGAACCGACTCAAGTACAATCGTCATGTAAGGTTATCACCATTTAACTTGATAAACCTCAAAATGACTATTGTAAGTAAAGCAGAGAAAACTTTAAGCTTTGACATCTTGACTTTGAATGTATAAATGTATCAAATCGTCGATTTAACACTTGCCTCATATAGCTCGATCTCTTCATCCGGGGTAAACCCAGCCATTTCAGTTAGTTTTCTCAAAATATCTGAAGGTTTCCCCAAGGCCTTTACAAAGAACCGCCCCACAAAACTACACCGGTTGAAGAATGTAACATGTAAGCATAAGGAAATTTACAGTTATATATATGAAAGGATGGTGAAGAGGGCAATTCAAAGAGAATTTACCAAAGCACTTCTTTTTCGGGATTGTACAGTTTGAAGAAAAGAAGAATATCTTCCTTGCTCTTCTCGGGAGGAGGAAGAGGCTGCAAATCCTACATCAGTAATCAGATGTAATTAAGCAACCTGAATCCTGTCCAAGACATACTCTAAAATAAATAACATACAGAAAAGGAAGCGAGCAACTCCAGTTACCAGTCCAAATTCCACTTCCAAAAACAGCTTCAGTTCAGCATTCTGTGCCTTATTTGATATCTCCCTCAGTTGCCCCACCTGTGCAGAAGAAAACATAGTGATTGGACTATTGGCACATAATTGAAGCAAAGCTGATAGAAAGATAACAAAATGTAAGCAACACAACAAGATTCTACATTGTTCTCACAATTTTTTCTAAAGTAATCTAAACAATTAAGCACACTGGATTGAGCTACTGAATTGGTTCTTGGAAATAACCAGCTTTGCGCAACGAAATTTATGAACAAATATACAATAGAACACACTGAAGAAAAACTATACAATGCTGTACACTCAACAACTCCAAACTATAAAGGTCTTGCTTTTTCCCAAGTATCCGCACACTACACACTGCTGTAATTTTAAGTTTGGTTGGTGGTAAATCCAAAAAATGAGCGCCATTTGGAAGTTGGGCGAGTCCTTGGAATGACTACATATTTTCACATTGTTTATGTTATTCCCCTCGTAAGAGTTCTATATTATGTCACAGCAAAGCATACTGCATTGATAGTAGATCTAACCCCGCGATCAGAATAGTCAACTGGACCTAAGCCAACCAAAATGAGATAACAGATTAAAGCTTCACTTTCCAACAATTTAACTTACAGATTGTGTTTCTTCATGAGGATTCAATGGGCGATTTGGTCTGTATGTATGGTTTTGCCTCTTAGCCCACAGCCAGAAGCGCTGAAACTGTACTGGGATGCCATATTCCTTTGCAACTTCCTCCTATTAAACAGTTTGTAGCAGTTAGATTACAAATTACTAATCTTTAGCAACGATAACAACTTGCATGGAGTTCCAGGGACATGTTACCTTGAAAGTACTAAATGGCAATTGCTTCTGTATTCGGAAGCTACGGACCTTTTCATGGTCCACCAGATCAAAATATATGTCCTTACCAGTTTGCTCCTTTAAATCCTCATCCCGGGCAATCTGGATACAGTTTCAAAAGAAGCTCTGTGAGCAACAAACTCAAAAGGAAAATCCAAGCTATGATGAACACTACAATAAGCAGATCCTGACCTTTATGATGGTATAGAGATGGGCTTCAGCTTTTTCTTTCTTCTTATGTTCTTTCTCTTCTTGTTCTTTCTTCAACCTTATCTGTGAATCCACATTCATCATTCAAATATACCACAATGAAGTAGTGTTTTCAAAACTGATGGGGGAAATATAATATTCTACATACCCTTAAATGTTCAGCAATGTCCTTCTCATCAACATTACACATTATTTTCTCTTTGTCACTCTCACGGATGTATACAAGCATGTAGGCATTTGAATACTTCGTGAATTTGAATGGAGTGTTGTTGAATCCAGGGTTTATTTGAGGTAACTTCATAATCAAAAAGAGAGAGCCATGTAGATGATGGTGATGAGTAGAACAAACATTAATTGTTCAATATCGGTGTGAAATGGAACATACCTCTTCCTCACCCCCATACTGCTCTTCAAAGGCCTTTTTAGTATCTTCTTTTGTTACACGCTCGTCATCAAATTTATACCTGTTACACAAAATAATATTTTCCAAAATGTGTCAACAATTGGAAACTGCTTGCAAAGATGTGGAAAACAGAAACATACTCGTGTAAACATTCTTGCCATCAGGACAACTACCATTTGGAAAAAGCCCGTAAACGTAGAGGATTATGGCGTTGGTAAGGGGAGACAGACTTGGATTAGGCATTTTGGGCGAGAAAGACCAAGTCGTCGTTCTTGACTCATTGACAATACCCAGACCCTTACGGAACTATCTTTGGGTGTGCTTGGATTCTAGGCCAGCCTAACTCTAGCCTTGCTTAGCAAGGATGGGTGTTTGCTACTCCCTTCGTCCCACAATACGTGCCGCAGGAATTTTTGCACATAGACCAAAGAGGGAGCAGATGAATACAATGTTGGACGAGAACACCACTATCTAACTGTAACTGATGCAGTGAATATCTCGAGTTTATGCTAAGTCTATTAGATCCACGAGCAACGCACTTCCTCTCTCCTGCATGTGTGAGGCTCTCCGCAGCAACTGTTCGGCTTGGTCATTAATTCCTTGCATGCAGCGAGAGGAGGCAATGTTGTATTGATGAGGAACAATAAAGAGAAGGAAAAGAAAAAGGGAATCAGAAGTCAATGTTGCCCACTGAGGAAATTTGTTAACACAGCTATCCATGATGATGAAGACGATGGGGAAGAATACGAATCTGAAGATGTACAGGGTAAGAAGAGGTTTGTCAAGAAGAAAGGTGAACAGGTGGTATGTGTGATTCAGCGTCTCCTATGTTCCACGCCACAACCTAATGACAAACAACGGAAGAAAATATTTTAGGGCAAATGCACAAGTCGGTGATTGATAATTGCACCTGCAAGAATCTTATCTCGCAGAATTTGGTGAACCATTTAAATATTGAAACTCATGATTATCCAAATCCCTACACTATCAGGTGGATCAAGAAAGGAGTGGACATGTAAGAAGTTTTCGTGGCCTTGCAACTTTCTACAGGCAATTTGTGAAGAATTTCAGCACTGTCATGGCACCAATTATCGAGTGTCTAAAGAAGGGAAAGTTCCAATGGACAGAAGCGACTGAAGCTAATTTCAATAAGATCAAGCAAAAACTCTCACAAGCTCCTGTCTTGGTGCTACCTGATTTCCACAAGGCTTCTGAGTTGGGGTGTGATGCAAATAGAGTAGGCATTGGAGCTGTCCTATCTCAAGAAAGGAAGCTTGTTGTTTTCTTTAGTGAGAAGTTAAGCGAAGCTAGGCAGAAATGGAGTACTTGTCAACAAGAATTGTATGCAGTTTTTCAAGCTTTAAAAACATGGCAAGTCTATTTGCTGCCTAAAGAGCTCATCGTTTACACTGAACATCAATCCTTGAAGCATTTTCGAAATCAAAAGCATGTTGATCATATGATAGCAAGATGGACAACATATCCGGAGAGGTTTAACTATCTCATTGTGCATAAATCTGGAGCAACCAATCGAGTAGCCAGTGCTTTGAGTTGTCGTGCATGTCTCTTGATTTCTTTTGAGGTTGAAATTCCAGGCAGGTGACGAAGACTTTGGCCATGTTTGGGTAAAGCACATACAGCCATTAGGTGACGACTATTTGGTGCAAGATGGCTATCTCTTCAAAAATGATTGTTTGTGCATCCAAGAAGTTCTCTACGTGACAAACTTTTTCGAGAAAACACAAAGGACCTTTGCATTTTATTTCATGGGAAAGGTAGAACAGGCCTCCTAGGAGGTGAGCAGTGTCATGCATACTATCAATGGACGTCCCAGGTTGTGGGCAGAACAACCCGAAGCCCCTGGGCTCCAGCCTTTGCCCAACATCGGGTCTCATCCTTGATCCTATCCACTAACGATTCGATGGATGATGTGGCGTTGTCAAAGACACACGCGTTCCTGTGCTTCCATAACATCCAGGGTACAAGAAGCGTGATGGACTTGAGGGCCTTCTCATTCGCCGGCAGCGTGAGCTCTTTCGCGCGCAGCCACCACTCCATGACTTTGGGTTCCTGATTTGGAATTTGGACCGGAATATGCAACCAGTCAAGGATGATATGCCAAGTCTGACGAGCAAAGCGGCAGGTCAGGAGCAGGTGCTGTAGTCTCCATGGCCTGACAAACTGATCAGAGACCTCAATTCAGGTGATCTTAGTGGCCATGTTGGAACTCCGCCTATGTTGTCTCAACATAGCCGGTCCCAAGCCCGGGTAGAGGAGGGTTGTGATAGGCTTGGCGAGCCAACGGAAAAACTCAGCCACTCTTATGGAGATAAAACCCAAAAGATTTTCATTGGGGCATAACCCTCTCAGCGACACGCAACATCGGAACCCGGGTGTGGTGGCAAATGGGCAAGGGCCAGGCTGTCACCCCCCTGGTTGCGCGCCGTATCTTGATCCGGATACGGTGGCAAGTGAGCGAGGATCGGGTCGTCGCACCCTTAGTGGAGCGCTACATCGGCGCCCCGATGTAGTGGAAAATGAGCAAGGGTCTTCGCATTTGACTCGACGAGTGCGAAGGGTAAGGAAGCTAGCCGAGCCTAGCAGGATTCGCTTAGGTAGCTGGAACGTAGGGCCCCTAACAAGGAAGCTTCGGGAGCTAGTTGATGCAGCGGTGAGGAAAGGTGTTGATATCCTTTGCGTCCAAGAAACCAAATGGAGGGGACAGAAGGCAAAGGAGGTGGAGGAGGTAGAGGATACCGGCTTCAAGTTGTGGTACACAGGGACAGCTGTAAACAGAAATGGCGTAGGCATCTTGATCAACAAGAGCCTCAAGTATGGAGTGGTAGACGTCAAGAGACGTGGGGATCGGATTATCCTGGTCAAGCTGGTAGTTGGGTACTTAGTTCTCAATGTTATCAGCGCGTATGCCCCGCAAGTAGGCCACAATGAGAACACCAAGAGGGAGTTCTGGGAAGGCCTGGAAGACATGGTTAGGAGTGTACCGATCGGCGAGAAGCTCTTCATAGGAGGAGACCTCAATGGCCACGTGGTTACATCTAACACAGGTTTTGAAGGGGCACATGGGGACTTTGGCTATGGCATCAGGAATCAAGGAGAAGATGTCTTACGCTTTGCTCTAGCCTATGACATGATTGTAGCTAACACCCTCTTTAGAAAGAGAGAATCACATCTGGTGACTTTTAGTAGTGGCCAACACTCTAGCTAGATTGATTTCATCCTCTCGAGAAGAGAAGATAGGCGTGTGTGCCTAGACTGTAAGGTGATACCTGGAGAGAGTGTTGTACCTCAGCATAAGTTGGTTGCTGACTTACGCTTTCGGATTCGTGTCAAGCGGGATAAGCGTGCCAACGCCGCTAGAACGGAGTGATGGAAGCTCAAGGGGGGAGGTAGCTCAGGCGTTCAAGGAGAGGGTCATTAAGGAGGGCCCTTGGGAGGAAGGAGGGGATGCGGACAATGTGTGGATGAAGACAGCGACTTGCATTCGTAAGGTGGCCTCGGAGGAGTTTGGAGTGTCCAGGGGAAGGAGAAGCGAAGATAAGAATACCTGGTGGTGGAATGATGATATCCAGAAGGCGATTAAAGAGAAGAAAAATTGCTTCAGACGCCTATACCTGGATAGGAGTGCAGACAACATAGAGAGGTACAAGATGGCGAAGAAGGCCGCAAAGCGAGTTGCCCGTGAAGTAAGGGGTCAGGCATATGAGGACATCTACAAACAGTTAGGCACGAAGGAAGGCGAAAGGGACATCTATAAGATGGCCAAGATCCGAGAGAGGAAGACGAGGGATATTGGCCAAGTCAAATGCATCAAAGACGGAGCAGACCAACTCTTGGTGAAAGACGAGGAGATTAAGCATAGATGGCGGGAGTACTTCGACAAGTTGTTCAATGAGGCTTTGATGAGACCAGCATGCATTTTGTGCGGCGAATCCAGGAGTCTGAGGTCAAGGAGGCTTTAAAAAGGATGAAAGGAGGCAAGGCGATGGGCCCTGATTATATCCCCATTGAGGTGTGGAAAGGCCTCGGGGACATAGCGATAGTATGGCTAACCAAGCTTTTCAACCTCATTTTTTGGGCAAACAAGATGCCAGAAGAATGGAGACGGAGTATATTGGTACCAATCTTCAAGAACAAGGGGGATGTTCAGTGGTGTACTAATTACCGTGGAATTAAGCTGACGAGCCATACAATGAAGCTATGGGAGAGAGTCATTGAGCACCGCTTTAAGAAGAATGACAAGCGTGACCAAAAATCAGTTTGGTTTCATGCCTGGGAGGTTGGTGTTCATTGACTTGGAGAAGGCCTATGATAAGATACCGCGGAATGTCATGTGGTGGGCCTTGGAGAAACACAAAGTCCCAGCAAAGTACATTACCCTCATCAAGGACATGTACGATAATGTTGTGACAAGTGTTCAAACAAGTGATGTCGACACTGATGACTTTCCAATTGAGATAGGACTGCATCAGGGGTCAGCTTTGAGCCCTTATCTTTTTGCCTTGGTGATGGATGAGGTCACAAGGGATATACAAGGAGATATCTCATGGTGTATGCTCTTTGCGGATGATGTGGTGCTAGTTGACGATAGTCGGACGGGGGTAAATAGGAAGTAAGAGTTATGGAGACAAACCTTGGAATCGAAAGGGTTTAGGCTTAGTAGAACTAAAACCGAGTACCTGATGTGCGGTGTCAGTACTACTAGGTGTGAGGAGGAGGTTAGCCTTGATGGGCAGGTGGTACCTCAGATGGACACCTTTCGATATTTGGGGTCAGTGTTGTAGGAGGATGGGGGTATTGATGAAGATGTGAACCATCGAATCAAAGCCGGATGGATGAAGTGGCGCCAAGCTTCTGGCATTGTCTGTGACAAGAGAGTGCCACAAAAGCTAAAAGGCAAGTTCTACAGGACGGCTGTTCGGACCGCAATGTTGTATGGCGCTGACTGTTGGCCGACTAAAAGGCTGACATGTGCAACAGTTAGGTGTGGCGGAGATGCGTATGTTGAGATGGATGTGGCCACACGAGGAAGGATAGAGTCCGGAATGATGATATACAAGATAGAGTTGGGGTAGCACCAATTGAAGAGAAGCTTGTCCAACATCATCTAAGATGGTTTGGGCATATTCAACAAAGGCCTCCAGAAGCTCCAGTGCATAGCGAATGGCTAAAGCGTGCGGAGAATGTCAAGAGAGGTCGGGGTAGACCGAATTTGACATGGGAGGAGTCTGTTAAGAGAGACATGAAGGATTGGAGTATCACCAAAGAACTAGCTATGGATAGGGGTGCGTGGAGGCTTGATATCTATGTGCCAGAGCCATGAGTTGGTCGCAAGATCTTATGGGTTTCACCTCTAGCCTACCCCAACTTGTTTGGGACTAAAGGCTTTGTTGTTGTTGTTGTTGTTGTTAGTGGCCATGTTGGACACGACAAGGCTATGACTAACCTAGAGGCTCGTTATTTTTGGCTACAACTAAAGAGAGGTGCAGGAAAGTTTGTTCAACAGTGCCCCATATGTCGAACCTACAAAGGACAAGTCCAGAACACAAGATTATACATGCCTTTGCCTGTTCCTGTTTGCTCCATGGGAGAATATCACTATGGACTTTGTCTTTGGTTTGCCAAGAACAGAATGAGCAAGTGATGTTGTGTTTGTGGTCATGGGACAGATTCTCTAAAATGGCTCATTTCATTCCGTGTGGCAAACCTATTCTTTCGAGAAGTGGCAAGTTTCATGTTGCATTTTGGCTCACTTTGTGGACGCAATTCAACACTGATTTAAAATTTTCTAGCACTACCCATCCACAAACAGATGGACAAACGGAAGTGGTGACCAAATTATTGGGTAATCTGATTGGTTGCATTTGTGGAGAAAGAAAGGGACAATGGGATTTGGCTTTATCACTTGCAGAGTTCTCCTACAACAACTCCAAGCATAGATCCAAAGGAAGGAATCCCTTTTCCATTATCTACACTAAAGTTCCAACACATGTAGTGGACCCGGTGAAGCTACCATCAAGGGGAAACTCAAAATCAGCATTGTCCTTTGTTGATAATGACACCGAGTTATTTGAAGAAATTCTTGTGTTTCAAAAGTACAAAATCAGGAATATAAACAATTTGTTGACTGCAAGAAGCTGAAATCATTTCAAGTTGTTGATAAGGTGATGGTCTACCTCCGAAAGAAAGACCGCCTTTAGGTGTTAAAAGGAAGCTTAGGCAGCGAAGGTATGGGCCCTTCTCTATTATGAGGAAGATAAATGATAATGCCAATGTGATGGATCTTCCAAGCGAGACGGGTATATCCAACACATTCAATGTTGCGCATTTGACTCTCCATCACCCAGAAGAAGCGCTCTATGAAGATAACTAAAGGTCGAGTTCCAAACAACCAAAGGAGAATGATGAGGAACAATAGAGAGAAGGAAAAGAAAAGAAAATCATAAGTCAAATCCATTTGCCTACTTCTAGATACTTCTACTCTATTCTAGTATTTGCTTGTTTTCCTAGCTTTAGCTACTATTTTCTAGAGTCTTCTAGCTATGAGTGGAACATTGTATCTTAAGTAATGTTTTCTAGAGTATTCTAGCTATAAGTAGAAGTTTAGATGTGAAGGCTTCCCAAAGCCTAAAAATAGAGGTCCTCACCTCTATTTGGGACCAGATTACATCTTGGTTTCCCAAAGCCTCTATTTTGGAACCAGAATACATCTTAAAGCCTCTATTTTGGAACCAGAACTGAGATGTGAAGGCTTCCCAAAGCCTATAAATAGAGGTCCCCGCTACCTGTAACAAACTTGGTGTTCTTATCTAAGATCTTGGATTACATCTTGTGCTCTAGTTGTTTTGAATTGAACTCATGCTGCCATATCGGCCTATATTTGCCTCTAGAGCGATATCTAGCGCAGCACATTAAAGTAGTTCCTTCAACACTTGTGTTGTACACTTCGTAGCAACCAAGTGGGGTTACTCCAACACAACCTTGTGTTGCTTCAAGTATGCATGCGCTCGGTTGGCACTTTAATTCCTCGCATGCAATGCCGATAATTACTCTCGGCCGAGCGCATGAGGGGTAAATCGGAAAGATTACAGAGTATCTACATACATGCCACTTAAATCAGGATGAAATCACTCAAACTGTACACCATCTATTCAGGATGGAGTAGAAAATAAACTACTAGCTTTGCCAAGCAAACTATCAGAAATGGGCTACAAGATCCTTGCCCTGCCAGGAGAGCTGCACTGGCTCTCCCGTAGAAATCGTTAACTCGTTAACTGGGCATAGTTGAATGGCGATAGAGGATTAATAGGCGAGTCAGCCAGTTAATCGGCTACTAAGTGACCCACTGAGAAGGGATTTATCGGCCAGTTAATTGATTTATCAGTCCATGTTTTGAACAATGCTACTGCATAACCCTAGTTACTGAAAGGTGGATAAAAGTAAATGACAATATTCTTCATTGCTTTACTAGGAGGGGGTGGTCGGAGTCATCAGCCTCAATAAAGAACTGTGCACACCCCCTGAACATAAATCTCGTCGCAGTTGAGGCCCTGACGAAGATGTTGTGCCAACTCAGCTGGGGTGGGGCCCCGAACCTATTGTGTCAGGGTTGGCGCTGGAGTGCTTGACGGTAGAACATATGCTAGTGGTGCGGGCGAGGAATGTGTGGGAGTTGAGTCAACCGTAGGAGGATCAGAGAGGCACAACAGCCCCGTAGGCCAAGAGGCACAACTGTGCGGGCCTGGGATGCGGAGTTGGCATCGTGGGCGGTTGTTGCAGCCACGGAATCTAGTGGTGGGGCAGGGCCAGCAAGAGTTGCTCAAGCACCCTCAAGCGCTGCACCAGCTAGGCGAGGAGCGCCCAGTCATCCGCTCATGTGAAGGCCTCCAAATTGCTTCATGATGATCTTCATCTGCTCCACGGTCTTGATCTTCGACACAAAACTGAAAGGATCTACTACTGACAGAACCCTAATTATTGAAAAACAGATAAAAGTAAATGACAATATTCTTCTCTGCTTTATTGAGAGGGGTCAGCCCTTTATATAGTAGACAAGACCTGACCGACAAGCTGGTAAATCTACTCGAATTCTAATAAGATCTCTAAACTAACCGGATTCCTTCCTCACGAACTTGCTTAATCAACTAGGGGGGCAGTTCTTTTGGGGCATATGGGTGGCTGTCAAAATAAGCTGCCCCTACCCAGCTTATTCTGGCAGTTTATTTTAGGTTGGGCTACCAAAATAAGCTGGGTAGGGGGCAGCTTATTTTGGCCGCCACCCAAAGCCCCATCAGAACTGCCCCTATTACTCTAATTAAACGACAAGGCTCAAGTTTGATGGGCTAGCCCACATAACACTGGGTCAGCAAGAATCAGGTGAATGCTACATAATGTCATGCTAACAAATAAAACAAAGCCGTGGTTGAACATACGCTCAGATCTTTATAATTAACTTGTCAGATGGTAAAATGAACCAAATAATTTCCCTTGCTACTCTTGTAGGCTCTACCTCGTGCTAGCTAGAAGTTCTTGCCTAGCTAGGCATCATAAACAAAATATCTGAAACACACCCTTGGTCTCAAATACTTGAGCCTGCAAGGAAACTAACCCAAATAAAACCTCATCCGTGTAAAATTATCTTCGTCTATTGAATGATACACAAATCTCATGTATTCTTGGCAAAACTGTTGTTCTCTCTAACTCTCAATTCACGCAGTGGCAGCGAATACCACCAGAAGTGTAACTTAAGATACCACAGTCTACTATGAGTCTATCACGTCCGGGTGCAGTCAGAGTAACCAAACCTATTGGAACAAGTAATGACAATGTATTCTAAAGAAAGTCAATGGAGTTCATGCTAGCTAACTGGTCATAGCTTACAGAAAATCCTGGAAACAGTTATCTCATGAAAACTTGGATGAGGGAGATGGAAAGAGAGCAACTTGGTCCAATTAACAAATACTTGCACAAATTTACAAACTATACCCAAGATTATCATTATTCTCATCTGTAAGCACAACAATTCACATGATACTTTGGATACTAGGTTGGGATGGTAGCGAAGCATCTAACAAATACCTGTCCTAGTAAGCTAGTTTATGTTGTCAAGTTGAGACACGTGTATATCCATGTATATTCAGCTACCATCAAGTGGCCATGAATAAGAAAACGAGAAGCAATTAATTGAGTAAATTGTGGTACTAGAAGACCACAAAAGTCATTAGAGAAATAACCATTGATCTGCTAGCGTTGGCCGTATGAATGCATAGTAATGACCACCATGTACTCCTCCGCTATGAACAAGAACGCTGAGAAAGCAAATAAACAAGATTAGTACAGAAGGAAGATGTAGCAAGGAATTCATGATACCTATTTGCACACTAGTATTAGACACAATAGGTTGGTCTGCAAGAAACTGGTTTATACAAATAAATCAACAGGTTATTTGGATCCCAAGTATTGTCCAAACCAGATTTTCTTAAGATAGTTAAGATCCTGTCTGGTTAGGAACACAATTTAACTAAATTCGCTTTTACCAGGACTGGACTTGTTGGCTCTGTAAAAAAGAACTACCGCCTGGTTTCCAAGAAAACACCATGCCCTAACTAGTACTCCCTCCGGTCCTCAATAGTCTGCGTCTAAGATTTTTCTGTTTTTCCTTAAATGCTCTGCGTGATCCACTTTTTCAGCAGCTGTTTCCAAGTTTACCCCTAATTTAGAGCAGTGCATGCAGCCGGATAGTGATTACAGTCCAAACGCATGCATGCATAGAGGAGGCAGGGGAAGCGTGCGCAGAGAATCCAAGAAGACTGAAGCACGAATAGAGAAAAAAGGAGCCAATGGCTACATGCGTATTAATAGCCATACATCTTTCCAGGTCGTTGCATGCAGGGATAAAACAGTCCAAAATAACCCATCGGATGGCTTGCTTGGTATGCGTGCGCTGAGTTATACGCAAACTAAAAAAGAACGGAGGGAGTACTCCCTCCGATCCATATTACTTGTCACTCAAACAGATGTATCTAGCATTGAAATACGTCTAGATATATGCGTCTGAGTGACAAGTAATATGGATCAGAGGGAGTAATTACTTAAATTCGTATTTAGAACTTGCACAAACACATTTTGACAAACATTAGTAACAAATATGAAATTCATATGACAAGGAGATCTTTTTTTATGCCTGGCAGATTCTAAGGAGGCGCTTCAGTGGACAGATTCTTATAGTTGACTAAGTATGAATCATCATTCAGGAACACTCCTCTATCATATATAACAAAACATTTGCCTCCGTTCAAGTCCCTGTCCACTAAAGCATAGCAACTAATAACCTATGCTCATCAATAGGTTCGAAATGAAAGAAACAGATGTTACTGTTACAATGTCTTTTGCAATGTGAGTCCCCAGACTACTATATTAAACCATTGGGAACCTGTGATAGACAAATTACTCAACTTCAACTTCAAACAATCCAGAGTTCCTACAACTGAATGCATAACATTAAAGTAATCACCTGTGGAGAGTATAAAGGTTTCTTATACTTCTATCTGCATCTGGAGCAAGATACTTGCCATCATCTCTATCCAGATCAAGTTGCAAAGGAAACTCATAGCGGTCATTAATCTGCAAAAGCAGGCATGACAAGCTCAGAACTGGAAAGTTAATCTTTTAACATGTGGAAGAAGATAATAGCTACTCAGCTGCATATTTTCTCATTATCTTTATGTGTGATTTTCTTTTATTTCTATCTATCCTTTTGTGAACACTAGCATAACATTTGGAGTTCATTGTGGTTTGCTTCCAACTTCGACAACATCTTGAACTTTAATTTGCTTGATTCCGTGCTACTAATCCCTACCAGGCTCCACTATAACCCATATGTGTAGGTGTGAGGTTGGACAAGGCTCATTACCAAGTGCATTCATTTCATATTGTCAATTGTGAGATCACCTGATCCTTCACCAACATCAGAAAGAGGTAACTTTGGTATTGTTCAATCCCTTCTCTACTCACACCGGGCTCGAGTGTCAATATGGATAGGGAAGGCACATCACATCCGGTCTAAGCCTACAATGATCACTTCGATGCCAAGTGGGACTACATCAACACCAAGATGGACGCACAAATAGAGCTCATCAAAAACATGCTCAACAAATACAAGTCATCTTCATCTCCAAGATCATCTTCAAGACGGCAATCTAGTGCACATGCTTCCAAGGTATCTTCAAGATCAAACCGGCATCTACATCGTCTGACAAGAAGCTCCAGTGACTACATCAACTCGACCACCAACTATAAGGAAGAGTGACCACTCCATCTTTGGAGGCACCCCAAGTGAGATGGACACTCCCATCATTGGAGCGTCCAACCTGTCGAAATGTCCGACACCAGTCAGAGTAACCAACTTGTGCCCACACGCACGGATTTAGGCCCAGCCCATGTATCTCTCCTCCCTCCTACCTCTTCATGGCTAGAACTATATATACCTTTCCCCACTCTCTAGGGTGAGCAAAGCATCTAGACTAAACTTGATAGAGCTTTGTTCATCCACCCCCTCCATTGATCAAGACCTACTAACGGAGAACCTTGCATTGTTGTGAAGACCTCCTAAGGGAGAAGAATCCCTTTGGATTAGCAAGACCTCCGCATCCTTTGGATTGGAGAAGATCTAATCACCACTCAAGACACATCTCTCCTAGAGATTTGGATAAACTACCTAGTTATTTCCTTTGATGTTGTTGGATTCATGTGTATCTTGTGTTGACTCTATGGTATGAGCAGTATCTTGGTCTGAATCTTGTCCGATAGTGTTTTCCCAATGTGTTCTTCGTGTTCTTCATGATTTTCCCCAAATTCACCTCAATTGTGAAGATTGGGCCACACCTTAGGGTTTGCCCTACATCACCTAGCATGCGCCTAAGAGCGTGTCAGTTATCGTCTCGAACACCTGCCCGCCGATCAGAGGGATGTGCCCGACTAGTTGTGGCATGCACATGGTTGGTTGTGTACAAGGCTTCCGTGTCGGCTTCGTGTCGAGGAGAACTCACAATTGGTTGAATAAAAACATACCCTAGCAACTTTTCTATACAGCCTTTGCATGCAAGATAGCTTTTCAGGGTCTCAAACCTGGAGCATTACCAAGACCTTGGAACTAATTAATTAGGTGCATTATGAGTGCTTGACGACCTCCACTTGCACATTGATGTCAATGTACTACAAGCTATACATGAGTCTACGGATTTCCTCTCTTTGTTTTGGATTTGCTTAACCCACCAATTGATTTGAATCCATATCACTAAGATCCCTAAACAAAGAACCAACGTCGTGTCATCAATTGGCGAAAGTTGGATGCCGTGACACCATACAAACCACTTGCAGATACTCTTTCTCCCTCCAATGACCTTAATGGTGTCCGATTGTAGAACGGTTGTTCTCTCACTAAAGACCTTTCCATCTCTAATTTTCTTTAGATTTTGTTCCCTCCACATGCTACCTACGAATAGAACTTGGACAGAGGCATCTGACTATTAATTCGGCATCTGACAATACACGTACTTGCATAAGAATGACAATACATGCATGTTTTGGTTTCGCCTATTTAGCAAGTGATATGTTATGCTCTAACAACAACAACAACAACAACAAAGCCTTTAGTCCCAAACAAGTTGGGGTAGGCTAGAGGTGAAACCCATAAGATCTCGCGACCAACTCATGGCTCTGGCACATGGATAGCAAGCTTCCACGCACCCCTGTCCATAGCTAGTTCTATGACTACAAAATTATGACCATTGTTGATTCAAGATACTTAGGTTTCTTGAAGATGTTTCATGAGATATCTCTACTATCCACCAATTTAAAGAGGGTGGAGAGGGTAAGAACGTCTAGTGTATTTCGTGTTTAGGTTAACTCCCTTTGTATCTGAAAAGACAACAACAACGACAACAACAACAACAATCCACGCACCCCTGTCCATAGCTAGTTCTATGACTACAAAATTATGACCATTGTTGATTCAAGATACTTAGGTTTCTTGAAGATGTTTCATGAGATATCTCTACTATCCACCAATTTAAAGAGGGTGGAGAGGGTAAGAAGGTCTAGTGTATTTCGTGTTTAGGTTAACTCCCTTTGTATCTGAAAAGACAACAACATTAAAGCCTTTAGTCCCAAACAAGTTGGGTAGGCTAGAGCTGAAGCCCATATCTCGAAACCAAGTCATAATTCTAGCACATGGATAGCTAACTTCCACGCACCCCTATTCTTGGTTAGTTCTTTGGTGATATTCCAGTCCTTCGGACTCCTCCCATGTCAAGTTTGGTCTACCCGCCCTCTCTTGACATTATCAGCACGCTTTAACAGTCCGCTATGCACTAGTGCTTCTGGAGGCCTGCATTGTATATGCCCAAACCATCTCACACGATGTTGGACAAGCTTCTCTTCAATCGGTGCTACCCCAACTCTATCATGTATATCATCATTCCAAACCCGATCATTCCTTGTGTGGCTACACCATCCATCTCAAGATGCATATCTCCGATATACTTGATTGTTGAACATGTCGCCTTTTAGTTGACCAACACTGCCATACAACATTGTGGGTCGAATCGTCTGTCCTATACAACCTGCATTTTAGCTTTTGTGGCACTCTCTTGTCACAGATAACGCCAGAAGTTTGGCGCCACTTCATCCATCTGGCTTTGATTTGATAGCTCACATCTTCAACGATATCACCAAAGCAATCGGTGACGCCATCACTTGTTCGAACACTTGTCACAACCTTATCGTACATATCCTTGATGAGGGTAATGTACTTTGTTGGGACTTTGTGTTTCTCCAAGGCCCACCACATGACATATTTTTTCATCAAATTTTTCAAATGGATATATGCAGCAACCATAAGCCGAATTGAAGGAGACACAAGCAGCAGCCAAAGGAAATATTATAAGAGGAAGCTTTTCCCAAATACTTTGTTGGTACCGTTTTAATTTTTGCTTGATATACGAAACTCTGACAAACTACCTTTTATATTAAGTGCAGCGTTTAGACAAGAAATTTTGAGGCAGTGAAGATAAATTGGTTAGGTTATTTGGGTGCTTTAGATAATGTGTCTATGACACTCAAGTATCCAACCTGCCGATTGTACCTCTGATTATAGGGGCACCTACAGGTTGAGGTTAGCATAACTAGGTCGTACGATTTTTCTCCTTTGCAATTTGTTTTTGGTATAACCTTCATACCTAATGGAGACTAGGGAAGGTGGTAAAAAAAGGTTCTTAACTCAGAACAGTGTTTAATCACTGCCAAGATGTACATGCAAAATGTCAACAGTTGAGACATTTATTTATTTGTTGTTATGCATCCGTTGTAAAAAAATGATATGTGCATAAACTAAATGATCATGTTCTCATTTTCTTTCAATCATGTTTGTGGTATACTTGTTAAGCTGTTATTCTTATAGAGAAATCTTTGCTCAACTTTTCATTGCAACGCTTGGGGTATCCACTAGTATATGTGAGTTACCAAGCTAAGCTCAAGATCGAAGTCAGTATAGTTTCGAGCTCAAGCTGAGTCTACCTGGCCTAGCTCAAATGCTGCACACTGGCAGCCATGTGTGAAAGTAGCTCTAAAGTATTTAGTACAGCAATAGGGTGAACACACATGCATACATACATAAATAATTTAATGCAAGATTGGTGAGGAACAATAGAGAGAAGTAAAAGAAGAAGAAAAAACAGAAGTCAAATCTGTTTGACTACTTCTAGATAATTCTACTCCTCTGTCTAGTATTTGCTTTTCTTTTCTTAGCACTGGCTATTGTTTTCTAGAGTCTTCTAGCTATGAGTAGAATGTTGAATCTCACGTAATGTTTTCTAGCTATAAGTAGAAGTTGAGATGCGAAGGTTTCCAAAGCCCTATAAATAGAGGTCCATACCTCTAGTTTGTAACTCAGCCTATGTACCCATTACCTATATTAGAACTATGTGTTCTTGTCTAAGATCTTGGACTACATCTTGTGCTTTGGGAGTTTTTTATTGACCTGCTGCCATATCGGACTATATTCACCTCTAGAGGGATATCTAGCGCACCAAGTTGAAGTAGTTCTTTCAACACTTGTGATGTACACTTTCTAGCAACAAAGGTGGAGGAGCTGCTCCACAACCTTGTGCTGCTTCAAAGATAATGTGTTTATGGAAACAATTGGTGATTCTTACGGTTCCAATATTCCATAAAAATATCCAAATCACATCATTTGTTACTTTCACAAACCAGGTATTATGTACTCCCTCTGTCCCAAAATAAGTGTCTTATACAAAGTTGAGACACTTATTTTGGGACGGAGGGAGTACATAAATAATGTAAAGAATATGCAACCGCTTCAATATGTAGAAAACTATAGAAGTAAAATAATAGATAAAAGAATCAGCAAGGTATGACAGTCCCAACCTTAACCATGGTATCTCTCATATAATCGTACTCAAAACGCTTCAGCTGAAGTTGCAAAACAGGGGGGAAATCGAGGAAGAGAACACCCTTTTTTGCATCCTGAAATATCAAGATTGAAATCCAGTCACCAAGACAATACCAAAATAAATTAGAGAAGAAGAGAAACTGCATTTCTCAAGCTAATGGAAGGTACCCCCGTGCTCATAAATAGATGACGTTTTAGACATGCGAAGTGTCTCAAACATGAGATTTGTGACTGTTTCTTTTAATGTGAATATGTTAACAAAATTCTATAAGAAAATGTGGACATCTTTCCCTAATATAATAAAGCACGGATTGACTCCGTCGGGTTCGCAGTTGCGGCAAATTTGCAGAAAGGTCCCTGCGTTTATCGGTATTCAACCCGCAGTTCAAATCGAACCGGTACAAAGGGGAGAAAAACGCAGCCACGATGTGCCTCGCGACATCGATGGAAAGACCAAGGGACACCAGCGGCATCGATGGGCGCTCGCCTGGGCGGCGGATCTCGGCTGCTCCGCCATGGATCCGGTGGCGGACGGATCGAGACGGGAGAGGCGGCAACCTCCATGGCGGGTCCCTGAAGGAAACCAGCGGTGGACGGATGAGAGGGAGAGGCGGCGATCTCCATGGCGGGCTCCTTGGAGGACACTAGCAGCGGCCGGCAGATCCGGCCAACACCGGCAGACGGAACGAGACGAAGGGGTGGTGTCTCTATGGCGGGCTCCCTGGAGAAAACATGTGAGAGATTAGAGAGAGAAGGGGAAGACAGGATAGGAGATGGGGGCGGGAGTCGGCTTGGCCTGCTTGCGCGGTTGGAGGAGGCAGGGGGCGGCCTAGGGTGCGCGCGCACGGGCGTGATCTGCTGCTGTGGGGGGAACTGCAGGCTAGCCTTGGAGAGTTAAAGGCCGCCGCCATGTGCTCTGCTGTTGTGGCTGCTCCTATGGCGAAGAAGATGAAGAGAAAGGGGGCGATTTGGTTTTGGGGTATGAGAAGGGAATAGAAATGAGTGGTGGTGGGTAGGACGGTATGTCTCTTAGAGATAAGATGGGCTTTTGTGTACTGCGGTAGCTTCACGAGGACATGTGTACATATGTGTTTGTTGTCCATATTTGCCTCTAATTGTTTCTCTTGACGGACTATACGCTAGACCGTAAACGGACGTCCGTCTTGTTCGGATTTTGTTCGTTTGCGTCTAGAAAACGGACGTCCATACCCAGCTTTTGTTGGAGGCGTCCAACGCTGCAGACTATCCCAAAAAATGTCCGACCACGGCCCCACCGTGTCCGCCGCGCCGGTCGCGCCCACTATGCGCTCGAGCTTACCTGTGCACACACGCGCTCGTCCCAAAGCTGGCCCGTGCTCTCGCGCCGCTCCGTCCGCCGAGCGCAAGGCGCTGCCCCGCCCCACAGCTGCCGCCGCAACGCCCTCCCGCTATAGCCGTCGACCCATGGCTCGCGCCGGCCTGCCCTGCAGCAGTCGACCCTCGGCGCTTGGGGCTCGAGCCGTCCCGCCCTGCAGCCGCCGACCAGCCACGCCCCGCAATTGCCGCTGCCGGGCCCTGCGGTCCACCTCACGCCCCCCCCCCCCTCCCCCTCACGCGGGCATGCTCATCTCCGCGTCCGCCCCCACGCTTGCTCGCAGCAAAGCCCACCTCCGCGCGCTCGCAAGCGCCGCAGCCACTGCGAGCCTCTAAGCGCCGAGCTCCGGAACAGCCGCAGCTCGCCTGGCGCAACGGCCACCCCAGCGCGCCCGCATGCTCGCCAACCAGCGCACCCGCACGCCTGCCACCACGCGCTGACCGGCCGTTCCACAAAGGCCATTGATGTGTTCAACCAAGGAGGGGTGGTTCTGGACGCCAACCCACGACGACGGGGAGATGCGGCGGCTCGAGCCCAGAGCGGAACCACCGGCCGGGGATGCGCGCTGCGGTGCAGATCCGGCGTGACTCGACGGGGTCACACACGCCGGCATTGTGGGGAAGAAACAGAGAAAGGAGGAGAGAGAGAGGTGGGTGGGTGAGAGGACCTATCTTTTTCGCCTGTTGCAATGCACGGGCTCTTTTGCTAGTATTTTATGAAAAATATAGTTACTATTTCCATCTGAAGAATCTAAATAATTTTTTGTATGTTAGAGACAATTAAATGCATTCTTTCCAAAACATCATCTATTTCTGAACAGAGGTTGTGTACGGTATGCAGATTCACGTGACACAGTTCCAATCAAGATTCAAGATCTTCATAAAAGCACCAATTCAAGTTTCAGATTACAGCTTAATGGAAAGAAGAATATGTGGTGTGTGTACCTGTAAACCATGATTCTCTGCATGATACTTGTTATCGCCCTCAAGACGTTCAACCTCAACATATTTATCGAACGATGCATACACGTCACGACAACCTTTAACATCAAGTTGAAGGTCTGCAAGGAAATAATACAGCATTATCTCAGCTATAAAGATTGAAACACAAAGATTGAAACACAGCTAATGGGAACCTGGTACCAAGATAATGTGTAGTTACGTACCATAAAAGGACTCCTTCCTGTTAGATTTATAGTCCACGTTTATACACTCAATATAATTAATGTGGTGACCTTCAAATAATTGCTCGATTGTTCCTTCTACAACAGTTCCCTAGGGAGAAAGCTAAGTTAATAGAAGCCCATGTGCTACATATAGGAAGCCTTACACTAAATTCATTACCTTCATCTTATCTTCAAGTTTCTCACAGAGAACTCTGTTGAGCTCTTGTACATCATGCTGCATGAAGGAATCATATGTGTCCCATCCAAAAGATTTCGTCAACTCTTTTGTAGCTACACTGTTGTCACTGTACTGGAGCTTATAAAAAAGGCTTTGCAGAGCCAAGGGAATACTTCCAGATGGCATGTCGTTTTCGGTGGTTGGCATATGATACACAGCCTGCAAGAAAACCTCAGTTAGTCGACTAGTACAGAAAACAGTAATGCCTAGAAAGTTACAATGCATAAACCAGACCTTTCTGAAGTATGGTATGTGGTACAATGTTTGTAGAAGAGAGTTCATATAACAGGTCGCTCCTTGGTTTTTCAAACCAACATAACCTGTTTCCTTTTTTGAGTCATATGTCCAATAGTCAACCATTTTGCGGGCAGCAACCTCTGCCTCCACAACAATAGTATCATTCACAAGGTAACCTCTACTTGGATCATATAACTCACTCAAAGGCATAAAAGAAGTGAAACCCCAATCACTCTCACGTGCACTAAATTGATGTTGAGTATCTGCCAGACAGAGAAGAATAGTGCATTAGAGATGCATTTATACCATAGAAATTAGACATTGGCAAACAGAAAGAAGAGCAAGCAGCAGTACTCAGAATCAGTAGGTCAAGTTCAAATATCCTTCCTAATTAGTCCCACCGTTCCAAAATACAAGGTGTATTAGTTTTTTCAAAAGTCACACATATGCATGTTTGACCAAGTTATAGAAAAAAGTATCAATATCTGTGGTACCAAATTTAAACTATTAGATCCATCACAAAAGTATTTCATATTTTATTTATTTTGTATTGTAAATATTGATATTTTATTCTATAATTTTTGTCAAACATATATAAGTTTGACTTGCACGATAAATGATGCACCTTATTTTCAACTATGAAGATGAACAAACAAAAGATGTCGCGTGGCATTTAAAAGCATGAGGGTCACAACCCAGACTTAATTTTGGGGAGTGAAGCAACATGTGACCGAGTGTTCAAACAGTAAACCAAAACAAAGCTAGATTAAAATTGTAATTGTGAGCCTGTGAGGAATTCATTGTTTAGGACAGAACAGTGTCTAAATGAGATTGATTGCTATTTTATGCTACGAAACCCTGGAGTTCTTCAATAGGAGTAGTAGTTTTGCATACAGAGACAGTTTAGTGGAGACTAGAATAGTGCTAGCGCTCCTTTACAGTTCACTCAAGTTTAAGTGCAAATCTACGTAATGCAGGGTTATGTACAGCATGAAGAAGGAATGCACCTTTTCGTGTCGTATACTTCTGATCAATCTGGTTTACAACAGATAAGCTAAACTGGGCAGAACGGCTCCAACCATATGGGAGATTGGCCGAGTCAGCGACGTCCAAGTACATTGACAGGTGCTCCACATTATTCCCCTTGGGGAAAATAAGAACACGCCTGCATCAAAGCCACAGACGTTACCAAGTTAAAACATTCTGAAAAGTCGCAGCAGCTGCAGCTAGTATAAGGCTCAGTTTGTGGTTGCTGAACTGGGCTTATCTTATAATCGGCTGTGCAAAAATACACGGAACTAGAGATAAGTTGGTTAAACAAACACCAAACTAGGCAAAGCTGGTTGGGTAGGCTGGGTTATCATAATACACCGCAATGCCAACACAGCCGAATACGTGAAGAGACATAGGAGCTCACCATTTGTACCCACCGACGACAAACACATCAGAGTAGTGCTTCTTCCCGTTGAGCCGGGTAAAACTTGCGATTGTCCAAGTGAACCGCGATGTCTGTGGGTCCTCAGAAGGCTGGCTCTCGGCTGTGCTTGCCGCTTCCGTCTGTGCCACCACTGCTACCATAGACATCAGAAGCCCCGGATTACGAACAATCCAAACGGGCATACCAGCACCACACATTCCCGAATCATGGTACGAATCAGGATGAAGCAAAGCACCAATAGAGATAGAGCTAGGGGCGCACACGATACCTTCCATGGGCTGGGCAGTGTCTGCATCGGCGGTGGCTAGCTCCTGGTGGGGAACAAGCATCTCGTCGTTCTCCTGCTGCGAGGTAGGAGAAGCAACGGCAAGTCGGGTTAGATCCGCCCCACCATAGAGGCGCAGTAGCCCCACCCGATCGCGGGGCCACGGGGAAGTGCAGCCGCGAGGAGGGGAGATCGGGCAATGGCGAGGAGGGTGAGGGTGCATGCGCGCGTACCTCGAGAGGGGCGGGAGTCATGATAGTCATATCGGCGTCGTAATAACCGTGGTCGTCTTTGGACGCGGCCGCAGAGAGGCGGGCGGAGCCGGAGCCGGCGGGGGCAAGGGCTGGAGAGGATGCGGCGAGGCGGAGCAGATGGGAGTTGGGCTGTGGGAGGAAGGGGAGGAGTGGCCGCGACATGGAGCCTGATTTCATTTCCGTGCCGCAAGTAAAACAGTATAAAAAATGTGTAAGAGCTTCTCTAGCGATCCCGCAAACCGGGTCATCCTGCAAAAAAAAACCGCCGGTTTGTGGGACGTAGACCGTTTTGCCGACCCGAACAGATCCGTAAATTCGGTCTTTCCAGAAATTTTTTGTGGGATCCTCCAAATCTACGGGAGAAGCGTCTGTTTTTGTCTGTTCCCTTTTCCTACTCATTTCTGCTTGCTTCCATTTGCGCTTCCACTCCCCGTCGTCGTCGCAGCCGCCGCACATCCCCACCTATTCTTGCTGCCCCTGGCTGCCCCACGTCGTCAGAAAGCTCCTCCGCCCCGCGTTGCATCTGTTCCACCAAGTTTCAGCGTGGGGGTGCCCATTTGTGTCCGGGGCCTCACGGCGGCCGCCGGCGCCATGGATCCACCCCGGAGCTTCGCACGCGGTCTTGTAGCGGGTGAATCCGGTTGGTTCCGGCACCGGTGAGCTTAGGAATCGGTGGGCCTCGCAGCGCGCACCAGAGGAAGGAGTCGGCGCGGCTTTGCTTCGGCCAACGGGGAGAAGAAAGGGTCGGCATGACTTTGCTTCGGCCTGCAGGGGAGAAGAAAGGGGCGGCGGGGCTTTGCTTCGACGGCCAGCTTCGAGCGAGGTATGTCCAACGCCCGTGGAATTGTGTTTGATTTGGCTCGGTTGAGGTTCAGGTGAAATTTACGAGTGATTCGAGGGCATTTTGTAGATGGATTGGAGTTCATCCTCATCGTCTTCGTCTGATGACTTGGACATAGAAGAGATGTTCGTCAGCGACAATGTCGACAACCTAGTGTTGGTGCATCTCGTGAACGAAATTGAGGCGGGCCTGAAGAAAAAGCGGCGCGGATCCATGGTCGGCCGGCTATGCATTCCCCGCAACCGAGCTCTCGACGACAAGATGCTCATGAAGGACTACTTCGCCGAGGTACCGACATATCCGGTCACCTCTTTTGTAGGCGATATCGAATGCGTAGGTCCCTATTCGTGCGCATCATTGAAGCTTGGGAGCAAAATTGTCATTTTTTCACTCGGCATAGGAATGTTGCCGGTTTTTTTGGCTTTAGTGCATATCAAAAAATATCGGCAACGACGAGAGTGATTGCATATGGTGTTCCGGTCGAATACGCGGATGAATATCTCTGCATTGGAGAAGATACCACCATCAAATGCGCAAGATAATGATTCAAGTTTTTGTCCCGGAGTACCTTCGTGCTCCAAACGAATAAGACGCAAAGAGGCTCATGGCAATGAACGAAAAAAGGGAATCACGGGGCATGCTAGGTAGTATTGACTACATGCATTAAAGGTGGAAGAACTGTCTAGTGGCTTGGGCAGGGCAATACACCGGCCATAACGAAAACCCACCACTGTGCTTGAAGCTGTGGCTTCACATGATTTATGGATTTGACATTGTTTCTTTGGTTCGCTAGGGTCTCTCAATGATATGAATGTCCTGCAACGGTCTCATCTATTTGCTCAGCTAGCTAGTGACAAAGCTCCGACGTACAACTATACCGTCAATGGCCATGAGTATAACATGGGGTACTATCTGGTCGATGGTATTTATCCTTCCTGATCAACATTTGTGAAGACCATTAGTGATCGCATAATCAAGAAACGCAATTTCTTTGTCGAAGAACAAGAAGCTTGCCGAAAGGATACCGAGAGGGCATTTGGTGTCTTGCAAGCTTGGTTTGCCATTGTTTGAGGTCCTGCTCGCTTTTGGGATAAAAAAATCCTTCGAAAATATCATGACTGCTTGTGTAATTTTACACAATATGATCGTCGAGGATGAGAGAGATTTGGACTTGGACTACAATTGTGACAATGTTGGTAGCCGTGTGAAGCCTGCTAGGGACACAGATGAGATCACTGCATTTCTTGAGACGCACTGGAAGATCGAGAACTGTGATTCACACAACCAACTCAAGCATGATCCTATTGAGCATCGTTGGCAACTCTACGGGGGTACATTCTCCCTTCTTATTCATTTGTATTTGTGTGTGATTTTGAACAATTTGGTGTTGTAATAATAATTCGAATTCAAACATTTGCTGTAATGAGACCAATTGTTGCATTGTGAATTGCTTTTAAGACAATCTATATCCATTTGTTTAATTTATATTATGATTCCATTCAGTTTTCTCTGTTCAAATCTCTAAGTTATGAAGTTATGCAAAATTTGCGGTACTGACAACCCTCCGGCGCAGAACAGATCCCGTAAAACATGGGTTTGCGGGGTCTGTTCCGTCGGAGGGTTCACGGGACTGTAAAAAAGTTTTGTGAGACAGTCAGTTGCGGGATCTGCTAGAGATGCTCTAATGCTGGCATCTCCAATGCGGATCACCTCCATAAATTTCCAAATGAGCAATTTTCGACAAATCTTTGGATTTCTCATTTTCTTCATCAGATGACATGGAGGTGCCGGCCATCCAGCCGGAGTCACCAAATGTCCGTGTGGTTTAAACGGGTAGGACAAGAAATGTGGGCAAAAATAACAAATTTCGATAATTCAGATGCAAACAAACGAAATTTAACAAGTTCGAAATAAACTTAACCGAAACTAAGCTAAAAATAGGCATAGTAGTGGATGGCGACCCCATAGGCGTGGCATCCAAGACCACGGGAACCTCGGTCATCATCATCGACATCCGAACTGGTGTCGCCATCGTCACGCCGGTGGCGGAAGACCCGCCATGCGTTGCGACATCCCTCCCGGGTTGTCGCAGGGCGCTCATGTCGCAGCCGCCCAGCCACATCCTCTACTGACTTGTGTCATTTCCTCAGCTTGGTAGCAGATGGCGCGCTCGGAATCTGCCAGCCCCGCTTGGAAGAGCTAGGTGTTGAGGCGGCGCCGTCTACGAGCGTCAGACTCGATGGTGGTTTTGGACTGACCGAGGGCCATGCCTCCTGAAGGAAATATGCCCTAGAGGCAATAATAAAGTTGTTATTTTATATTTCCTTATATCATGATAAATGTTTATTATTCATGCTAGAATGGTATTAAACGGAAACTTGATACATGTGTAGATACATAGACAAAACACTGTGTCCCTAGTAAGCCTCTACTAGACTAGCTCGTTAATCGAAGCTAGTTAAGTTTCCTAACCATAGACATGTGTTGTCATTTGATGAAAATGATCACATCATTAGGAGAATTATGTGATGGACAAGACCTATCCGTTAGCTTAGCATATTGATCGTTCAGTTTCATTGCTATTGCTTTCTTCATGTCATATACATATTCCTTTGACTGTGAGATTATGCAACTCCCGGACACCGGAGGAATACTTTGTGTGCTATCAAACGTCACAACGTAACTGGGTGATTATAAAGATGCTCTATAGGTATCTCCGAAGGTGTTTGTTGGGTTGGCATCGATCGAGATTAGGATTTGTCACTCCGAGTATCGGAGAGGTATCTCTGGGCCCTCTCGGTAATGCACATCATAAGAAGCCTTACAAGCAAAGTGACTAATGAGTTAGTTGTGGGATGATGTATTATGGAATGAGTAAAGAGACTTTCCGGTAACGAGGTTGAACTAGGTATGAAGATACCGACGATCGAGTTGCAGGCAAGTAACATACCGATGACAAAGGGAATAACGTATGTTGTCATTACGGTTCGACCGATAAAGATCTTCGTAGAATATGTAGGAGCCAATATGAGCATCCAAGTTCCACTATTGGTTATTGACCGGAGAGGTGTCTCGGTCATGTCTACATAGTTCTTGAACCCGTAGGGTCCGCACACCTAACGTTCGATGATGATTTAGTATTATATGAGTTATGTTATTTGGTGATCGAATGTTGTTCGGAGTCCCGGATGAGATCACGGATATGACGAGGAGTCTCGAAATGGTCGAGAGGTAAAGATTGATATATAGGACGATAGTATTCAGACACCAAAAGTGTTCCGGAGTGTATCAGATATTTATCGGAGCACCGGAGGGGTTTACCGGACACCCCGAGAGGTTAATGGGACACATGGGCCAAAGGGGAAGGGGCACACCAGCCCACAAGGGGCTGGAGCACCCCTCCTAGGACACCGGCCAAGTGGGAGAAGGAAAGGGGGGTCGGCCTCCCCCTTCCTTTCCTCTCCCCTCTCTTCCTTTTCCCTTCCGACAAATATGGTAGGGGGCGAATTGGGATAGGCCCCCAAGTAGGATTCCTCCTACTTGGGGCACCCCAAGGCTGTTCCCCTCCCCCTCTCACCTATATATATGTGAGGAGGGGGCGCCTAGAACACACACCAACAATTGTTAGCCGTGTGCGGCGCCCCCTCCACAGTTTACGCTTCCGGTCATATCTTCGTAGTGCTTAGGTGAAGCCCTGCGCGGATCACTTCACCATCACCGTCACCACGGCGCCGTGCTGACGGAACTCATCTTGTTCCTAGACACCTCTGCTGGATCAACAAGACGAGGGATGTCATCGAGCTGAATGTGTGCAGAACTCGGAGGTGCCGTATGTTCGGTGCTTGATCGATCGGATCTAAAAGAAGTTCGACTACATCAACCGCGTTGTCAAATGCTTATGCTTTTGGTCAACGAGGGTATGTGGACACACTCTCCCCCCTCGTTGCTATGCATCTCCTAGATAGATCTTGCATGAGCGTAGGAATTTTTTTGAAATTGCATGCTACGTTTCCCAACAGTGGCATCCGAGCCAGGTCTATGCGTAGATGATATGCACGAGTAGAACATAAAGAGTTGTGGGCGGTGATCGCATACTGCTTACCACCAATGTCTTATTTTGATTCGGTGGTATTGTTGGATGAAGCGGCCCGGACCAACCTTACATGACCACGTTCATGAGACCAGTTCCACCGACAGACATGCAACTAGTTTTGCATAAAGGTGGCTGGCGGGTGTCTGTTTCTCCAACTTTAGTTGAATCGAATTTGACTGCGGCCAGTCCTTGTTGAAGCTTAAAACAGCAAACTTGATAAATCACTGTTGTGGTTTTGATGCGTGGGTAAGAACGGTTCTTGCTAGAAGCCCGTAGTAGCCACGTAAAACTTGCAACAACAAAGTAGAAGACGTCTAACTTGTTTTTGCAGGGCATGTTGTGATGTGATATGGTCAAGACATGATGTGATATACGTTATTGTATGAGATGATCATGTTTTGTAAAAGTTATTGGCAACCGGCAGGAGCCTTATGGTTGTCTCCTTATTGTATGAAAAACAAACGCCATGTAATTGCTTACTTTATCACTATGCGTTAGCGATAGTTGTAGAATCAATAGTTGGCGCGACGACCATGACGCTACGATGGAGATCAAGGTGTCGAGCCAGGGGTGATGGAGATCATGATGATGCTTTGGAGATGGAGATCAAAAGCATAAGATGATGATGGCCATATCATGTCACATATTTTGATTGCATGTGATGTTTATCTTTTATGCATCTTATTTTGCTTAGTACGATGGTAGCATTATAAGATGATCCCTTACTAAAATTTCAAGGTATAAGTGTTCTCCCCGAGTATGCACCGTTGCGACAGTTCGTCGTGTTGAGACACCACATGATGATTGGGTGTGATAGACTCTACATTCACATACAACGGGTGCAAGAAAGTTTTACACATGCGGAATACTCGGGTTAAACTTGACGAGCTTGGCATGTACAGACATGGCCTCGGAACACTGGAGACTGAAAGGTCGAACGTGAATCATATAGTAGATATGATAAATGTCGGTGCAATAAACCATGGGTCCATTGCCCAGACTGTGCATAGGCACACCAAGGTCAGGCCAAAGTACACGGAATCAAGATCTTAAAAGGACCAACGTGCAGATCAAGAGGACCAAGACCAAGCCAGAGAAGTAAGAAACCACCAGGAGAAAAGCCTCCCTTGCTGGACAAGCGAGCCCGGCAAGGATGGGGTTACCCCAGAAGAAGACCTCCAAGACGCCCCAGCAGGGCCTGCCGGGACTCACGGAGACGAAGCCACCTCACTAAACCACTTCACCACGACGCACGTCGCCGATCAGTGCGGTGTCAAGCCGTAAAGTGACTAAGTGGCAGCCATATGCCACATGGCAACCTCTTTCTACAGGAAATACCTACAGACGACACATGTCCTACGACGTGTCAAGCGAGCAGGCGCGAAGCTGGCAAAATGGCCCCCGGCAAGGCTTGCTGGGCAAGCGACGATGTGACACTGAGCGGCACATTTAATGTGCTCTGTCAGCCTGTAGAGTTAGGTATGATAGCACTTTTTGCTATGTTATCAGTGCATAATGACTAATTTACCACTATGGTGACCCCTTAACCTATAAAAGGAGGTCCGAGGCAACCTTGGAAAGGGTTGGACCCTGGATTAGCAAGTCCACCCCCTCACATTTCATACGCATGTAGCCGTTTCGCCCTAAGGCAACCCTGCCGGGCAAACGGGCTACGACCACCACCATTTGTCCACCATCAATCCACCAAAGCAGGAGTAGGGTTTTACGCCTCACGACGGCCCAAACCTGGGTAAAACTGCTAGTGTTGTTGGGGGGATGGATGAACAGTTCCCGACGGGGGGTTGAATGAACAGGCCCCCGTGGTAGTAGAGGCCGTTGCCGCTGGATGAACAGTACCCCGATCGATCGAGCCGGTGGATGAATAGGACCCCGTGGAGGGCTGGATGAATAGGACCCCATGGAGGGCTGGATGAACAGGACCCCATGGAGGGCTGGTTGAACAATAGCCGATGGAGGGCTAGATGAACAGTAGCCCATGAGGGGTGGTTGAACAGGACCCCGTGGGGAGGGCTGGTTGAACAGTAGCCGGTGGAAGAGCGCGCGGTGGAGCCTGAATGAACAGGAGCCCGTGGATGAACAGTCGCAGGTGGAGGCTGGAGGAGGTCGACGGTGGATGAACAGGAGCCCGTGGAGGCAGTCGATGGTGGATGAACAGTAGCCCATGGAGGCAATCGACGATGGAGATGAATAGTATCCCGTGGAGTCCCGTTTTGTGGTACGCCACACCCCTCCCGATGAACAGGACCCTTGTTTCGACCGCAGCGCTCCAACACAAGTCTGTTTTCTCTGTTTTGCGGTACGCCACACCCCTCCCGATCAACAGGACCCCGTTTCGACCGTAGGAGGTCTGTTTCCTCCGTTTTGCGGTACGCTAGACCCCTCCTGATGAACAGGATCCCGTTTCGACCATGGCCGGTTGAACACAAGGCCATTTCCTCCGTTCTGCGGTACGCCAGGCCTCGTTTCCATCGGCTGTTCCATCCAAGCCGGTTGGCTCCCGATGAACAGCCCGCATTCCATTGCCTCCCGATGAACAAGACGCATTCCATTGCCTCCCCATGAACATGACGATGACGCAGTTTCTCCGTTCGGACCCAACCATGTACAGGAGCCCTGGCCGTACGTATGCGCGAGTAGGCGTTCGAGACCCCGCCCGTATGTACGTACGTGGCCGTATTTACTTTCTTGCACCCTGGCCGCTGTACGTACGTGTACATGCTACATGCGCGCCTCTACTAGACACGTGCATGCCTCTACTATGACACATGCCCTTCCTTACACGGCCACGGTTCAACGCTGCAGCCTGCAGACAGACCGATCGTATGTACGTACACGTTCGCGACCAGAATGACAACGTTACGTATGCTTCGACCAGGTGGGTCCTGACTGTCAGGCACTTCCTTGCGTGCAAAGATGTAGTTGGTGGGTCCCAGCAGTCAGGGGGCGAATCATTATTTTTTTGCCCGTAATATGGACGCACTTCCTTGTGTGCGAAGATGTAGCTGGTGGGTCCCAGCAGTGAGGGGAAAAACATTTTTTTCATGAAATATAGTAGCCCGTCCGGTGGTCCCTGCTGTCAGGTGGAGGAATCATTATTTTACGCGTAATAAGGAAGCATTTCCTTGTGTGCGGTTGTGGACCCAGCTATCAGCCTCTCCACGTACAGTCCATGTCCGATGGATGTCGTTCGTTGATCATGTTGACAATGGCGCGCCGAGAGCATCAGGAAGGGAATGACACGGATCCGGAGAAGACTCGGAAGTGGTTGCCCACGCGGTGGGGAGTACAAGGGTTTACTGGTCCGGTTGCCATCACCGAAAACTAACAGGAGGTGTGGGTGAGTAGAGAAATGGCCTGACCGGCAATGGAGTAGGGTGGGGTGGTGCGGCCTGTGCGCCAGCACAGCCGACCACGGGAGGCGGGAGCAGGCAGTCCCATCGGCACTGGTTTGGGCGGCTGGAGTAAGAAGACCAGAGGTTGAACAAGCACTACGGCCGTTGGATGGACATCGTATGATCTCTATAGCTAGAGTCGTTTATATTGACTAAGTTGACAAAACCCTTGGTACGCGTCAACTTAGTAGGCCCACAGGTCAGTCTTCGAAATGGTGTGCCCCAGATGTCAGAGGGAGGAATCATTTTTTGGGTGGCTGAAGCTAGAATATTCAAGATTGAAGAAGAAGCATGACATCCGTTGGATGGACATCCAACAGCCACTGCTGCTAGAACCGCGTGTTGACTATAAGTTGATAAAGCCTTACATATGCGTCAACTTACTTTTTTAGGGGACACATCAACTTAGTAGGCCCACAAGTGTGTGGCAAAGAATTTATAGCCCATTTTTGAATTTTAATGAAATTTATTACAACCCATTTACAGTTTGTTAAAAATACAGCCTATTTTCTAGCTAGGACAACGATTAATAATTTCAACCAACAGTTCAAAACAAAATTCAATAAAATTTCCCACATTTTGATGGGATCCGAAATATTTTTATCCCGAAATTTCTAGTCAGATTAAATACAATTTCAATGTAAATTTGTATTACGTAAAAATTCCAACGAAACATTGCGCACGCAACAATTAATGAAATTAGAATTTTCAAAATCCAAAAAGAAATTATAAACTAATTACGTGTTTGGTGCATTTTTTATAGTTACTGCATAGTTTGTATAATGACATTTCGTTTATTATTACTTAAAACCCATTTTCTTGTTAAGCCTAATGCATCCCTCCTTGGAAAGATTTGCAGCCCAGCGGGGCAGAGAATAACAAGTTGACCTTGCTTGGGTATTCCTCAAAAAAAAGTATAGTTGGGCTAGCCATTTTTAGCTTGAAAAAAAATAATATATGGGCTGGATATCTGGCCTGGGCTAGACGGGCCATAGCCCGCCCAGTTAATACCCTGCTCTCCTCTGAACAACAACGAAAACATCACTCAAGAAAAACTCTGCAGTGTTCACACCTCAAAAACACAAATACTGGTCGAGCTGCTTGGTCTCAGCTGTCGGCCGCTCCTTGTGCAATTATCTCGTTTATTGACTATATAGGTTGACAATGGTGTGGGACCGTGATGTCAGGAAACCAGGAGGAAGCAACAACTATTATAGTTGTATATAATAAGGAGGCACTTGCGTACGTGTGGCTATGGACCTGGTGGGTCCTCAGTGTCATCCTCTCCAAGTAAAGTCATCTCCTCATTCCTCATGCCCGTTGACCATGTTGACAACGCGAGACGGCGGCGCCACGGCGAGCGCAACAACTCGAAGGACGACGGAGAGGGCCTCGCGGGCCCTACGGATGGTTTGATACAGCGCCCGCTGCTCATTCGGGAAGCCAGGATCACAGGGCCACATGTCCACGATGGCATTGTCATTCGCTTGTTCACCGGTGCTCGTTGAGGAGACGGAGGTTGCAGCACAGGTCCTCCTACGCTGGTAGCTTTTCCACAATTAGGGCGTCGAAGTGCGGCCGCACCTGCTCTATGATGAACACGGCATGAACTGGCTTGGACAGTGGTGCCGGTTCCTAGTCGGAAGCTATGTCCATCGTCTGATTGTCGATGCTTAGCTCGGCGAGCTCGCTAGCGAGCCAGCATGTCCGGCTGTTGGACCAACGCGCTACCAAGCACGAGTCTGACTGCCGTGGCCCACCCAGACTGCCTCCCTCGCCCGTGCGCGCTTTCCGTCTGAAACGGTCAGCGCCGCCCGCCCCGCTTCCCGGTGCAGGTGATTGCTCCGCCTTCAAATGACACAAGTGCCGTCCGTCTGTCTGCCGCCCACATTAATGATACGCTGTTGCCGAGGCGGCTACTCGGGTGCCACACGTCCGTCCCTCCACCGCCCATCATTGCTATATAAACTGCTGCACCGGCCATAGCCGCAGTCATCCGCCTCCATTCCCTTTCTCCTTTCCACACCACTACTGCCCACCATGGCTTCCTCGCGCTCCAGCGCTCTTCAGGGCGGACGACAGACCACAAGGAGATGGCAGCCATTGCTGCCGACTGGCTGGCCGGCAGGCAGCCGAAGGACGACGATGTCCCAATGGAGAACATGGTAGTCGACGATCCGGTGCCAACCCCCTCCTCCGCGCCATCCTTGCCGGTGCATTGCACCATGACCATCGGTAAGGCTCGTGCCCAATACATGGACACGGTGAGGCAGAAGCGTGAGGAGCAGTTTTAGCAGGCGCAGGCCGATGCCGCCTACAACCACCATCTCCTCCAGGAGCACCTGCAGGCGGAGGAGCAGATCACCGCGGAGCGGGCAGAGCAGGAGGCGTTGTTTGACTCATACCGCTCTGCCCGCGAGGGCCGCCTCAAGCGCTGGCGGTACCGCATGCGGGTGGCGGAGGCTGTGGCTGCCTACAAAGAGGGCAATGAAGCGGGCGAGGCGTTGTTTGGTGAGACCGAGGATGAGGGAGAGGACAATGCCTGCTCCGACGAGTCACCGCTCCACTGGCGTCGACGAGGCCCTGCTCCGCCGAGGCCCCGCGGCGCCAACAACGAGGCAGAAGACACCGTCGGCTTCGCTGAGGCCCCGCCTCGCCGGCACCAAGGCGGAGGACCTCGCCGGCTTTGGCGAGGCCCTACTCCGCCGAGGCCCCGCCCCGCCAACAACGAGGTAGAGGACATCACCGGCTCAGCCGAGGTCCCATCCTGCCGGCAACGAGGGGGAGGATTTCCCCCGCTCCGCCGAGGCGCCGCCCCGCCGGGAACGAGACAGAGGACATCACTGACTCCATCAAGGCCCCGCCCCGTTGCCAATGAGGCCGCGCCACACAGAAAATGAGGAAGAGTAGAACACGGTAGGTCGCCGCCGCTCGGGTCCAAGTAAGGCCACCACTGCTACCCTCCGGTTGAAGCCAAGCTAGGCGGTTTGACCATTGATGGCCGATTAGCTTCTTGGCGGCGACGTGGAGTCGGAGAGCTATGTTAGAGAAGGACGCTGCTTCAGTTGGGTCACTGACACATGGGCCCAACAGGCATCTGGGCCTGTCAGTTACACAACTGCACCTGCAGTTAAGTCACTGAAGCTCAGTCTGCTGGAGAATAAGCTTCTGATCCGCTCAGCCGGACAAAGGTGGGTAGATTCGGTTAATTAATTATACCTCAAGCGCACCCCTTTTTAGTTGAAGAATGTATGAAATGTAATGAAATCTGGCATGTTTATATGAAATCCGACCATGTATGAATGAATTTAGTTCGATTAGTTCGAATTCTTGTATCACTGGCATTGGATGAACATGCAAAACAATACGTACTAGGATTATTCCCAGGGTGATCACCTCGTTTGCAGCAGTTTCACATCTACTCCATCCGGTCCTTTTTAGTCTGTATACAAGTTATATCTGTAGTCAAAGTATCTCTACTTTGACCAATTTTGAACATTCAAAATGTAAAATCAACTGACGTGAAAGAAATCTAATATGCGAAGTAAAAAGGAATAGAGGGAGTACAAAGAGTTTGAGCTGCTTTTTAGCGTTCCTGTACATTACAATCAAACACAGGCCTGACAATTCATAGAGAACATTCAAAACAATCGATGATTATGCATCTCAGCGATTCACATGTTAGAGCCAATATTTATTTCACAACTAAACAATAAAGAAAAATCGATCGATGCTGCTGACAGCAAAGGGCGTCCCATTCAAAAATATCAAACGCATGTGTTCTTGCTAACATCAATGAGCAAAATTTGACAAGGTTGTCCCATTCCAGAATGTCAAATGCGTGCTGTTTTGTGTACATAAATGAGCAAAATTTGACAAGGTTTTCCCATTCAAAAATATCAAATGCCTCCGATTATGGAATGGGCAGGGTTTGCCATCAGTTCAGACATTGACATGGCACCTCGTGCTAAATAAATCAGCTGTTCTTTTTGTGCAGTTCCACCAAAATCAACCAAATTCGCGCATACCTTGTACGATTTCGCCTTTATATGTTGCAACGCCTTGAACATATCGACACCTTCTTTCTTGTGGTGGAAATGAATGATTCGATGTATTCATAAAAAAATTGTGCAGTTTCCATTGAAATCAATCTGAGCACCCCTATTTGCACAAATACAAAATAAGTGATTAGTATAAAGCAAACTGTACTATGAATTGATAGTTTAAACAGGCACCTACATGCACTGGTACGCGTCGGTCCTAAACAAATGGTTTTTAACCCCTTTCCGCGACGGCATTCGGAACCGTCGCCAAGTGAGTGTGGGTGATAGGGGGGTCCTTCCCACACGACCCAGAAACCGTTGGGGATATGCCCTCCTGGCACACACGCTCGGCAAAATGAGATCGTGTGCGACCGGCGAGCGCTCAAATATGGAAATACGTACAGTAGTTCTAAAAAATACAATTATACAGCGAAATTGTTTCCGGTCGCAAGTACATCCCACACAGTTAGTCCCCGCTAAATGTTTCCGTTCGTATATACATCCCACATAGTCGCTACAAGGAAAACGTTTGCGCAAGGTGGTGTAACGCAAACAGTTTTAAAAAGAATATCGTGTGTGATTGTTCACTGATCCAACACGGTTTATTCCTAGAAACTGTGTGCGTTGCCTGAGGTCATCGCCCACGGTGTTTTCTCATTAATTGTTTGCAATAGGAAAACCCAATTAGCAAGCTAATTGGCCAATTAGCGGGCTAATTTCCCTATTATTAATAATCCATTTACTAATCTAATTGACATTCATATTAAGCACATAATATATTCCATTTCCATATTAAGGAAGCAGGATTTCATAAATTGAAATACATCGGAGTACAACATGATATAGCTTCAGCACTCAGCTACCCCATTACACAACTGCACCAGCAGCAAGTTTCACATGCAACATCCAGAACCTTTCGAAATTAGCATCATAGACTATACATAGAGAGATGCATCTCATCTGGAAAACTGCTGAAGCGGAAGGCTAATATTGAGCCTTCATTCATGTTGAAGGTCTTTGCAACTTTAGGCCAGTGCCTGTGGATGATTGACCGCCCATCCTTCGACCTCTTCAGGAACACTTCAATATTGAACCATGGGTGGTGTATGAAAACTTTCCTCGCCTCCTGACCACAGAGGTGGTTTGAGAGGTAATCATCAATGAACACTGAAAACAAGGATGTGCATAAATATCTTCTCTATATTGGAAATGGGGCAAAGGAATAAAAAAGGCAAGGTATAATAGTTAGTATCATCTTGTAAACCTTAGTGTTTCCCATTGTTTCCCTGCAACACATATAAGGTAGTTAGTCATCAAGTTAAGTAAGAGTTCGCATGCTATCAGTAAAATATGTTGATGAAAAATAAGCACATTGCAGATTCATCAGATTAATTCAAGCCACATGGAAAACACATTTATCCAATCCAAGCATGATTAAGAACTAGGAAGTATAGCACTTGTATATGTTTCTCATGTATTAAGTGCAGCCAAATTTGATTTATTCCTCACATGGTATACAATAACAGAATGCAGCCACAGCAATTGAACATTGCATTGCAGAATTGAACCAAGCAGTTAACTAAACACCACAACAAATGAACCAAATATTAACTAAGCACCACACTGCACAATATAACATACTCCTAATAGAAGATCAGATAGTTAACCAAACCAAGCATGCTTAACAACTTGGAAATATAGCAATTGTATTTGTTTCTCATGTATTTAGTACATCCAAATTCGATTTATTCCTCACATGGTATACAATAACAGAATGCAGCCACAACAATTAAACATCGCATTGCAGAATTGAACCAAGCAGTTAACTAAACACCACAACAAATGAACCAAACATTAACTGAGCACCACATTGCACAATATAACGATACTCCTAATAGAAGATCAGACAGTTAACCAAACCAAGCATGCTTAACAACTTGGAAATATATCAATTGTATTTGTTTCTCATGTATTTAGTACAGCCAAATTTGATTTATTCCTCACATGGTATACAATAACAGAATGCAGCCACAACAATTGAACGTCGCATTGCAGAATTGAACCAAGCAGTTAACTAAACACCACAACAAGTGAACCAAGCCACAACAAATGAACCAAGCAGTTAACTAAACACCAATTGAACAATATAACATACTCCTAATAGAAGATCAGACAGTTAACCAAACCAAGCATGCTTAACAACTTGGAAATATTGCACCCTAAAGAATTGAACATCACATTTGCAGAATTGAACCAAGCAATTAATTGAACACCACATTGCACGACATATAGAACATATACACTATAGCAGGAGATTGCATGGTAAAAGTAGATAGCACAGTTCACTAGAATTTGTTAAGGAAAGGCAGTAGCTAGCAAACTGAACATGGGTCCTTATAATGAGCTAATAAGACAAGCTACTCATTGTCGGGGATATCGATGATGATTGGCTCCTTGGACATGGAAGAGGGCGAGGCCTCCGCATCATTGGTGCCCTCGTTATAGTGGTGAGTTGCCTGAGCCGCTCCGGGTACCAACCTACTAGCTCTCGAGATGAGGTAAGCATAGGCACGCCGAGAAAACACCTCGTAGTCTTCGTCGAAGGCACCGATGGTGGCCTCGAGAAAACTCTATGAATTGTCGTTTAAAGTAGCCAACCGCGTCACGGCGTCGGTGCGCGAGGCGTCAATGATGGCCTTGATAGCGAGGTGCTCCTCCAAGATCTGGGGGCCGGCTCGAATGGCAGCCATCGTGACCTCGTTCATGCATGCGACTGCGATTTGCTTCTCTGCTGCCAAATGCTCCTTGAGGTCCTGGCTATACTGCGTGCACCATGACTTAGGTCGGCGCTTATTTGGTGGAGGGGACGGGGATTTGGGTGGAAGGTGTCGTGCTCGCGCCGGCGGTCAGGGCATGTGGGATGTGGAAGGAGGAGGAGGATGGGGGTCGGGTGTGGATTACCTGCCAGGATAGGCGAGGCCGAGCAGCGTGAAGGAGGGTCGCCGCGGCGAGGAGGCGGCGGCGCTGCAAGTAAGGAGTGAAGGTTTCAACTTGGAAAAGAAGGCAAAACAGGGGAAATGTGGCTTTTGGTAAGGGGGAGGGGCGGGGACGTAGATATTCCGTGGAAGCCAAAAATTTGGAATCGCTTCGGCCAAAAAATTGGCGTGCAAACTGTCATCAGACACGGTCCAAAGATATTTTGTGCCGCATCTCACACGGTTGGTTATAATAAACTGTGTGGGATCTACTTGATTTTTCGTCTTGATTTGAATTACATAATGGGGGCACAACGGCCATGGACGGTGGTTGAATGGCTAGACCTTTTATCTGCAGTTATCATGCAACTATATGTGTGTCATAAAAGAATTGGAATTATTCATGGTTCATTTGGACATTTTTATGCATTAAGTGAGTTTTCAATGCATTTATGTGCATAATTCAATTTTGAACTACATGCACATGCTCCAATGCATATAAATTGGTTGAAAAATCAAATCTTTGTCCTTGGGTGCATGCTTAGGTCCCATGCAAGAAATAGGAATGAATTTTAAACACCAGGGCACCGTTGATTGCCGACAAAACATTGAGATGCCTGGTTTTTAAATTCTAGTAAATCCAAAACTCGTCTGAAATTCATAAAACTTAGCATGCTGTCATGGAGCGGCATCAACATGCCGTGGTAATTTTTTGTCCCATTTTCGGCAGGTTTGGGTATATGCTTCTCACAAACCAGAGCTTCTCACAACAAGCATGATGGTTTCGGTAGGGAACGCCCCACCTTTGGGGATGAAACGATATCCATTGCCTCTCATTGCTTTCAAAAATTTTCTCGTGTCAACATAGAACAACAGGAGTGTTGTGTTATTTTTTGTGATTTTTCAGGGTTCGTTTGGACATGTTTATGCATTAAGTGAGTTTTCAATGCATTTATGTGCATAAGCCAAATTTGAACTACATGCACATGCTCGAGTGCATATAAATTGGTTGAAAAATCATACCTTTGTCCTTGGGTGCATGCTTAGGTCCCATGCAAGAAATGGGAGTGAATTTCAAACACTAGGGCACCGTTGATTGCCGACAAAACATTGAGATGCCTGGTTCTTAAATTCTAGTAAATCCAAAACTCGTTTGAAATTCATGAAACTTGGGATGCTACCATGGAGCGGCATCAACATGCCGTGGTAAATTTTTTGTCCCATTTGCGGTAGGTTTGGGTATATGCTTCTCACAAACCAGAGCTTCTCACAACAAGCATGATGGTTTTGGTAGGGAACGCCCCACCTTTGGGGACGAAACTATATCCATTGCCTCTTATTGCTTTCAAAAATTTTCTCATGTCAACATAGAACAACAGGAGTGTCGTGTCATTTTTTGTGATTTTTTGGGGTTCGTTTGGACATTTTTATGCATTAAGTGAGTTTTCAATGCATTTATGTGCATAATTCAAATTTGAACTACATGCACATGCTCCGGTGCATATAAATTGGTTGAAAAATCAAATCTTTGTCCTTGGGTGCATGCTTAGGTCCCATGCAAGAAATGGGAATGAATTTCAAACACCAGGCACCGATGATTGCCGGCAAAAGATTGAGATGCCTGGTTTTTAAGTTCTAGTAAATCCAAAACTCGTCTGAAATTCATGAAACTTGGCATGCTATCATGGAGCGGCATCAACATGCCGTGGTAAATTTTTTGTCCCATTTGGGGCAGGTTTGGGTATATGCTTCTCACAAACCAGAGCTTCTCACAACAAGCATGATGGTTTCAGTAGGGAACGCCCCACCTTTGGGGACGAAACGATATCCATTGCCTCCTATTGCTTTCAAAAAAATTCTTGTGTCAACATAGAACAACATGAGTGTTGTGTTATTTTTTGTGATTTTTCGGGGTTCGTTTGGACATTTTTATGCATTAACTGAGTTTTCAATGCATTTATGTGCATAATTCAAATTTTAACTACATGCACATGCTCCGGTGCATATAAATTGGTTGAAAAATCAAATCTTTGTCCTTGGGTGCATGCTTAGGTCCCATGCAATAAATGGGAATGAATTTCAAACACCAGGGCACCGTTGATTGCCGGCAAAACATTAAGATGCCTGGTTTTTAAATTTTAGTAAATCCAAAACTCTTCTAAAATTCATGAAACTTGGCATGCTATCATGGAGCGGCATCAACATGTCATGGTAAATTTTTTATCCCATTTGGGGCAGGTTTGGGTATACGCTTCTCACAAACCAGAGGTTCTCACAACAAGCATGATGGTTTCGATAGGGAACGCTCCACCTTTGGGGACGAAACGACATCCATTGCCTCTTATTGCTTTCAATTTTTTTTCTCGTGTCAACATAGAACAACATGAATGTTGTGTTATTTTTTGTGATTTTTCGGGGTTCGTTTGGACATTTTTATGCATTAAGTGAGTTTTCAATGCATTAATGTGCATAATTCAAATTTGAACTACATGCACATGCTCTGGTGCATATAAATTGGTTGAAAAATCAAATTTTTTGTCCATGGGTGCATGCTTAGGTCCCGTGCAAGAAATGGGAATGAATGTCAAACACCCTGCCACCATCACTCGGCCGCAAACATTGAGATGCCTGGTTTTTAAATTCTAGTGAATCCAAAACTCGTCTGAAATTCATGAAACTTGGCATGCTATCATGGAGCGGCATCAACATGCAGTGGTAAATTTTTTGTCCCATTTGGGGCAGGTTTGGGTATATGCTTCTCACAATCCAGAGCTTCTCACAACAAGCATGATGGTTTCAGAAAGAACACCCGTATGCAAAGTGAGAGCAGGATTTGTGCATCTCTTGAACTCTAACGGTTCTTTTGGATGACCCGTGTGAACCACTTACAAACAATTTGGTGTGATTTGCATCTGTCATATTGGGTATGTTGCCATTTGTCAAACTAGAAAGATTGACATTTGTTGATCTAGTAACATTGCCATTTGCCAACCTTGTAACACTGCGATTTATCAAAATATGAAGCTAAAAATCACTAGCAGTATCTAGTTTTTGCAACTAAAATTCAGTAATTAAGCATAGATGGAGGCAAGGAGGCGTGTTCAGCCAGGCGTGCAACGGACGGCGGAGTACTATTTGATTTGACAGCGGGCGGCGCAGTTCCCGATACAGCTTTAATGCAGACGAGGGAGAGGGTAGCTGTTCCTGAAATGTTGAACGACCAATGATGCATCCTCCTTCAATTAGCATCATGTGAATGCATAAGGGAAGTAATGGGAGGACTGGGAAAAGAGAGGCAGCACGATGTGAATGCAACGCAGTTTGCACTCATATAAAGGCACCCCTCCATTCCAATGCATCTACCACATCGTACGCACCTAAGCATTTGCCTAAGCACCTACACTAATAATTGCAAAAGTGCCCACTCCAGACCCATGGCGGTGATGCGCGCGAGCAGCCAGCGGCTATGCCAGATGGTTCACGACACCGGCCAGTGGCATGGCACCGTGGATCATCTCCATATGGTGTTGGCGACCGGCTGGTGGATGGCCGCCGTCGACGCCATCTACGACTCTCAGTTGGACCAGATGATCGTTCGCACCACCAACAGGTTCACCTTCGCCAAGAAGCTCACGGACGACATCGCCGTACTCCTCCAGCCCGCGCGCCCGGGCTCCTCATTGCCTGCCACCCTAATCAACCTCCATGGTCGGAACCTCTTTCAAGCACTGGTGGCCCTGCGACTGCCCGCCGATGCCACGAAGAATGTCCACCTAGAGGTCACGCTCGCCGTGAGGCGCCTCGCCCTGCAAGAAACCGTCGACCTACACATCCATGTGTATGAGAGAATCGTGTACATAGGTATCTACAAGGCCAGTGAGGACGCTACGACGTTGGCCTTCTTCAGTCGGCTGGATGAAGGAAATATGCCCTAGAGGCAATGATAAAGTTATTATTTATTTCCTTATATCATGATAAATGTTTATTATTCATGCTAGAATTGTATTAACCGGAAACATAATACATGTGTGAATACATAGACAAGCAGAGTGTCACTAGAATGCCTCTACTTGACTAGCTCGTTGATCAAAGATGGTTATGTTTCCTAGCCATAGACATGAGTTGTCATTTGATTAACGGGATCACATCATTAGGAGAATGATGTGATTGACTTGACCCATTCCGTTAGCTTAGCACTTGATCGTTTAGTTTGTTGCTATTGCTTTCTTCATAACTTATACATGTTCCTGTGACTATGAGATTATGCAACTCCCGTTTACCGGAGGAACACTTTGTGTGCTACCAAACGTCACAACGTAACTAGGTGATTATAAAGGTGCTCTACAGGTGTCTATGAAGGTACTTGTTGGGTTGGCGTATTTCGAGATTAGGATTTGTCACTCTGATTGTCGGAGAGGTATCTCTGGGCCCTCTCGGTAATGCACATCACTCAAGCCTTGCAAGCATTGCAACTAATAAGTTAGTTGCGGCATGATGTATTACGGAACGAGTAAAGAGACTTCCCGGTAACGAGATTGAACTAGGTATTGAGATACCGACGATCGAATCTCGGGCAAGTAACATACCGATGACAAAGGGAACAACGTATGTTGTTATGCTCTCTGACCGATAAAGATCTTCGTAGAATATGTAGGAGCCAATATGAGCATCCAGGTTCCGCTATTGGTTATTGACCGGAGACATGTCTCGGTCATGTCTACATAGTTCTCGAACCCGTAGGGTCCGCACGCTTAAAGTTCGGTGACGATCGTAATTAGGGTTTTTGTGTTTTGATGTAACAAAGGTTGTTCGGAGTCTCGGATGTGATCACGGACATGACGAGGAGTCTCGAAATGGTCGAGACATAAAGATTGATATATTGGAAGCCTATATTTGGATATCGGAATCGTTCCGGGTGAAATCGGGATTTTACCGGAGTACTGGGGGTTACCGGAACCCCCCCAGGGGTTAATGGGCCTACATGGGCCCTAAGGGAGAAGAGGAGGGCCGGCTAGGGCAGGCCGCGCGCCCCTCCCCCTTAGTCCAAATAGGACAAGGAAGGGGGGGGCCCCTTTCCTCTTTCCCCCTTCCCCTTTCCTTCTCCAACAAGGCAAGAGGGGGGAGTCCTACTCCTGGTGGGAGTAGGACTCCTCCAGGCGCACCCCTAGGGGCCGACCGCACCTCCCCCTCCCTCCTTTATATACGGGGGCAAGGGGGCACCCCATGACACACAAGTTGATCTTCGTGATCGTTCCTTAGCCGTGTGCGGTGCCCCCTTCCACCATATTCCACCTCGGTCATATCGTAGTGGTGCTTAGGCGAAGCCCTGCGTCGGTAGAACATCATCACCGTCATCACGCCGTCATGCTGACGAAACTCTCCCTCAACACTCGGCTGGATCGGAGCTCGAGGGACGTCACCGAGTTGAACGTGTGCAGAACTCGGAGGTGCCGTACGTTCGGTACTTGGATCGGTCGGATCGGGAAGACGTACGACTACTTCCTCTACGTTGTGTCAACGCTTCCGTTGCCAGTCTACGAGGGTACGTAGACAACACTCTCCCCTCTTGTTGCTATGCATCACCATGATCTTGCGTGTGCGTAGGAATTTTTTTGAAATTACTACGTTCCCCAACAGTGGCATCCGAGCCAGGTTTTATGCGTTGATGTTATATGCATGAGTAGAACACAAGTGAGTTGTGGGCGATATAAGTCATACTGCGTACCAGCATGCCATACTTTGGTTCGGCGGTATTGTTGGATGAAGCGGCCTGGACCGACATTACGCGTACGCTTACGCGAGACTGGTTCTACCGACGTGCTTTGCACACAGGTGGCTGGCGGGTGTCAGTTTCTCCAACTTTAGTTGAATCAAGTGTGGCTACGCCCGGTCCTTGCGAAGGTTAAAATAACACCAACTTGACAAACTATCGTTGTGGTTTTGATGCGTAGGTAAGAACAGTTCTTGCTAAGCCCCTAGCAGCCACGTAAAACTTGCAACAACAAAGTAGAGGACGTCTAACTTGTTTTTGCAGGGCATGTTGTGATGTGATATGGTCAAGACATGATGCTATATTTTATTGTATGAGATGATCATGTTTTGTAACCGAGTTATCGGCAACTGGCAGGAGCCATATGGTTGTCGCTTTATTGTATGCAATGCAATCGCGCTGTAATGCTTTACTTTATCACTAAGCGGTAGCGATAGTCGTGGAAGCATTAGATTGGCGAGACGACAACGATGCTACGATGGAGATCAAGGTGTCGCGCCGGTGACCATGGTGATCATGACGGTACTTCAGAGATGGAGATCACAAGTACAAGATGATGATGGCCATATCATATCACTTATATTGATTGCATGTGATGTTTATCTTTTATGCATCTTATCTTGCTTTGATTGACGGTAGCATTATAAGATGATCTCTCACTAAATTTCAAGATAAAAGTGTTCTCCCTGAGTATGCACCGTTGCCAAAGTTCGTCGTGCCCAGACACCACGTGATGATCGGGTGTGATAAGCTCTACGTCCATCTACAACGGGTGCAAGCCAGTTTTGCACACGCAGAATACTCAGGTTAAACTTGACAAGCCTAGCATATGCAGATATGGCCTCGGAACACTGAGACCGAAAGGTCGAGCGTGAATCATATAGTAGATATGATCAACATATTGATGTTCACCATTGAAAGCTACTCCATTTCACGTGATGATCGGTTATGGTTTAGTTGATTTGGATCACGTGATCACTTAGAAGATTAGAGGGATGTCTTTCTAAGTGGGAGTTCTTAACTAATATGATTAATTGAACTTAAATTTATCATGAACTTAGTACCTGATAGTATCTTGCTTGTCTATGTTTGATTGTAGATAGATGGCCCGTGCTGTTGTTTCGTTGAATTTTAATGCGTTCCTTGAGAAAGCAAAGTTGAAAGATGATGGTAGCAATTACACGGACTGGGTCTGTAACTTGAGGATTATCCTCATTGCTGCACAGAAGAATTACGTCCTGGAAGCACCGCTGGGTGCCAGACCTGCTGCTGGAGCAACACCAGATGTTATGAACGTCTGGCAGAGCAAAGCTGATGACTACTCGATAGTTCAGTGTGCCATGCTTTACGGCTTAGAATCGGGACTTCAACGATGTTTTGAACGTCATGGAGCATATGAGATGTTCCAGGAGTTGAAGTTAATATTTCAAGCAAATGGCTGGATTGAGAGATATGAAGTCTCCAATAAGTTCTATAGCTGCAAGATGGAGGAGAATAGTTCTGTCAGTGAACATATACTCAAAATGTCTGGGTATCATAATCACTTGACTCAACTGGGAGTTAATCTTCCTGTTGATAGTGTCATTGACAGAGTTCTTCAATCACTGCCACCAAGCTACAAGAGCTTCGTGATGAACTATAACATGCAAGGGATGGATAAGACGATTCCCGAGCTCTTCGCAATGCTAAAGGCTGCGGAGGTAGAAATCAAGAAGGAGCATCAAATGTTGATGGTCAACAAGAGCGCCAGTTTCAAGAAAAAGGGCAAAGGGAAGAACAAGGGGAACTTCAAGAAGAACAGCAAGCAAGTTGCTGCTCAGGAGAAGAAACCCAAATCTGGACCTAAGCCTGAAACTGAGTGCTTCTACTGTAAGCAGACTAGACACTGGAAGTGGAACTGCCCCAAGAATTTGGCGGATAAGAAGGATGGCAAGGTGAACAAAGGTATATGTGATATACATGTTATTGATGTGTACCTTACTAGAGCTCGCAATAGGACCTGGGTATTTGATACTGGTTCTGTTGCTAATATTTGCAACTCGAAACAGGGACTACGGATTAAGCGAACACTGGCGAAGGACGAGGTGACGATGCGCGTGGGAAATGGTTCCAAAGTCGATGTGATCGCAGTCGGCACGCTACCTCTACATCTACCTTCAGGATTAGTATTAGACCTAAATAATTGTTATTTGGTGCCAGCGTTGAGCATGAACATTATATTTGGATCTTGTTTGATGCGAGACGGTTATTCATTTAAATCAGAGAATAATGGTCGTTCTATTTATATGAGTAATATCTTTTATGGTCATGCACCCTTGAAGAGTGGTCTATTTTTGATGAATCTCGATAGTAGTGATACACATATTCATAATGTTGAAGCCAAAAGATGCAGAGTTGATGATGATAGTGCAACTTATTTGTGGCACTGCCGTTTAGGTCATATCGGTGTAAAGCGCATGAAGAAACTCCATACTGATGGACTTTTGGAATCACTTGATTATGAATCACTTGGTACTTGCGAATCGTGCCTCATGGGCAAGATGACTAAAACGCCATTCTTCGTAACCATGGAGAGAGCAACAGATTTGTTGGAAATCATACATACAGATGTATGTGGTCCGATGAATGTTGAGGCTCGTGGCGGATATCGTTATTTTCTCACCTTCACAGATGATTTAAGCAGATATGGGTATATCTACTTAATGAAGCATAAGTCTGAAACATTTGAAAAGTTCAAAGAATTTCAGAGTGAAGTTGAAAATCATCGTAACAAGAAAATAAAGTTTCTACGATCTGATCGTGGAGGAGAATATTTGAGTTACGAGTTTGGTCTACATTTGAAACAATGCAGAATAGTTTCGCAACTCACGCCACCCGGAACACCACAGCGTAACGGTGTGTCCGAATGTCGTAATCGTACTTTACTAGATATGGTGCGATCTATGATGTCTCTTACTGATTTACCGCTATCATTTTGGGGTTATGCTTTAGAGACGGCTGCATTCACGTTAAATAGGGCACCATCGAAATCCGTTGAGACGACGCCTTATGAACTATGGTTTGGCAAGAAACCAAAGTTGTCGTTTTCTGAAAGTTTGGGGCTGCGATGCTTATGTGAAAAAGCTTCGACCTGATAAGCTCGAACCCAAATCGGAGAAATGTGTCTTCATAGGATACACAAAGGAGACTGTTGGGTACACCTTCTATCACAGATCCGAAGGCAAGACATTCGTTGCTAAGAATGGATCCTTTCTAGAGAAGGAGTTTCTCTCGAAAGAAGTGAGTGCGAGGAAATTAGAACTTGATGAGGTAACTATACCTGCTCCCTTGTTGAAAAGTAGTACATCACAGAAACCGGTTTTTATGACACCTATACCAATTAGTGAGGAAGCCAATGATAATTATCATGAAACTTCAGATCAAGTTACTACCGAACCTCGTAGATTAACCAGAGTAAGGTCCGCACCAGAGTGGTACGGTAATCCTGTTCTGGAAGTCATGCTACTAGATCATGATGAACCTACGAACTATGAAGAAGCGATGGTGAGCCCAGATTCCGCAAAATGGCTAGAAGCCATGAAATCTGAGATGGGATCCATGTATGAGAACAAAGTGTGCACTTCGGTTGAGTTACCCGTTGATCGGCAAGCAATTGAGAATAAATGGATCTTCAAGAAGAAGACTGACGCTGACGGTAATGTTACTGTCTACAAAGCTCGACTTGTTGTGAAAGGTTTTCGACAAGTTCAAGGGATTGACTACGATGAGACCTTCTCACCCGTAGCGATGCTTAAGTCTGTCCGAATCATGTTAGCAATTGCCGCATTTTATGATTATGAAATTTGGCAGATGGATGTCAAAACTGCATTCCTGAATGGATTTCTAGAAGAAGAGTTGTATATGATGCAACCGGAAGGTTTTGTCGATCCAAAGGGAGCTAACAAAGTGTGCAAGCTCCAGCGATCCATTTATGGACTAGTGCAAGCCTCTCGAAGTTGGAATAAACGCTTTGATAGTGTGATCAAAGCATTTGGTTTTGTACAGACTTTTGGAGAAGCCTGTATTTACAAGAAAGTGAATGGGAGCTCTGTAGCATTTCTGATATTATATGTGGATGACATATTACTGATTGGAAATGATATAGAATTTCTGGATAGCATAAAGGGATACTTGAATAAGAGTTTTTCAATGAAAGACCTCGGTGAAGCTGCTTACATATTGGGCATTAAGATCTATAGAGATAGATCAAGACGCTTAATTGGACTTTCACAAAGCACATACCTTGACAAAGTTTTGAATAAGTTCAAAATGGATCAATCAAAGAAAGGGTTCTTGCCTGTGTTACAAGGTGTGAAGTTGAGTAAGACTCAATGCCTGACCACCGCAGAAGATAGAGAGAAAATGAAAGATGTCCCCTATGCTTCAGCCATAGGCTCTATCATGTATGCAATGCTGTGTACCAGACCTGATGTGTGCCTTGCTATAAGTCTAGCAGGGAGGTACCAAAGTAATCCAGGAGTGGATCACTAGACAGCGGTCAAGAACATCCTGAAGTACCTGAAAAGGACTAAGGATATGTTTCTCGTATATGGAGGTGACAAAGAGCTCATCGTAAATGGTTACGTGGATGCAAGCTTTGACACTGATCTGGACGATTCTAAATTGCAAACCGGATACGTGTTTATATTGAACGGTGGAGCTGTCAGTTGGTGCAGTTCTAAACAAAGCGTCATGGCGGGATCTACATGTGAAGCAGAGTACATAGCTGCTTCGGAAGCAGCAAATGAAGGCATCTGGATGAAGGAGTTCATATCCGATCTAGGTGTCATACCTAGTGCATCGGGTCCAATGAAAATCTTTTGTGACAATACTGGTGCAATTGCCTTGGCGAAGGAATCCAGATTTGACAAGGGAACCAAGCACATCAAGAGATGCTTCAATTCCATTCGGGATTTAGTCCAAGTGGGAGACATAGAAATTTGCAAGATACATACGGATCTGAATGTTGCAGACCCGCTGACTAAGCCTCTTCCACGAGCAAAACATGATCAGCACCAAGGCTCCATGGGTGTTAGAATCATTACTGTGTAATCTAGATTATTGACTCTAGTGCAAGTGGGAGACTGAAGGAAATATGCCCTAGAGGCAATAATAAAGTTATTATCTATTTCCTTATATCATGATAAATGTTTATTATTCATGCTAGAATTGTATTAACCGAAAACATAATACATGTGTGAATACATAGACAAATAGAGCGTCACTAGTATGCCTCTACTTGACTAGCTCGTTGATCAAAGATGGTTATGTTTCCTAGCCATAGACATGAGTTGTCATTTGATTAACGGGATCACATCATTAGGAGAATGATGTGATTGACTTGACCCATTCTGTTAGCTTAGCACTTGATCATTTAGTTTGTTGCTATTGCTTTCTTCATAACTTATACATGTTCCTATGACTATGAGATTATGCAACTCCCGTTTACCGGAGGAACACTTTGTGTGCTACCAAACGTCACAACGTAACTGGGTGATTATAAAGGTGCTCTACAGGTGTCTACGAAGGTACTTGTTGGGTTGGCGTATTTCGAGATTAGGATTTGTCACTCCGATTGTCCGAGAGGTATCTCTGGGCCCTCTCGGTAATGCACATCACTCAAGCCTTGCAAGCATTGCAACTAATAAGTTAGTTGCGGGATGATGTATTACGGAACAGTAAAGAGACTTGCCGGTAACGAGATTGAACTAGGTATTGAGATACCGACGATCGAATCTCGGGCAAGTAACATACCGATGACAAAGGGAACAACGTATGTTGTTATGCGGTCTGACCGATAAAGATCTTCGTAAAATATGTAGGAGCCAATATGAGCATCCAGGTTCCGCTATTGGTTATTGACCAGAGACATGTCTCGGTCATGTCTACATAGTTCTCGAACCCATAGGGTCCGCACGCTTAAAGTTTGGTGACGATCGTAATTAGGGTTTTTGTGTTTTGATGTACCGAAGGTTGTTCGAAGTCCCGGATGTGATCACGGACATGACGAGGAGTCTCGAAATGGTCAAGACATAAAGATTGATATATTGGAAGCCTATATTTGGATATCGGAATCGTTCTGGGTGAAATCGGGATTTTACCGGAGTACTGGGGGTTACCGGAACCCCCCGGGGGTTAATGGGCCTACATGGGCCCTAAGGGAGAAGAGGAGGGCCGGCCAGGGCAGGCCGCACGCCCCTCCCCCTAGTCCAAATAGGACAAGGAAGGGGGGAGGGCGGCGCCCCCCTTTCCTCTTTCCCCCTTCCCCTTTCCTTCTCCAACAAGGCAAGAGGGGGGAGTCCTACTCACAGTGGGAGTAGGACTCCTCCAGGCGCACCCCTAGGGGCCGGCCGCACCTCCCCCCTCCCTCCTTTATATACGGGGGCAAGGGGGCACCCCATGACACACAAGTTGATCTTCGTGATTGTTCCTTAGCCGTGTGCGGTGCCCCCTTCCACCATATTCCACCTCGGTCATATCGTAGCGGTGCTTAGGCGAAGCCCTGCGTCGGTAGAACATCATCACTGTCATCACGCCATCGTGCTGACGAAACTCTCCCTCAACACTCGGCTGGATCGGAGCTCGAGGGACGTCACCGAGTTGAACGTGTGCAGAACTCGGAGGTGCCGTACGTTCGGTACTTGGATCGGTCGGATTGGGAAGACGTACGACTACTTCCTCTACGTTGTGTCAACACTTCCGTTGCCGGTCTACGAGGGTACGTAGACAACAGTCTCCCCTCTCATTGCTATGCATCACCATGATCTTGCGTGTGCGTAGGAATTTTTTTGAAATTACTACGTTCCCCAACACTGGAAGCCTTGGATGCCTTTGTTGAGAAGCACCTTGACCTTGCCACAAAAGCCGCCGCTCCTTAGCCGCCAGTCCGTAGCCCGGCCAACGCACTGAGTTGAGGAGGAGGAGGTCGTACGTTGATGGATGCATCTTTCTTCTTGCCTCCTGTAACCACCACTGCGATCTCATCATCGTGGCCTTAATTCTTATTTTGCTATTGCATTCTCGTTCCAGTCAATACAGACATGTGCGATCCATTTGCTCAATACAGACATGTCCGTTCCAGTCTTATTTTGATTGGCTTGAATGAAGGTCTATCCCACCGTTAGGCGCCGCAGCGCGCTGTGCTTGCCGTTAGGCGTTGCGGCGCGCTCTGCTCGCGTCCGTTGGTGCGCTCTTCTCGCATCCGTCGGCGCGCTCGGCTTGTGGATAGCTTTTCCTCGCGTGTTCAACTGCTATATGCGAAGCGCTCTACTCACGTCCCTCCGCGCGCGCTCTGCTAGCGGTTGGGCATGCACACGATCATGTCGGCGGCCCCATATGCATGCGGTTGCACCACGCGTGTTGCCACGCGATGCAGTTATGTGCGATACGTTGGAGTTACGCGCTAAAAATTAGAACTGCCATCAGGGCCTGCCGATTTTCCTGGCCGTCCGGCTTCCCCTTTAATTCCTGCGACCATTATAACCTTAGTCTCTTCAACCTTTTGATCGCGCCCCACAACACAACAAGCACACCCACGACGACAACACATAGAGAGGGGATGTCTGGTAGCGCTCCAATGGAGTTCGGCGAGCTTATAGTGGAGACCCACGCGAGGGAGACGGATCTCTCGGTGGTGTACACCATCGACCCGGCCGTGGTGGACGACTACATCAACATCGTTGAGCAGTTGGTTGCTGGAGACAAGTACAAGGTTGTCGGCATCAACCTCCAGTACACCACCGGTCATCCCGGCATAGATCAGAAGGTTGCCGTTGCCCAGTTGTGCATGCGCCATCATGTCCTCATCTACCACTACTGCATGGCCACAAAGCCTTGCGACCGTTTCAACAGGTTTGTCAACAACACTAACTACAAGTTCTCCATGGTGGATACCACCAACGATGTAAAAGCGCTCAGTGTTATGGGCTTGGCCTGCAAGAACCTTGTCGAAATTCGTGACCACTACAGGGTCTGGGGCAGCACGACGAAGGACTCCCTGGTCGAACTCACCTCGGCCTTCATCGACCCCTACTACGAAAAGATGAAGCAGGATGCCCAGAGAACAAGTATCGTATCCTGGCACGGGGCCTGGATTCGACAACTGGATGAACCTCACCTCAGGTTCGCGGCCAAGAGCGTGTACACATGCTATGAGATGCACAGGCGGATCGTTGACATGAGCAAGTGCTTCGTTACCAAAATCGACGAGCCCGGATCGAGCCACAAGAAGAGCAAGCGTCACAAGAAGTAGATGATGATCAGATGATCGTTTATGCTAGTTAATCATGCATGTAATATATAGTTTACTTTATTGTTGGTGTGTGGAAATGTCATGTGTGTAGTAGCCACCTATGTAATTATGCATTTAATAGTTTACTTTTGTGTGTGCAAATGCCATGGTTGTAGTAGCCACCTATGTAATTGGATGTTTAATTTGGTTATGCAAGCATGTCCTTATAAGTGTGTGTGTGTGTGTCCTGTATGCAAAACTGAACCGTATGCCCTTCATCGCACACGCAACTAAAATCTGAACCGTGTTTGATGCATCCTCCATCGCAAACATTTTGCACCTTTTTTGACGGTTGTCATACACCACCATTTGTGATTATTGCATCGCACACAGTTTCTTGAAGGGTCTCTGATCGTAGTGTCGCGTTAGCAGTATCCTGCAGTAGTGATGGTCCATGTAGAGCACACTTTAAGAAAAATGGAACTCACCGGAAAGAATCCTAGAACAACATTGTACTTGTGCATCACAACAAAAAGATGGAGATCTATCAGTCCTTCCGAGCTGAAGTTAGTTTGGTCTTGTGGGGAGTAATGTAACCATCCTTCAACTACTCCTTCTGATGAGAAGATAGACATGGCTTCTTCATCCTGGCATAATCGGAACTAGTCACTTCACGTACTCCATATTCTTCTTCAGAGGAGGATGATCCTATTGTGTAAAGACAAGAGGACAACTAAATGCTAGCATCCCTGTTTGCTCGAAAAAAGGAAAGGAAATGTTTAAAACAACACAGATGAAGCACTTCTGAAGGACAATACCACTTTCTCATGACAGTATTTAAACAGTAGCACAACACCAATAGAGATGACAAAGCTCAATCATATGGATGAAATCCGTGCGGAGTAACAACCTTTGTCAGGAGGCTTATTGTGTAGAGCATACAGATCAAGCACTTCTGTGGAACCATCTGTTGTTATCTACTATGGTTGCCATGCTTACTATATACTCCTCGATTAGTTTAATGTTTCCAACATCTTCTTGTGCAGTTCCACTAAAATATATGGTATCTTCAAAGAAGATCCCTGTTTGCACAAGTAGAGATAATTACATATTACATTAAGAGTGACATCAAATCAGTGGCAAAACAATTGCTCATTCCATCCATAGCAATAAATTAAGATGCAAAACTATATCATTACTTGTGTCATCATAGTTCCAGTGCTTCATTACAGAACCAGGAGTTGATTTTTGTTTTTCTTTCGCTTGTTCTTCCCCTTCATCACTTGGTTTAATAATAGACAAGCTTCACCTTCAATGTAAGATTTGGCATGTCAATTAGGGAGCACAAGTATAGCACTAAACAACGACATTAATTTTCTGATGAAAGTGGCAAAATACATGCCAAAAGTTGTGCAATATCCTTATCTTACCTCAATGGGATATTACGGTGCACATACAGATTAGAAGTCTTGTCTCCATTTGTGCAGTTCAGTAAAATCAAGCAACATTACCGTACAAGTAGCACAACATATGAAAGCACACTACACAATCATGTGAAAGAAGGCTAGTACTGACCTCTCATGACGCGGAATTCAAACAACCCACACGAAGAAGATCTGAACCAAATTTGCCAACACAGATAGTTAGTAAGATCTCCTCTTGTACAGTTCCACTAAGATCAAGCAATCAAGCAACATTTTCGGTGTGACATTTTGGTTGAACTACACAAAACACTCTTAAAACAAAAGTGTTTTGTGCAGTGCAACAAAAGGTCACAATAGCAACAAGGTGAAGTAGATAACCCTATTTACATAGAGGTGCAAAGGAAACAACAAGTGGTCAATAATGGTGGATGACACAAAAGCCAACAAAAAGAAGCATCTAACTTATCTAATTGGGAAATAAAGCAAGACAGTAGCATTTCTCAAACGGTGGCATTGATTCATATTAACAGAGAGATTATATCAACAATAAAATTCATTAAACATATAATTTGCTTTTAACTGTGGCATTGCATCAATTTTCCAGCGGCATTATTAGAGGGTGTTTGTTTATAGGGACTTTTTGGTGTAGGGACTAAAAAAGTCCCTTTCAGTCCCATCTAAACCAAACAGGAGGGACTTTTAGGGACTAAAAGTGGGCATTTGGGACTAAAGAAAGAAGACCTTGGGGAGAGTCTTTTTGGGACTTTTTCCAACAGTTGCCCCTGCCCCGCATCGCACCTTCTCTCTATTAGTTCATTACTAGGGGTAACATGGTATTTTAGCATGTCATTTAATAACCTCTAGTCCATGTATAGTCCTTGGAACCAAGCAGGTACGGACTAGGGACTTTTTAGTTGGGACTAAAAAAAGTCTAAGGACTTCTTAACCAAACAGGGCCTTAGATTAACAATAGCTAAAGAGTTGCACGGGACAATGGACTCACCATCACCATGTGCATCTACCGATGTATGAAGGGGTGATACATAGTCTGTTGCAACAAAGAACAAACAACCAATGAGCATATTTGTGTTGGTCCCAGTTTTGTTATCTTTAGACACCTTTCCCTATGTGAGCGCAGCAAATCTAGTCCTGCTGAAACTCTACAGCCTTGTCCCCCAAAACAAAAAGATCAGTTCGTTACAGATGTGCGTACTGCGTTTGTCATTGTTTTGCCTTTTTGACCAACGTAGGTGCTGGATAGACAGTCTGTACTAGTACTTCCCCCCTTCCTTTCCTCTTTGAACCACATCCTAGATTCATGCTATACAACTTTCCCACTACTTTCCCCCTTCCTTTCCACTTTGAACCACGTCCTAGATTCATGCTATACAACTTTCCCCACTACTTTCCTCTTTGAACCACGTCCTAGATTCATGCTATACAACTTTCCCTCTTCCTTTCCTTTTTGAACCATGTCCTAGATTCATGCGATACAACTTTCCCCACTACTTCCCCCCATTCCTTTCATCTTTGAACCACGTCCTAGATTCATGCTATACAACTTTCCCCACTACTTTCCTGTTTGATCCAACACTAAGATTCGAGTGCAGAAGCGGAAAAAGTCCACATGCAGCTAGAGCAATGCATGTGGAATAAGTAAATTATACCTTAAGGTTCTTGGGGTGTGGTTCGATGGGCGACCGGAGGCCGTTCTGCCCACACTATGTACGGCAGCGAGGAAGAAGGGGTCAGAGGCCCTCCCGCGCCGCCGCCGGGTGAAAGAGAATAGCTGTGCTAGTAGTGGATTCCCTCCCTCGCCGACTGCGACAACGTTAAGCTTCCTTCCCTTCCCGGAAGACGGATCCTGCCGGCTCTTTGACCAGCAGTGAGGGGAGAGAGAGAGAGGCCAACGAAGTCTTGTTTAGATCTGGAGAGGGTGAGAGAGTGTGAAGAGAGCAACTACAAGCGCTGAGGCTCCAGCGTGTATATATATAGTGGAGAGAGAGTGTGAAGAGTGCAAACCCTAGAAAATAAGCGTCGAGGCCGAGATCGCATAGCTCCGTATCCATGCATTTTGACCAGTCAAAGAATCCTCCTAGCACCGCCCCAGATCACTTTCTCTCTCTGTCATGCGGGGCCTACTTGTCATTGGGTGAAAGAAAGAAGTCGAACAAACACAAAATTATGCTCAAGTGTGGTTATCGAACCCGAGACCTCTAGTTTGATGAGCGAACATGCTAACCAGCTACACCACCCCCACGTTATGTTTAACGAGAGGAATGTAACCTTTTATACATTCCTGCATTCGTGTGACAAGCATGTCGTTATGTTTAACCAGGACGAAGGTAGTACGCGAAGTTTGCCGTCGGAAGCGAGCCGATCTGGCTCTCCTGAGCTAGCAAGGTTTTTCTAGCCCACCCAAGCTAGCTGGCCCACAAAAGCTAACATATTTTAATAGTTCCAAACACCTAACCTTGCCCGGCTAGGCTATAAACTGTTCTTGCTAAGGATCCAAACGCTCCCTAAGTAACTCGCACGATATTCCTATTCTATGAACGTGTGTGTGCATGTGCGCATGTGTGTGTGTTTAACAGCATGTGTGTGTTAGAGAGAGCGACACATCGACCTAGTCCTACAGAGAGATGGTGTGTAGTGTACGATTTAGCAGCAAGAGTCGGTGCATCCTCTTATTTCCGGGCGTCCGGTCGGGACAGGCGGACCGCTCCACGCCCGCTCCTGACCAGCCTGGCCCACCCAAAGCCCCTCCATTGCCCGCGCGCTCTTCCCGCCTGAAACGGTCACCATTGCTCCAAAGAATCGGTGCCGCATTCATGCCCGAGAAGAGCGGACATGACCTCTCACTGGCGCCTGCGTTGAAGAGATAAGCGGATTCAAGAGTGATGGTTGCTTCGTCCGTCCAACTTACTGCTGGGTCTATGTAATTTGATGGCTCATTGGTCATTATTACTAAGGTGGTAGGACTGCTCGATGTCCCACGCTTTCGGCGAAAGGAGGTACTACTAGATTACAATTTTCTCCATTCTTACAACGGAGGAGTGCGAGAGCAGTGAAAACACGCAGGCTCAGTGATTACATGGCCCACCTCACATTATCACCATATTTTCCGGACACTATGCGACACCTAACTCTTTACATAGTACTAGTATAGTACGTACTATAATTTATTAGTGAGATAAATTTGTACAATGCTATGAAGCTTCCAGCTTCTGTTTCATGTATCTTGCGTCCAAGTTTGCCCGTTGCAACATTTCATAAAATACAAAGGAGACTAACATGCATGCTATTGCATCTCAATGACTGACAGATCATAGCCAATATGTACTCCCTCTGTTCCAAAATAAGTGTCTCAACTTTATGCAAACTTTAGTACAAAGTTGTACTACTACTAAAGTTGACACTTATTTTGGAACGGAGGCAGCTAAAGAAAAAAAACGATCCATGCAGTCCCTAGCCCTTGAACCGTAAACCCTAACCAGGCTTTAATTTGCTAGCAATGTTGGAGCTTCTGGAGAAATGAAGTTTGCAACCCTTTAACTATCGGATCATTTTGTGCAGTTTCACCAAAATCGAGATGAGCATCCCTATGGCAAAGAAATTGAAGAAGCGTGACTAGAATAAGATTACTGGGACTAGTTGATGAGACATAAACTCATCACAAATACAGTACGTAGAAGCCAGTAGAGGTATGTGCGGGGCAAAGAAGTAGAGAAATATCCACATGGAGTGATGTGGGCAGCTAGAGCAGTGGTGCAAGCCGGCTGTAAAGGAAGTTGTACCTGAGGGATGTCGGGACGTAGCTCAACCTAGAGGAGGTCGGCGGGAGGTGGCAACTGCCCACGTCGCAGCAGTGAGCAAGGGACGAAGGCAACCTCACCGACTTTGTGAGAGAGAACGGCGGGGACCCCTGATCGGGATGTGCCGACAGTGGGTTTTCGCCATCGGCGACGGTGACCGCATCTACACTAAGCATCCACCCCTTCCCCTTGTGGGCGTGATCCGCCGGGATGTTAGAGATGTGGCCACAGTTGTTTTGTGTGAGAGAGTGTGAAGAGAGCAGCCCCAGCAAGCAACCGTGTAGGCTCGTCCTGGCTATGTATATAGTGGAGCGGTTTCCTTTTCTCTCCATATGAACCTATTTATATTGCGTATGTGCCACTGAACAAGAAAAACTTTATTTATAAATGATGCGACACCGTTCATGCGTGGTTCCCGACCCTCCATTATTTATAAGTGAGTAACTACTACTAAACGCGTCAAATTATCACCTGGGCTGCATCATCTTACAGAAATGCGCTCCACCATGTCATGTGCGTGCTTGGGGAAGACGCAAAAGATGCAAAGATGCTACTAGTACACTACATGCGTGGGTGTGTGCACCTCTTGTCTTCGAGCATGGTTATTAAAAGTATAGCCCACTACTGTACTACCACACGGTTATTATATATGGGCAAAGAGTATAGGCAGTAATAATGACTAATAAGCCGTGAAATCATCAGGCCCACCTTTCTCTATGTTTGACCGAGGAAGCAACCATCATTTCACTCCTCGTTGAATATCCATCCGCTGCTACCTCCGCGAATAAATAAAAATCTGCTTCTGCCTCCGTAGCATGGTTAATAATATAGCCATGTCAATCACGACGTAGAAATATCATTCACTGATACAATAGGGCTGGGTCTAAGGCTGGTGATTTTTTACTTTGTCTCTTTCTCTTTTTGTCTCATTTACTCATTTTACATAGGAGCGCGTGTAGAGGATGGCTATTCCTTTCGATGGGACTTCTTCATGGGGTTTATGACCAAGGCTGGTCATAGTGGGGAGTAACTTAGACTAGTAACATGGTTTTGTTACTAGTCCATGTTACTACCTTCATAATGGGTAGTAACATATAGATGGTAACATACAAACCTTCATTAATTGAGACATAGACTCATTTTACCTCAGGGTGTGTTATGTTATAGTAACATATTATGTTATCACAAGCATCTCTTCCCTCATTAACTCCATGCCACATAAGCAAATTTGTCTTGGGATGTGTCATGTTACTACATAAGTTACTCCCACTATGACTAGCCTAAGCAGCTCCGAATTATGCCCGCTGCCCACCACTCTGAATTGTGCCATCTATGATAGGGAGTAGTCCCATTGCAACAATGAGGTCCACTAGGTCTAGCACGTCCTGTAAGAAGAGACTGTCACACAAAACATACATCTTGTTGCCTTCTTCCTCGTACAGTTCGTACCACTGGTACGTACTACTAGTACTAGTACTACTCGTTCTCCTATAAACCTTGTGCTTGGCATCTCCAAAATATTAACCTTGTGATTGGCTCTTCGCCTCTTCGGGAAGTCGAGCAATAATGGTACTGCAGTATATATCGTTCTGGCTATATGAGACCGAATGAATTGCTGCACGTTCACCACGTGGGCGAGGGAGAGTGCGTACTATTACGTCCGTTCCAATATTGACTACATCCGGAGCAAAATGAGTGAATCTACACTCTAAAATACCTCTATATACATCAGTGTTTGGAGTATGTACTAGTAGTTCATATTGAAATCTACTAAAGGACATATATTCCAAACAATATGATAATCTCTCTAACCAAGTTAGGGACAAGGAGTAAACGGAGGGAGTAGTAAAATTTTCTCCTCGTCCTGCGAGCCACCGCGCGCGTGGGCGGGGGAGTGGGCGTAAGGCGTAGTAAGCAAGCTTCACCTCGTCCTGCGAGCCACCGCGCCCGTGGGCGGGGGAGACGGCGTACTAAGCAAGCTTCTCCTCGTTCTGCGAGTTGACGGGACACATCAAAAGTAATACGCATAGAGCATCCCGAGTGTATAGAGCATTGCCTCTAAGGTAGGCCCCACATGGTTTGCCTTTTTTTTGACATAACACGTCAAGTCGCGATTTGTTTGTCACCCGTGGTAGACGATCCTCCATCAAGTGGACAACCAATACACGTTTCAAATTACCACATGGGCTGCCTTTTCGTAAAGAAATGAGCTCCACCGTGTACCTGCGCGGGTGTGGTTGGGAAAGAGACGGGAGTACGTGCGCCATGCGTGCACCTCTTCTCTTCGTGCATGTCCCCCACGTACATGGGTGTGACGCCCCAAGACCAGCGCTCCAGATGCCTTCCATGTTTTCCAAGTTTTGTCGTGTGTTTTGTTTTGCTTGTCGCATTCATCATTGCATACTTTGCATTGCATCATGTCATCATGCCATCATGTCTTTAATCTTTGCAACTCCACTAAATAAATTGCATGGATCTTCGGTCCATTTAAACCGAGGGAATTCACATGGTGATTCTCTTTACAACATATCCTCCCAATATTAGGGAGCTATAATAAATATTCTAGTCCTTTTGGAATTAACCATAACACACTTGCAAATATTCCCCATGTCTTTTCTGCTTCAAGTTTGCTCCTCAAACTTCGCCCATAAATTCTTTCATATTTTCCTGAGCTCCACCAAAGATCTTAACATTTTTGGACACTTGTCAAACCAAGTCCTAGTTCAAACCCATTTGAATGAAATTCAAATGAGTTTGAATTTACATCTTTCAATCATGCTTCTCTTCTATTTTTTTGGAACCATCGCATTTTTGTGAGTCCAAGAAAATAACCCCCATGCCCAAATTCTTTCTCCAACCCTTTCTTTCTCTCATTTTATTTTCTTTGCTATTTACTATTTTTGGTAAATAAAAGAGAAGGGAATAGAAGAAGAGGAGAGAAAGAGAGATAGCCCACCTAGGCCCCCCAACCACCAGCGCCGGCCCAAGTCCAAGTGTAACACCCACGATGCGGCTATATCTCCCACGTGTCGGGGCACGACTTAGAGGGATAACCGCATGGTAGGCATGTCGCAAGAGGGGTAATCTTTACACATCCCATATACTGAATAAGGAAGGGGTAAAGAGTTGGTTTACAATCGCCACTTCACACAATACATAAATATAGCATTACATCATCCAGAATACAATCAAGGTCTGACTACGGAACCGAATAAAGAAAGACAACCCCAAATGCTAGATCCCCGATCGCCCCAACTTGGCTCCTCTACTGATCATCCGGAAAAGACACATAGTAACGTCCCGAATCCTCGTCGAACTCCCACTTGAGTTCGGTCGCGTCCCCTGCATTGGCATCATCGGCACCTGCATCTGTTTTGAAGTATCTGTGAGTCACGGGGACTCAGCAATCTCACACCCTCGCGATCAAGACTATTTAAGCTTAAAGGTAGAAAAAGGTAGTGAGGTGGAGCTGCAGCAAGCACTAGCATGTATGGTGGCTAACTTACGCAAATGAGAGCGAGAAGAGAAGCAAAGCACGGTCGAGAAGCTATAAAGATCAAGAAGTGATCTTGAAACTACTTACGTTCAAGCATAACACGACACCGTGTTCTCTTTCCGGACTCCGCCGAAAAGAGACCATCACGGTTACACACGCGGTTGATTCATTTTAATTAGATTAAGTGTCAAGTTCTCTACAACTGGAAATTAACAAATTCCCATCTGCCCATAACCACGGGCACGACTTTCGAAAGTTCAAAACCCTGCAAAGGTGTCCCAACTTAGTCCATCACAAGCTCTCATGGTCAACGAAGGATATTCCTTCTCCCAGGAAGACCCGATCAGACTCGGAATCCCGGCTACAAGACATTTCGACAATGGTAAAACAAGACCAGCAAAGCCACTCGATGCGCCGAAAAATCCCGATAGGAGTCGCACGTGTGTTGTTCTCAGGGCACACCGGATGGGCAATACGTCGGTTGGCATAAACCATGGTTGCCCAGGGGGCGCCGGACATCGCCCAGTTTGGACCAACACTCAGAGGAGCACTGACCCGAGGGTTTAAAATAAAGATGACCCTTGAGTCCGCGGAACCCAAGGGAAAAAGGCTTAGGTGGCAAATGGTAAAACCAAGGTTGGGCCTTACTGGAGGAGTTTGATTCAAGGCGAACTGTCAAGGGGTTCCCATAACACCCAACCGCGTAAGAAACGCAAAATCAAGGAACATAACACTGGTATGACGGAAACTAGGGCGGCAAGAGTGGAACAAAACACCAGGCATAAGGCCGAGCCTTCCACCCTTTACCAAGTATATAGATGCATTGAAGTAAACAAGATATTAATAATGATATCCCAACAATAACCATGTTCCAACATGGAACAAACTTCAACTTCACCTGCAACTAGCAACGCTATAAGAGGGGCCGAGCAAAGCGGTAACATAGCCAAACAACGGTTTGCTAGGAAAAGGTGGGTTAGAGGCCTGTAATGGCAATATGGGAGGCATGATATAGCAAGTGGTAGGTATCGCGGCATAGCAATAGAGCGAGCAACTAGCAAGCAAAGATAGAAGTGATTTCGAGGGTATGGTCATCTTGCCTGCAAAGTTCTCCGAGTTGACGAAAGCTTGATCCTCGTAAGCGTACTCAACGGGTTCCTCGATCACGTACTCGTCTCCCGGCTCTAGCCAAGACAAGCACACAAGAAAAAGACCAACAATCAATCACGATGCAATGCACAAGCAACATGATGCAAAACATGGCATGATATGCGGGATGTGATACGCAATGTGTCGGGGATATACCCCGCGGCGTAAACCGGCCGGAAGTATAACCCGGCTGGACTTGGCGGTCTACTTGAGATCCGACTGACACTTGGCGGTTCACTGGCGACCCGCCCTGACCTGGCGATTTACAAGCAACCGCCTGGTCATTATGGCTCACTGGTGACCCGGCGGGCGGGTCAGATGGATGACGAGGACCAAGGCCCAGAAGGCCGGTTCACATTTAATGGTGGGCCGATTTATGAGGAAAGCACAAGGAATATTCCCTTACAAAGGAAGTAAGACTAGGACTCCACTTGTAATAGAGTAATCCTAATCCTAATAGGACTAGTCATGTAAACCGCCCCTTCAACATATATAAGGAGGGGCAGGGCACCCCAAGAGGGACAAGATTGACAAGTTCCACAAGTTGGACAAGTTAGGTTTAGACAATAGTTCTCGAGATAGAGCACTCTTGTAACCGTGATCATCATCATCAATATCAATGAAGCAGGATGTAGGCTTTTACCTCCACCGTGAGGGGCCGAACCTAGGTAAAACATCGCGTCTCTCGTCCCGCTCAACCCCTCTCAAGCTACCACATAGATGCGTTGGCCTCGCGACTAAGTCCTGACACTAAGGACATCTGCCGTGACAATTCCACGACAGTTGGCGCCCACCGTGGGGCCTGCGTACGGTGGTGTTGAGTTCTTGGAGGGATCTTTCCTAGGGTTCGAGAAATTCGCAATTTTCCGGACCAAGAAAAGTCAGTGCAGAAGGATTTACATCATGGATGAGGAGTTGGAAACTGAGACTCAAATTTTAGGGTTGTATGCTATACGGCCATGATGACCCGCCGAGTCCGAAACAAAAGTTTTTGATGACAGCAGATTCTAGGTTTGCGTGTTATACAACCATAGTGATCACAAGTCGCCGAAGCAAGCATATCCCACCAGAGAAGTGCTGCAATTGTTCCAAGTTTTTTCACTGTTCCACGTCCGTGATTTTTAGACTTCAAGTCCTAAGGGAATAAACTATTGCTACTGCTGCTTTTTCCTGACATGAAGACTAATCAAGTTTAGAAGTACACGGTGGGCATCTTCGACTCGTATGTGATCTAAAGCCAAAATCAGTTATTTCCTTTGGTCAGCTCCGATTGATACACGCACATAAGGAAGCTACCAGGAGACCGATTCAAGAAATATGAAAGAAAATTACTACGTGAGTCCACCTGAAAAAAAAGAATCAAAGAAAAAAGACCACGACCCGGAAACGGAGCCGGCCATGACCCGGACTCATTGACCACGCCCGCGTCCTAGCCTCGAGGCGCCGGCCTCCGCCGCTGTTCCGACCCCGAGCCGGCCTCGCCTCGCCATGGAACTCTGAGCAGTGTCGCCTCTGGGCCATTTCTGCCTCTGCCGAGCCGCTACAGTTGCCCATCGCCTCCAGGCCGATCGCCGTCGGAGCGCCCTCGTTGTTCGATCCGCCAGCGCCTCTCCGACTGTGCCGCAAGCAGCTCCCCCTCAGTCTCAGTTGGCTTCATGGCTTCATCTCTTCGCCGTGCGACTCCACCTCTGCCGCGGCTATGCTTCGCCAGCTCCCTACTGTTACAGCTCTGCCCGGTGCCTCTTTGCCGCGACCACCTCCACAGGCCAGCTCCGCCTCTACCCTATCCGCGACAACGCATCCCCTGACCTCTGCCGTTGGGTTGAGCTGGCACCGTAGTCAGATAGCCTAGTTTTAAGTCGCCCTTGCGACGTCACTCATGGACGTGTATTCACCCTCGCCCTTCGGGCCAAGCCGCCGCATCCACCGCGCCACTTGCCTTCATCACCACGCCCCAGGCCGGTTTGTCGCGACGCCTCTCTTCACCGGGCGACTCCTCGAGCCGCCGCCTGGCGCCGCAGCACGCCGCCTCGTGGAATCGTTGGCCCCGAGCCACTAGCCAGCTCTGGCTAAATGCTTGGGATCGTTCGATGCTATTGTCGCATCTTCCGAACTTAAAGTGCTGTTATAATGAAGCTTCATGTGTTGAAGAAAGTTAAAGAAGAAAGGAGCGACTTCTATGCAATCGCTATAGCTGATATTGATCGCGCCATGAAGAAATCTGCTGATAACTTGCTACATGTGCCGGGAGGAGCTTCAGACTTGCATAAATGGAGGGCACAAACATACCATCTTGAGGACTCTATTGGCAAGTTGAAGCTCACGATTGATAACTAAAAATGGCAGCACTGATGGAAAACTGAAACAATTTGGGAACACATTGTGAGAGATTAACAGGAGACTAGAAAAAGAAGTGACGCCATGTTATCTGACGGATCCACAAGTAATCACTTGGGGTACAAGGCATGCCACACCTAAATTCATCTCACGTCAAGCGGCATGGTTCAGGTCACTGACAAAATGCATGCTTTGCTCGCCATCCTCGTAGTCCAGTGTACATCATATTTGCCGGGTCACCCGGCGGATGCGTATGTACACGGAGGGATCGGTGAACGGGTTGTCGGGTCAGACGGATTAAGCCTACCTTGCGCTTTCGGCAAGCAACTTTGACTCGCCGCAGAAACTGACTCATCGCATGGTCTCCGGCTTCGACGGCCCGGCCGTGGTCAATCCTACAACAGTCGACGTGGTGGCCAGAGTCAGACGTACGGACAAACGTTACCCACAGATAACCTGTTGTTCAAAAATATTAGGTGATATCTGTCTAATTTTTTTTGTACTTAATTCTTGTGAGAACAACTATTCTGCCCTACAGTGTTGTTATCTCCAGGACAATTATCCACTATAAAAGTGACGCCAAGATCCTGAGTATGGAGTGCGAGCCGATGACATCTGCATTGGAGTCTGCGCTGCCTGACGAATATGTGTGCAAATTGCCACCCCGCAGTACGGTTTATATCAATACGAGGTCAAGTCACCCGTCTGTGCCCGCGGCTGGATTTTTGTGTCCGCGCCGGCTCACAAACGTTGCGGCCGCATTCGACTCTCTTGTCCGCACCAGCTTGCAACATCGCGGCCGACTCATCTGTCTGTTGCCGCGACTGACTCGCCCGTGATTATTTTCAGCTTTGCCGTGGTGATCACCAACTCCGCGGCTGATATTTCCTGGCCTAACATATCAGGTGAAATCCATCCATTATATTTTTATATTATATATTGCTTTCTTTAAAAAAAGAGCAATTACTTTGGTTTGCAAGTTTTCCAATGCAGGACAAATTGTCTACTGTAAAAAGGGATTATTATATCACTAAGCTATTGAATAAATCATGCCGGTTTATATCACAATTAAATATGGAGAATCTCAAGCCAACTCCTCGAGTCGTCTTGAGACTTGGGGGCTACAATGACATGACTCGGGAACTCCGGGTCATTGGAGGGAATGATAACCCGGTTCCGGAGGACACCGCCATATTGATGAAAATTTAAAGGCCGTCAGAAAATTGTCGGTTCAAAATAAAGATTCCGGTTTAAAATCCGGTTCAAGAGACATCTCTCTCCCGCAAAGCTTTGAAGCTCTCAAATTCGGTTCAAACATCCGGCTCAAGGTAAATTTGTCTCTTACAAAGCTTTTGAAGCTCTCAAATCTGGTTCAAACATCCGGCTCAAGGACAATCTGTATCCCACAAAGTTTTGAAGCTTTCAAATCCGATTTTAAAGTTCCGGTTCAAAAAGAATTAATTTCTCGCAAGTTCGAGTTTAAAGGCTATCAGAATATTTTCAGCTGAAAATAAAGATTCTGGTTTAAAATCCGGCTCAAGGGAAAGACGTCTCCCACAAAGCTTTGAAGCTCTCAATCTCCGGTTCAAAATCCCGGTTCAAGAAGAATTTATCTCTTGCGAAAAGTTAAAGGTTGCCGAAGAGGGCCTGTTGCCATGATGCGCGGTTCAAACATGGGTTATCCCGCCTTATTGGCTTATCATATTATTGATCACATGGGGGCTTCTGTTTATAAAGGGGGAGTTCTGATTACATATTGATTCGGCTATCAAGCCAATATTATCATAAGGGGCCAAAGAGAGTTTGTTGCACAACACAACTCAAACATAGGCACCCGACGAGCACAACTCAGAAATATATCACTTGGGGGCTTGGTCGTATTCGAACCATAGCTACACCTCTTGATTGGCGTAAGGCCACCCGGGAAGTTACTTGGGGGCTCTTTGCTTCGCAACGGACTAAGAGTTTGCACCCTTGTAATAGGCTATCAAGCCAGGCTTGGAAGCCAGGTGTACGCACCTAAAACCCCGGATTAACCTGCCTTCTTTAAGTAAGTCACTCCGCCCAGGTAAACCTGGTACGACCTGCGAACGTTTGACAGTCAATCTCATAGACCCTGAACTTGTCAAAGTTAAAACGTGATTGGTTAAAGATTGAGGTCCATCTTAAGAGGCTTTGTGAAATGGTTAATTCAGTGGCCTGGCAGCCCATGAAAAGCCTCGATTTGGAGCTTGGCAGCTCGTAAAAAGCCTCGCATGTTCTTTTTTGAGTTCTATTTGCCATGTTTTTTCGCCTTTGTTGAGGTTCATAATATCTTCTGATAAACCGGCGTCCTTGACCCGGCTTGGCTTTCAACTACAAGTTCTCAGTACATGATCAGTTATAATCCGGTGTTCATTAACCCGGTCTGGTTTTAACTAACAAGTCACCAGTATGAAATAAACCGGTGTTTATCACAACCCGGAACGGTTTTATCATAAACCGACACAATATGGGAGGAGTTATCAGTACTCAAAATTTGGGTTATCACCCTTACTACAAAAAGTTGGTAAACCAACGATGTGATTCAATGTCACAGGTATGATATATTTCATATTTGATTATTCTTAAGTGCAGCCTTGGTTATAAACCCGGGTTATATGTTGGGCATTATGACCCGTCCGACAGTAAACTGCTAGGACACTATAACTTGTTGTATGCAGAAACAAGTTGAATAAAGCATAATTATAAATCACCGGCGTTTATTAACCTAGCCTGGCTTTCGACTATAAATCGCCAATATGATGATAAATTATCCGGTGTTTATTAAACCGGCCGGGCGTGGGATTATAAGTCGTCAGTATATATTTGGATTACGCCATTGGAATCCGGTGCTCATAAATCATTGGATTATATTGTTCAAATCTTCAAATAGCCAACATGGATGGATTTTATTATGGTTATCAATAACCAGTATTATGATTAAGGTTTTCAAAGTCGCTTTAGCACAATGGCTATTATATTATCAATGGATATGATTTATTCTATAATTGAAGGAATAGTCTCGAGTCGCTGTAGGCTTATGACCCGGCACTTGGGGGCTACATTATTCAAGTTGATATTATGTCAAATATGCAAGTCGCATGTCGCTGCAAGCATGCACCATGACACTTGGGGGCTAATGCAAAGTCATTTTTATTGGCCTTATTGAAGACCCGACTCTTTACATTATAATGAGCCGGCCCTTGGGGGCTACCAATTGCTCCTGTCAACAGGGTACACAAGTTTTTATCCATTATATTGAAGGGTCCACTCCTCAGTTGGTAAAGCACAAAGCTCTTAACCTTGTGGACGTGGGTTCAAGCACCATGATGGGAGTTACATCATATGATGTTATTTTCAATGAAGTATATATAAAGTCCCAGCTCAATATTATCTTACTGAGCCGGCCCTTGGGGGCTACACGTTGCTGTTCAAATTTACATGATCATATTTATAAAGTCCCTGCTCATTATTGCATAATGACCCGGCCCTTGGGGGTTACACTGATTGGAGTTTTTTATAAGCAATTACAAGTCCCAGGTTGCTGCAAGCATGACAACCTGGTACTTGGGGGCTACATATATGGAGTATTTAGTTTACATGATTGAGATGAACAAACCGGATTTCTTCAAGATTGAAACACTTATTGGATCAAGTCTTAAGTTATCACTATGTTCTCCTCTTAATACTTGGGGGCTACAGGTATTATGCATATAAAGGAGGAACATCTTCATTTTATCAGTTTTGAGCAAATCAGGAAGATCAATTACATGACCCGGTGTCGACAACAATTATGACCCGGTGCCATCAATATTTATAAACCGGCCATTTTGGTAATATTAAACCGGCAAATTTTACATCTTCAAACCGGCTGAATATTAGATAAGTATTTCAAGACCCATATTTCTTAAACCGGCACTTTGGAAGCCGACTCAAGTGGATTATTCTTCACAATATTTCTCTGTGAGAAACCAATGTCAACAAATTGAGTATGAAGCTGGCTTGTTAACTCGGATTTTCTAGAAGGAGGAAAGGACAAGGAATTAAGGATGATCAGGTGCCGGTTTACAAGAATTCTTAACCCGGAGCATAATCTGTCAAGTTTGTTCCTGTGTTTGTTTTACAGGATCAGTTTAATATGGATAAATCCAAATTAAACTGGGGCTAATGTCGAGGATATACCCCGCGGCGTAAACCGGCCGGAAGTATAACCCGGCTGGACTTGGCGGTCTACTTGAGATCCGGCTGACACTTGGCGGTTCACTGGCGACCCGCCCTGACCTGGCGATTTACAAGCAACCCGCCTGGTCATTATGGCTCACTGGTGACCCGACGGGCGGGTCAGATGGATGACGAGGACCAAGGCCCAGAAGGCCGGTTCACATTTAATGGTGGGCCGTTTATGAGGAAAGCATAAGGAATATTCCCTTACAAAGGAAGCAAGACTAGGACTCCACTTGTAATAGAGTAATCCTAATCCTAATAGGACTAGTCATGTAAACCGCCCCTTCAACATATATAAGGAGGGGCAGGGCACCCCAAGAGGGACAAGATTGACAAGTTCCACAAGTTGGACAAGTTAGATTTAGACAATAGCTCTCGAGATAGAGCACTCTTGTAACCGTGATCATCATCATCAATATCAATGAAGCAGGATGTAGGCTTTTACCTCCACCGTGAGGGGCCAAACCTGGGTAAAACATCGCATCTCTCATCCCGCTCAACCCCTCTCAAGCTACCACATAGATGCGTTGGCCTCGCGACTAAGTCCTGACAAGGACATCTGCCATGACAATTCCACGACACAATGCATATGCGTGCTTCAGAAAGGAAGGATTGATCCAGGCATCAACTTGGCAAACCAAGTGTGCCGCTGGAAAGATGAGTTGATTTCGGTCGAAATCGATATAAAGATCACCGGAATCGGATGCACGATTTGCAAATGGCAAGCAAAACAAGAATGACACAATTCTGCGGTTAACAGCATGATGCCATCTAGAATGCAACAAAAAACTAATCTACTGCACTCGAACAAAGCAACAAAGCACATGGCAGTGATCTACTCAAGATGCTTGACAAAAGATGAACACTGAGCTACGGCTAAATCACAAAAGAGCAGGTTCAAACAAGCATGGCAAAAGTGCAAAAGATATCAGCTTCATAGACTTAGTGAAAAACTAACATGCCAGGAATTAACATCAGGAAGCAATGTTTAGAGCAAGCAAACAAGATGCTATAGGGCCAGATCATAGCAATACAAGCCATGGCATGAATCTACTCAAAGCATAGCACAAAAGTCCCTTACTGACCATAAGCCAAAAAGGATCAGAAGATATGATGTCACCCATGTAAACATAGCAAGTTTCGTTAACAGATCCAGACAGCAGAAAACTAAGCATGGCATAAACAGAATTATGAAGGCAACTTTGCGAGCTCGATTCACTCATCACAAAGCCTTGCATGACAAACTAAGCATACTACCAGCAAGAAGACATGATCATAAGGCTAACCATGGCAAGAATAAGTTTATAGCATGCTTGGATCAACAACAACCTTGGCAAAATTGATTAACACGTAAACAATCTGTCAGGAACATTTTATAGCAAAAGTAGAGCAATATTGAGTCATGCTAGGGCACTCCATAAATTCAAACAGGGGCATGGATGGATAGAGCATAACCATATGTCAAAATCATCCTTACTGAACATACTCAAAACAAGCATGGATCACTCTGTAGCATCATGGATACATGGCATAAAAATAACAGCAGAGCAATGGCAGTAAAATTCTAAGTCTCTGAAATCAGCAATATTACGAGAGCTACTTTGGATGCTTGTTCTAATCACCACAAAGATCACAAAAATACATGGCATACACCCCTGTAAATATGGCATGGCATAGACCAAAACACATGAAAAGCTCATGTTCATATGAAGCACACAACAAATGTGGCAAAAATGACAAAAGCTCATACTCTGCTAAGAATCAGCACCTAACATTTTATAGCGCTCTTGCATCAACGATTTGGGCATCAAGATGGACTCAAACAAGCATGTCACAATGGAACAAAATGAAGAGCACATCCTGATGAACATTTTGATATATCATGCACATGAAACGGTGCTATGGTGATGAAGTTATGATGCGTTGAACAGAGCAATAAAATATGAGGGGGAAAAGACTTAGGGAAAATTAGACCTCCGAAAACTGGATCTAGGGTTTGCACGTCCTTCGAGGATGACCGGGGAGCTTGCCGGAGTAGGAGGTCGCGGAGGCCGGAGTAGGAGGGGAAGGACGTCACCGGAGTAGATGAGGGTGTCGCCGGAGTAGCACGGGCGTCGGTGGAGGATTGGCAGCGCACGGGGCGACGCGCTTGCCGGCGAGCGGCGGTGGTCGGAGTTGGCCGGCGAGGTGGCGCTCTCCAGTCGGGGAGCGGGCGGTGGACGGCGGCGAAGCCGCGGAGCATCAGACGAGGACGACTGAGTCGGGGGCGGCGGCGGCTCGGGCCCCGCGGGCCGGATCTGGGCCGCCGGGCCCACGGCGGCGCGTGGTGGGAATGACGGCGGAGGCGACAGGTGGCGTGCTCTCACTGGCGCGCGGTGGCGGCGGGTTTCGTCTGGCGGCGCGCGGACATGTCCGCCGGGTGAGAGGGAGGAGAAGACTAGGGTTAGACCCGAAATTTCGGAAGAGATCACATAGGTAGGAGGTGGTGGAAGTGTCCAAATGAGGTGCAGTTTTCGCCCACGCGATCGTGATCCGACGGCGGAGGGCATGGGAGTGGTTTGGAAGGGTTATTGGACCATTTTGGAGGGGTGTTGGGCTGCAACACACACGAGGCCTTTACGGTTCCCCGGTTAACCGTTGGAGTATCGAAGGGACTCCAAATGGCCCGAAACTTGACAGACGGTCTACCGGTGGTGTACCAAGGCTGCTTGGCAAATCTCGGTCCATTCTGAGAATGTTTAACAACCGCTCACAAAAAGAGACAAAAGGGGGCGCCGGAGGACGTAGGAGTGTCGGATTGCAAAACGGACAACGGGGAAAAAGCTCGGATGCATGAGATGAACATGTATGCAAATGAGATGCATATGATGACATGATATGAAATGCATGACATGAACAAAATGCAAAACGAAGAAAAAACCCAACCACGAGGGAATCTCATAACTTAACGTCGAAAATGGCAAGATTCGGAGTACAAATATGGCAAGTTACATTCGGGGTGTTACACCAAGGCCCAGCCGACCCCCTCCTATTCTAACCCTAGGCCCGACCAAACCCTCACCTTGTCCTCTCGCTCGTTCCCTTGCGCCGTCTTCCCTCATATCAATCTCTCCCTCTCCCTCTCTCATGCCGCCACCTGCAGAGAAAGAGAGAGGAGCGACCCCCTCGTCCTCCAGTCCCGCTCCTGTCGCCGGCTACCGAGGAGCCGCACCGCTCCTTCCCGTCCTCGCACGTGCCAGGGGCCGAGCTCTTCTCGCTGCGCCTCTCTTGGCTTCGACCCCAACCAGATGCGTCTGACGAGCTCCCCGAGCTCGCTCGACCGCGCCCCCTACGTTCCTCGCGACCCTGCTATGCACCTTCTCCGCCCCGCCATCCCTCGTCCCGACCAACAACAAGAGCTTGAGCCATGCCATGGCCGCAGCCTTCTTCCAGCGTCGTCGGCCGCCTTGTTTTGACTGGCAGGTCAAGAACGACTCCGTCGCGTCCTTCCCACACCTCCACACATCGTCCGCGAGCGCCTAGAGCTTCGTCACCTGCACTCACACCCAGATCCGGTCATCCCTGCCGCAAACTCAGCGTTCCTTCAGTTCGGCACGCCGCCACCCAGTTCGCCAGATCCGCTGCCTGCTGGCCCCTTCTTCACCTCCTCGTTGTTTTGCTGCACGAGACGAGGCATCGCCTCATTCAGTTCGCCAGCCGCCATCGTGGCCTCAACTTCCATGGATGGCCTCCTGTACATTGAACGTGAAGAGACCCGCTGCGTTGACTGGATCGGTGCCGCTCCAGGCCACCGCATTGTACAACTACGTTGAGATAACCCGGATATGCCAAGACCCGGACCGATAAGTACCACGATGTCCGTCGATCGCCAAGTACCCCTTCGGATACACAAGTCCCTCGAAGGTCCACCAATCCCTAGTACGACTACAGGACTGGAATGAAGTACCACGATGACCCTTAACATGTACCACTACACCGCACAGAAACGCAAAGACCATCCTGGATATTGCCAAGTACCACTTCAGTTCCGGAACGCGATGAGAACCACGATACCCTTGTCCCGTCAAGTTCAACTACAACGACTACAACATGTACCACTACCGTCGCCGAAAACCCGTGTACCGCAAGCAGAAAGTTCGACCACCGTCCCGAGAACCACTACTTCCGCTACTATCGAACCCAATCCGCTCCGAGAATGAACGCTTTGAAGGTATAACCGCGGAACGACGCCCATGGACAAATGCATGTGTGTTGTATGAGATGCATGTTTAGATGTTGTTTTCGCCCGTGAATGTTAATTGTTCCTCCTCGTTGCCATGCCGTCCACCCGTGGGAACCCGGTAACTGGGATCACCCCACCATCTTTTGCACACTCCCGCCACACTTCCTTTGCACCGGTATCTCCATGAGCTACCGGAACCGATATGTTGCCGTGGCATCATTTTCGGATTCGTTGCCGTGGCACCCCTTTCGTTTCTGCCACGATGACAAAATGCTTCATATCATGCTCTTGTCAACATTTCCAAATTGCATAAAACTTGCACATGTCATCCGCATCATGATAATAACATTTAAAATGTTTAAAATTGTTGTTGCATTAAATTTCTAATGCACATGAGGATTTATCAGAATTGTTGTTTGATGTTTCCAGCCTCATTTAAAATGCCTAACTGTGTTTTTTACTCATGTTTCACCTCCTGCCATGTTAAGAACATTTAATTTTGTTGTGTACATAACCAGGAGTGAACTAAATAATGGAATGTGGTGTTTCATCAATATGCAACTTATTACATATTGTGCTCCACTTAATTTGTAGTATTGTTTGTGCACTTTGCCATGCCATGCCTCATTAAACCGGACATGCATAATACTTGATTGTGCATAATGCCATGTTTATGCTTGTTGGTTTACCATGTTGTTTGCTCCTTTCCAGTGTTGCTTCTTCTTGTTAGTTCCGGTAACGTTACGATTGTGAGGATCCGTTCGACTACGTCCGTTTGTCTTCTTCATGGACTCGTTCTTCTTCCTTGCGAGATTTCAGGCAAGATGACCATACCCTCGATATCACTTCTATCTTTGCTTGCTAGTTGTTCGCTCTACCGCTATGTCGCGCTACCTACCACTTGTTTATCATGCCTCCCATATTGCCATGTCAAGCCTCTATCCACCTTTCTAGCAAACTGTTGTTTGGCTATGTTACCACTTTTGCTCAGCCCCCTCTTATAGCATTGCTAGTTGCAGGTGAAGTTGAAGTTTGTTCCATGTTGGGGATATGTTGGTATATCACATTATCTCTTATTTAATTAGTGCATCTATATACTTGGTAAAGGGTGGAAGGCTCGGCCTTATGCCTGGTGTTTTGTTCCACTCTTGCCGCCCTAGTTTCCGTCATGCCGGTGTTATGTTCCTTGATTTTGCATTCCTTACGCGGTTGGGTGTTATGGGAACCCCTTGATAGTTTGCCTTGAATAAAACTCCTCCAGCAAGGCCCAACCTTGGTTTTAACATTTGCCACCTAAGCCTTTTCCCTTGGGTTCCGCGGACTCAAGGGTCACCTTTATTTTAAACCCCCAGGCCAGTGCTCCTCTGAGTGTTGGTCCAAACTAGAGCACCGTGCGGGACCGTCCCTTGGCAACTTGGGTTATGTTGGTACTTGTATGCTTAGCTTATCTGGTGTGCCCTGAGAACAAGATATGTGCATCTCCTATCAGGATTTGTCGGCACAGTCGGGTGGTCTTGCTGGTCTTGTTTTACCATTGTCGAAATGTCTTGTAACCAGGATTCTGAGACTGATCGGGTCTTTCCGGGAGAAGGAATATCCTTTGTTGACCATGAGAGCTTGTGATGGGCTAAGTTGGGACACCCCTGCAGGGTTTAAACTTTCGAGAGCCGTGCCTGCGATTATGTGGCAGATGGGAATTTGTTAATATCCATTTGTAGAGAACTTGAAACTTGAATTAATTAAAAAGCATCAACCGCGTGTGTAGCCGTGATGGTATCTTTTCGGCGGAGTCCGGGAAGTGAACACGGTGTTGTGTTATGCTTGAACGTAAGTAGTTTTAGGATCACTTCTTGATCACTTCTAGCTTCTCGACCGTTGTGTTGCTTCTCTTCTCGCTCTTATTTGCGTATGTTAGCTACCATATTTGCTTAGCCCTTGCTGCAGCTCCACCTCACCACCTTATCCTACCCATAAGCTTAAATAGTCTTGATCTCGCAGGTGTGAGATTGCTGAGTCCTCGTGACTCACAGATACTTCCAAACAGTTGCAGGTGCCGATGATACCAGTGCAGGTGACACCACCGAGCTCAAGTGGGAGCGCGATGAAGATCTTGGTCATTGTTATGTGTCTTTTCCGGATGATCAGTAGTGGAGCCCAGTTGGGGTGATCGGGGATCTAGAATTTGGGGTTGTCTTCTTTTATTTTGGTTCCGTAGTCGGACCTTGATTGTACTCTGGATGATGTATGTTTTACTTGTTATTTGTGTGAAGTGGCGATTGTAAGCCAACTCTGTATCCCTTTCTTATTAAGTACATGGGATTGTGTGAAGATTACCCCTCTTGCGATAAAACCACAATGCGGTTATGCCTCTAAGTCGTGCCTCAACACGTGGGAGATATAACCGCATCGTGGGCGTTACAAGTTGGTATTAGAGCCATCCCCGACTTAGGAGCCCCCTGCTTGATCGAATCTCTGACGTTGTTGAGTCTAGAACAAAATGTTTTGAGTCTTAGGATTATATATATCGGAGAGTAGGATACTTTTTACTTCTCGGTCCCTTCGTCGCTCTAGTGAGGTCTCCCGACGTAGAAGTTTTGACTTTCCTCTCCTCAAATTTCACGATTTTTTTAGGATCACGCGGGTATCTTGGAATCGTTCTGATATTCTTGTGACAAGAACATTGTTCTTGGTGCCTCCTAACGTTTAGGGGTTGTGGCAGTGTCCCCGGGAGTTGAGCTCCGAGGTGTTGTCGTCACAATTTTATCGTTGCAGTTATGGAATACCTGAGTACGTCGACATCGAAAATCTCTTTTATGCAGTTGTTGGTGAGATAACCTCGACGCCACCCAGTACTGGGGCGGGAGTTCGGGAGTATTGCCATAACTCCTATAACGAATGCTTTTCGAAGGTTGAGGTACATGATTTTCGAAGGTTTCTTGGTTATGTGTTGAAGAATGGATACAATTGGATGTAGGGATTGTTAGTTTGAGTGAGATATTATGCTTCCCCTGTATCCCCAACACCTGATTGCATAACCAGAAAGTTTCGGGAGTTTTTAGGTGGGAATTCAAGTATCTCATAGGATATCTTTCCAACTGACACATGATACGATATGGGGTCTATCATATGTTTGTTCCGGTTTATTGTGCAAGCCAAATCCTTTGTTTTGTTTTGAGTTGTGGTATTCGAGTTGCTTCAATGTCAAGTGTTGATTCCATACCTTTCCTAAGTGGTGTTCTCATACTTCTATGTGAATACTAATCCTTCTTGATCATTGAGATTGTCTTGTCAATCCTTTTCAACCGGTGTTTTCATCTTCAAGTTATTCCTTCCACTTCATCCTTGTAAGATCAACTCTCATCTTCTCAACGGTGTCGTTTCCCCATCTCCATTTATTTTTCTTTCCCACCCTCCCACCCTTTTTGTTCACAGAGTCTAAAGTCGCGAATCGAGTATCCTTTTATTCATCTGAATGGTCACGCCAATTCTTTTCCAACCGATGTGCTCCTTTTCAAGTGGATCCGATCATTTTCAACATCCACAAGATCAATTCTAAGTTTTCTCAACAGTATATATTCCATCGGTCCCAAGTTGTCTTTGTTTTTCCCGCCCTCCCACCCTTTTTCTTCAAGGACTCTGATTTCTTAATCGACTATCCATTTTATTCACGATAAGCCTCTCCATTCTTTTCCGTCAATGTTCTTATCCAGTGATTCTCAGGAAGGTACTAACAGAGCTTCAAGTTATCATTCTTTGTTCTCTTTTATTTTCCGGTGGATTCAATCCAAGATTTCGGTGTTAATCTTATCCCTTTCCTCATTTCACAATGCTTTCTCATACCGGTGCACCTCTTAATCGCTTATCTCTCTCTATTCATATCCGAAGTGTTGAAGATATCTCAGGAGATTCGTGTTTTCATTCCTTATCTGTCCAAGATATCTCAGGGCTGTTATCTCTTTTGAGCCATTTAATTCAACCGGCGCAACCTCTCTTTTAAATCATTCCAATGGTGTTTCTCTTGAGTGGGCCCTAACCCACAGGTCTTTCCCCAGGATCTTACCTGACTCCTCTATTTTTCCCGGAGTTACTCTCAAATTCTTTTCCAAGTTAACGTAAGAATGAATTATCATCAGTCATATGTCTTTCTCCAAGATCTTTCAAATTCTTTTCATCGTTGGTTCAACCTTTCTCATTTTCATCCCGGAGTGTCTCAACAATTCATGGTGGTGTTTCTCATCGTCATTCTCTACATTTGAAGACCAAAGAAGAGTTTTTCCTCCAAATCTTATCCGTTCTCTCAGAGATGTGAAGTTCAAGCTTGCTGCCATCCTCTCATAATTGTTTTTGATTGTGAGAATTCTTTTCACCCACCCGGAGCAATTCAGGAGTCTTCTCAGTTTGATTCTCCGGAGCCCATCATCTCAGAATTATTCATTCCAGCTTTCAGCTCTCGTTCTCCAAATCTTACCGGTGCATCGTCCAAGTATTATCTAGCCAGCTCATGATCTCTTTGTTCTCTATATCTAGTTCCCTCAAGTATCTTCATTCGTTTTTCCAATTCTTCTAAGCGATTTATTCTCTCTTCATTGATTTTCAATTCTTACGGCGGTTTGTTCAAGATTCCTCCTTCTATGTTCTCACACTAATTCATTTGTTCTTCCCAAACCCGACCGGTGATTCGTTGAAGACCTTCTCAAGTTTGCGCTATATCTATCTTAATCCTTTCTACGAGAATAAGTAGTATGCCAAATCCGTTGCTGGTCATCAATTTAAATTGGTGAAGGATACACATAACATAATTCTTATTCTTGCTTCATCTAGGTGATGGATTCATTCTTCCGGAGTTTGTTCACGATGAGTAAATTCTCGGTTCAAGTGCTTCATACTTTCCCGGAGTTCCAAGATCTCTCAATTATATCACCATGAGGATTCATCTAAATCATTGCAAGGATTCACCTTGTGTTTTCAACTTCTCTATCTTTATATCACCCTTATCACCGGAGTTCTTCATGGAGGCTCTACATGATGGTTCAACAAGGATTTAATTCCTTCTCGAAGTGTTCATCGAGACTCTTTTCAGAGGAGCTCAAGTATTCTTCATCTTGCATTCCGAAGTGCAATTCTTTCTACATTATCTTTTGAGATGGCGTTATGTCATTTTTAACAAATTCTTTGTGTTTCATGATTCAGAAGTTCACGATTGAGATATTTAAACCCATTACTTTCTTCCTTGGAGTTATATTGGTATAGATTTCACCTAAAGCCTTCCATTGGGAATGTTTGCTCTTTGTGATGATTACCTATGATCCAAGTTTTCTTATCACCTCGGTGGAAGAAGTTTTTTTATCTTTTCTAGCTCTCAATCAAATATTTTTCCCGTGAGTGGCAGGTTGTCACCTCATAATTTTGAGATGTCTTCCATAAGCCCACATCAAGCTTATCCTTTCGTTGTTGATAATCCAACAACTCCGTTCTAGCATTTGTTGTAAGCGTGCTCTCTCAAGATCTTGTTTCCCTCCGTTCATTCCATTCCATTCTTTCATTTTTTCCGGAGGTAGTGTGTTGTTGATTTCATCAAGTATCTTCTCATCTTATCAAGTTCATGTTCAATTCTTTCCATTTACAGTCAGAGTGTTGCCCAAATTATATCATTCTTATTCCTTCTCTATCTTGTTTTAACCGGAGTGTTGGATCCTCTTCTAATCGGAGTCTCATCCAAGTGCTTTCATTTTGCCAAGTTCATATTATTGCCTTCCATTTCCAACCGAAGTGTTGTCATAATTGATCTTTATCGTTCCTTGTACATCTCGTTTCATCCGGAGTGCTTGCATGAACTTCCTATCCATTGGAACCCTTTTTCTTATGTCTTTCAACCTACAAGGTTCTAGTAATATTCCTTGTTCCTCTTTTCTAACGGAGTGTTTTCAACTGTTTTCATCTTTGTTGTATTCTTTCTTTCAATTTGTTCAACCTCGCAAGGTTCTTTGGTTTCACTCATTTGTCAAAGAAGCAACTTAGTTTTACCTCTTCCCCTTCCACTTCCGTTTCCCCCGGTGCCATCCTAGATCTCGAGACGAGATCCTCTCGTAGTGGTGGAGTGTTGTGATGCCCCAAGACCGGCGCTCTAGATGCCTTCCATGTTTTCCGAGTTTCGTAATGTGTTTTGTTTTGCTTGTTGCCTTCATCATTGCATACTTTGCATTGCATCATGTCATCATGCCATCATGTATTTAATCTTTGAAACTCCACTAAATAAATTGCATGGATCTTTGGTCCATTTAAACCGAGGGAATTCACATGGTGATTCTCTTTACAACATATCCTCCCAATATTAGGGAGCTATAATAAATATTCCATTCCTTTTGGAATTAACCATAACACACTTGCAAATATTCCCCATGTCTTTTCTGCTTCAAGTTTGCTCCTCAAACTTCGCCCATAAATTCTTTCATCTTTTCCTGAGCTCCACCAAAAATCTCAACATTTTTGGACACTTCTCAAACCAAGTCCTAGTTCAAACCCATTTGAATGAAATTCAAATGAGTTTGAATTTACATCTTTCAATCATGCCTCTCTTCTATTTTTTTGGAACCAGCGCATTTTTGTGAGTCCAAGAAAATAACCCCCATGCCCAAATTCTTTCTCCAGCCTTTCTTTCTCTCATTTTATTTTCTTTGCTATTTACTATTTTTGGTAAATAAAAGAGAAGGGAATAGAAGAAGAGGAGAGAAAGAGAGAAAGCCCACCTAGGCCTCCCAACCACCAGCACCGGCCCAAGGCCAAGGCCCAGCCGACCCCCTCCCATTCTAACCCTAGGCCTGACCGAACCCTCTCCTTGTGCTCTCCCTCGTTCCCTTGCGCCGCCTCTCCCTCATCTCGATCTCTCCCTCTCCCTCGCTCGTGCCGCCACCCGCAGAGAAAGAGAGAGGAGCGACCCCCCTCGTCCTCCAGTCCCGCTCCCGTCACCGGCTACCGAGGAGTCGCACCACTCCTTCCCGTCTTTGCACGCGCCAGGGGCCGAGCTCTTCTCGATGCGCCTCTCTTGGCTTCGACACTGACCAGATGCGCCCGACGAGCTCCTCGAGCGAGCTCGCCCGCGGCCCCTACGTTCCTCGCGACCCCGTTGCGCACCTCCTCCGCCCACCATCCCTCGTCCCGACCAGCAACAGGAGCTCGAGCCATGCCATGGCCGTTGCCTTCTTATAGTGTCGTCGGCTGCCTCGTTTGACTGGAAGTTCAAGAACGACTCCGTCGCGTCCTTCCTGCACCTCCGCACGCCGTCCACGAGGGCCTGGAGCTTTGTCACATGCACCCGCGCCCAGATCCGGTCAACCCCGCTGCCAAACTGCGCATTCCTTCAGTTCGTCGCGCCGCCACCCAGTTTGCCGGATCCGCTGCCTGCCGGCCCCTTCTCCACCTTGCCGTCGTTTTGCTGTAGGAGCCGAGGCGTCGCCTCCTTCAGTTTGCTAGCCACCGTCGCGGCCTCAACCTCCATGGATGGCCTCCTGGACACCGAACGGGAGGAGACCCGCTGCGTTGACTGGATCGGTGGCGCTCCAGGCCACCGCACTGTACAACTACATTGAGATAACCCGGATACGCCAAGACCCGGACCGACAAGTACCACGACATCTGTCAATCGCCAAGTACCCCTTCGGATACGCAAGTCCCTCGAAGGTCCACCGATGCCTAGTACGACTACAGGACTGGAATGAAGTACCACGATGACCCTTAACATGTACCACTACACCGCACCGAAACACAAAGACCGTCCCGGATATTGCCAAGTGCCACTTTGGTTCCCGAACGCGACGAGAACCACGACACCCTTGTCCCGTCAAGTTCGACTACAACGACTACAAGATGTACCACTACCGTCGCCGAAAACCAGTGTACCACAAGCAGCAAGTTCAACCACCCTCCCGAGAACCACTACTTCCGCTACTATCGAACCCAATCCGCTCCAAAAATGAACACTTCGAAGGTATAACCGCCGGAACGACGCCCGTGGACGAATGCATGTGTGTTGTATGAGATGCATGTTTAGATGTTGTTTTCGCCCGTGAACATTAGTTGTTCCTCCTCGTTGCCATGCCGTCCACTCGTGGGAACCCGGTAACTGGGATCACCCCACCATCTTTTGCACACCCCCACCACACTTCCTTTGCACCGGTATCTCCATGAGCTACCGGAACTGATATGTTGCCGTGGCATCATTTTTGGATTCGTTGCCATGGCACCCCTTTCGTTTTTGCCACGATGACAAAATGCTTCATGTCATGCTCTTGTCAACATTTCCAAATTGCATAAAACTTGCACATGTCATCCGCATCATGATAATAACATTTAAAATGTTTAAAATTGTTGTTGCATTAAATTGCTAATGCACATGAGGATTTACCAGAATTGTTGTTTGATGTTTCCGGCCTCATTTAAAATGCCCAATTGTGTTTTTACTCATGGTTCACCTCCTGCCATGTTAAGAACATTCAATTTTGTTGGGTACATAACCGGGAGTGAACTAAATGATCGAATGTGGTGTTTTGTCAATATGCAACTTGTTACATATTGAGCTCCACTTAATTTGTAGTATTGTTTGTGCACTTTGCCATGCCACGTCTCATTAAACCGGACATGCATCATACCATGTTTATGCTTGTTGGTTTACCATGTTGTTTTCTCCTTTCCAGTGTTGCTTCTTCTTGTTAGTTGCGGTAACGTTATGATTGCGAGGATCCGTTCGACTACGTCCGTTTGTCTTCTTCATGGACTCGTTCTTCTTCCTTGCGGGATTTCAGGCAAGATGACCATACCCACGATATCACTTCTATCTTTGCTTGCTATTGTTCGCTCTGCCGCTATGTCGCTCTACCTACCACTTGTTTATCATGCCTCCCATATTGCCATGTCAAGCCTCTAACCCACCTTTCTAGCAAACCATTGTTTGGCTATGTTACCGCTTTTGCTCAGCCCCCTCTTATAGTATTGCTAGTTGCAGGTGAAGTTGAAGTTTGTTCCATGTTGGAACGTGGATATGTTGGGATATCACATTATCTCTTATTTAATTAATGCATCTATATACTTGGTAAAGGGTGGAAGGCTCGACCTTATGCCTGGTGTTTTGTTCCACTCTTGCCGCCCTAGTTTCTGTCATACTGGTGTTATGTTCCTTGATTTTGCGTTCCTTACGCGGTTGGGTGTTATGGGAACCCCTTGACAGTCCGCCTTGAATAAAACTCCTCCAGCAAGGCCCAACCTTGGTTTTAACATTTGCCACCTAAGCCTTTTCCCTTGGGTTCCGTAGACTCAAGGGTCATCTTTATTTTAAACCCCCGGGCCAGTGCTCCTATGAGTGTTGGTCCAAACTAGAGCACCGTGCGGGACCGTCCCTTGGCAACTTGGGTTATGTTGGTACTTGTACGCTTAGCTTATCCGGTGTGCCCTGAGAACGAGATATGTGTAGCTCCTATCGGGTTTGTCAGCACAGTCGGGTGGTCTTGCTGGTCTTGATTTACCATTGTTGAAATGTCTTGTAACCGGGATTTCGAGACTGATCGGGTCTTTCCGGGAGAAGGAATATCCTTCATTGATCATGAGAGCTTGTGATGAGCTTAGTTGGGACACCCCTGCAGGGTTTAAACTTTCAAGAGCCGTGCCCGCGGTTATGTGGCAGATGGGAATTTGTTAATATCCGGTTGTAGAGAACTTGACACTTGAATTAATTAAAAAGCATCAACCGCGCGTGTAGCCGTGATGGTCTCTTTTCGGCGGAGTCCGGGAAGTGAACACGGTCTTGTGTTATGCTTGAACATAAGTAGTTTCAGGGTCACTTCTTGATCACTTCTAGCTTCTCGACCATTGCATTGCTTATCTTCTCGCTCTTATTTGCGTATGTTAGCCACCATATTTGTTTAGCGCTTGCTGCAGCTCCACCTCACCACCTTATCCTACCCATAAGCTTAAATAGTCTTGATCTCGCGGGTGTGAGATTGCTGAGTCCTCGTTACTCACGGATACTTCCAAACAGTTGCAGGCGCCGATGATACCAGTGCAGGTGACACCACCGAGATCAAGTGGGAGCGCGATGAAGATCTTGGTCGTTGTTATGTGTCTTTTCTGGATGATCAGAAGTGGAGCCCAGTTGGGGTGATCGGGGATCTAGCATTTGGGGTTGTCTTCTTTTATTTTGGTTCCATAGTCGGACCTTGATTGTACTCTAGATGATGTATGTGTAACTTGTTATTTGTGTGAAGTGGCGATTGTAAGCCAACTCTTATTCAGTACATGGGATTGTGTGAAGATTACCCCTCTTGCGACAAAACCACCATGCGGTTATGCCTCTAAGTCGTGCCTCGACACGTGGGAGATATAGCCGCATCGTGGGCGTTACAGTGGTTGTGTGTGAGAGAGATACAAACCTAGACAGATGGCGTGTGCATTCATGAGTGTTTTTTGTTGTTGGGGGGGGGGGTGATTTCGTGAATGTATTTGTGGGAATATGTGTCGATGACATCTCAAACAAAAATTTGACACATGCAATGTGTGTGAAATAGAGGCCTATCGATATCATATATAGAGGGGGCGATCCACGAGAAGAGAGGGAGGGTCATAGATATCGATAGAGTCAAAGAGAGGATCAAGTGGGTGGGTGCGAGATCGATGAAGAGAGCCATCAAAATTGTGTGTGTGCAAGTTAAAGATATAGGGTAACTAACGTACGGGAACGTCGGAGGGCACATGGCAAGTTTGTGTGTGGCAGGGAGACATGACTAGAGCGCTCGATGTATCTGTGTGTGTGTGGGGGGGGGGGAGGGGGAGGCAGAGGCCTAACTAGAGAGGTAGAACGACTCGTATATGTGTTGAGAAGGAGAGACCCAACTATGTCTTGAGGGAGATCAGTCGACACCCATACATAACTGAAGGACGTGAAATAGGTTGGACAGAGAGAGAGAGAGAGGAGAGAGAGAGGGCGAGGGAGAGGGGTAGAGTGATGGATGGGTGATGGAGTTGCTTCTCGAAGATGGTGGGATAGGCCTAGTAGACAAACTGAGGGTAGAATTGCAATATTATCAATAAGAGTGGGGATGTGTTTCTGTGTGTGCCTGTGCATGATAGATGTGTCGGGACGCATGCATGGATGATGAAGGGGGACCATGTGTCTGGTAAGCAAACCTAACTAGATCGGTAGATCAATTGTTGTTTGTCGGAGGAAGGGAGAGACATAACTAATGAGGTAGATCGATCGATGCGTGGGGAAAATCGAGTTATAAGGACATAGCTAGCTATATGTATAGTGGGAGATCGGTCGGTGTACATCCATTTGTTAGAGGCAAATAAGGCCCAGCGAGATGGATAGACAGAGAGAATGGAGCTAGGAGGTGGTGCAAGATGCCGAGCTGCTAGCTAGACAGGGGGAGGAGTGTGCGATTGTGAGATCGATGAAAAGAGGGTCGAGAGTTTACACGTGTGTGGCACCATATGAGAGACACGAGGCATGGACACAGAAAGGAGGAGATGGAAGGTGCGTGTGTATGTTGTAGGCAGATATCGCTGGAGAGGTTTATCGATCGGTGTGTGTCGGAAAGGAGTTGTGGAGACTGTGGGAGAACGACATAAAAAAGAATGTGCGCGATGGATAGAATGCTGAGGGAGGGGGAGGGCGAGGAGGGCATGTGCATGCATGAGTGAAAGTTAGTGCTAGCTACAAAGGTTGGAGGATTGTGTGGGTGTAAGAAACTAACAAAGATGATAATTTGATATGAAAGTGGATTCACATATTTGAATAGGAGATCATAGTGTTATAAACATATGCATGCATCAATATAGCGGTGATACGCGTGCTGTGGTTTTGCACATGTTATACCATAATGTGATAATGCATGGTGTTTGCAACTCACAGCTAAATGTCGAACAATCTAAACCATACTATACATCGAACAATCTCACATTTTATTTGAATTTGTGATACTGTGTGGTGTTTGCAGCTTACAACTAAATATCGAACAATCTAAACAATACTATATATCGAACAATCTCACATTTTATTTGAATTTGTGGTAATGTGTGGTGTTTGCAACTCACATCTAAATACTTGTAAGAGTAGGGGGCGGGGCACCATACATTATGTGATAAACACATTATACATATGAGACATGGTTTAGATTATGAAGATCAAGCTAGAGCTTGAAATGCACTGTGATTTGAAATCAACATAAAGTGGATTCAAAAAATCGAGTTCGAGTTCATATAGTACACATAGTTCATATCTAACTCGATAGTAATCATGTGCTATGTTGTGAAGATAATACACAAACAATGGTTTAACTTGACAATAATGATGATTGTAAATCTTATTAAAATAGAGAAATGAATTCAAATGGTTTTACTTCACAACAATCATTATTGGAGATCTTATTCAAATAGAGAAACGAATTCAAATTTAGTTCATATTGAAGCGGTAGTATATATGTTGGAATGCACTAAAACATTCATTTGAGTAGCAGGTTGCATGCATTATACACGTAGCGAAATATTTTAACTGAACATAACATGATTCAAAGTTTTGAATGGCATTTGTAGTGCGAATTGGTTTGGTACAATATACGGGACTAGAATCTCTTGTGTGGTGCGAATTGATTTCTTTTTTGTTTTTTCATCGACGAAAGTGCGAATTGATTTGGTACATTACACGTTAGGATTGTCCGGAAATTCAACCCGTGCCTTGTTACCCCGAAATATTTAAGATACTTCTTTGTCTCGTTGTGCTCCGAAAACTCCCTCCATCTCAACCCGCACCTTACTATCCCAAAATTACAACACGCGCGAAAACTCCCACCTCGTGCGAAATCCCGACACGCGAAATGCCCGTGATATCCCTGAACCGAAAGAACCGCCTAGCACAAATCGGTGGGGGTACTTCCGTAACTTACCCCACATTTCGAACAAGCGGGTCCCTAAGCCATGGTTCCCCACTCCCATCCCATCGGCTCACCCCTTCGTACACCGAGGCCACGAAAACCCACGAAGCCCCACACCCTCCTCCATCCGCCACTTAGCCGGAGCCTCTTCCCCGACGACGTCATCCACAGCAACACCTCGACGTCCCTCATCCATCGTACCGGATGAGGATCGATCTCGTCGTCCCGCCGGTTCAGCCACCCCGTCCTCTATGTCCAAGGAGCTGCCCTGATGTTCCCCTCGTCTTTCACGCCTCCTCCATTCCCACACCACCGTCTTCACCTGCACCACCGGAAGAGCAGCATCATCACCGTTTCCTCAGATGAAGCTGAGGCCTAATTGGCGCCAGCAAAGAGGTTGTACACTAATTTCCGCATTTTCTTCTTGATTCGATCTCACGGTGCTGTCGGTGCTCGGTCCCGAGCTGACATGGCGTGGCTCCATCCACGGCGGTGTCGCTCCCTCGGCAGCGACGTCCACATCATTAGGAGCTGCTGTTGCTTTAGCTCTCGCTCGCTTTGCTTCTATGCTCTTGCTCTTGGTCCCCTGCCTGGTCTGCTCTTGCTCGCGTTGCTGCTCTCGCTCTTGCTCTTGCTTGCGATGCTGCTCCGATTTGGCTACACTTCAGTCGACTGAATCAACTTTTGGGTCAGTCAATTTTCAGGGGGTGGGGGTGGGGTGGGGTGGGGAGGGGGCTTGCCGGAGTTAAGGAAGAACCAGCCGCAACAGGGAGGGGGGCTTGCTGGAGAGGTACCCCACTATCTATCTTAGGGTTCAGGGTGGGAGCGGTGGTCGCTGGCGGTGGTGGGGCGGTGGCGTGGGGATTGCTGAAGAAAAAGCTCGGCATGGGGGGGGGAGGGGCTAGAGGGATGGCCGGGGCGGCCGCGGACCGGCGGTGGGGAGTGATTTTGGGGTGGGCGGGGCGGCGCACCGCCGGCCGCGGGCGGCGGGGGGCGGCGGTTTGGCCGGTGGTGTCAGTTGACTGATGCTGCTACATGACCAGCTTCCCCGGCTCTCGCACACACTGCTGCTACTGCTTTTCTGCTACTAGTGCGTTTAGTTTCAACAGTAAAATTCAGTTTCGACAGTTAAGTTCAGTTTCGACAGTTAAATTCAGTTTCGACAGTTAAGTTCAGAGATGAGCGGCTGATGTATTTTACATCTAGCACTTTGTGGTTATGTGTTTTATGTCATCTATTGGAGATGCTATTAGAATTCCACTCAGGTTAATGTTGTCTCTCTTGTCCTACTTCAGCGTCGGCGTCGTACAACTCACCGAAGCTGCTCCAACGATGAAACCCTCCATCACAGCGGAGCAGTACCGCGAGCTCCATCTCCAGACGCCTAAGATCTTCTTCCCCTCCTCCGACGGCCATGTCAGCCGGAGCATCCTCACCGACCAACCCAATCACACTGAGATCGACATGGCTTCGCCAAAGAGGTTGTACACTTGCTGCATCTCTTTTTTACTCTACATGTTATATATATATTGTCCACCGAGCACACGTAGTAACATGAAATATGATTATTTTCTCCTACTATATGACAAGCAGTGAGGTATCAGGCAACTTAGCTATCCATGATGGACTCTCTCGAATGCCATCATTATTTATCTCTGCGCGTTTGAGCTGTGCATTTGTCGATGGGACTGTGAGTTGAGCTAGTAGGGCAGTGGCCTGGGTCCAAAGTAGTAGAAGTAGCACAAAAACATTTTTGAGTGTAGGCTTTTCCTTGCTCAAGCCTGCCTACTAGAATCGCTAGTGCTTGAAAGGAAAAGTGAAGGAAAACATAGGAATTGGAAAGTTTCCTATGGTACTACTATTCATGCATTTGGTTCAAAGGAATGGAGCAAAGGAAAACTGTAGGATTTGTTCCTTTAGTGTCTCTTTGAAAGAAAAACCGTAGGAATTTTAATATCCACTTGTCCTCCTTTTCAAATTCCTATTCATGAAGCACAATACTAAGAGATAGTAGCATAATAGCATTATAACCGTACATTTTCTTGTGGTTTGACTTAATCTCACCATGCTTCTTTGCATCCTGTGATCTTCCAATTCTTGTGAACTAAACACCCAGATCAGCAAAAATCCCATGTTTTTAAATTCTCTGTTTTGCACATGCATTCCTATCCTATTACTGTGTATTTCCTATCTCTGCGTTGTTAGAATCCTCCAATTCAAACGAGCACTTACAGAATTACTTCTCTTATAGATAGTTGTCAAAGAAAACCTTGTGTGGTTTGTTCCGCTCCTGCTGCACCGTCGTCCACCCCAACTCAGCTGCTCCAACAACAAAAGGGTCCAGCACAACAGGGATCCGGCCTCCAGACTGTCTTTCGCCGCCTCAGATCTTCTTCCCCGCCGTTGGCAGCCATGAAAACTGCATTACCATCATCAACCGAGCAGATGACCTCGAGGACTACATGGGTCCGCAAGAGAGGTCGCACTCTTTCGTGTCTGCTTACATTATGCATCACTTAATATTACATGCTACTTTATCGTCTTGTTCACTGATTAGACTCTAAGTCAGCTCCAAATTAATGGTCAAACTTGAGTTTTTAAATGGTTGTGGGGTACATATCGGGGCTGCAATCAATAGTATCTATCTACTATCTGGTTAATCTCTGGTGTCTACTATGAGTTTCATGTTGGGTGGGAAACAAACAGTAAATAAGCCATTATCTGTATTTTTTAACTGAAGACATTATCTTCATGCTATCATTGGTTTTGGGTCTATCCACAGGTTGCTACCATCACTCTGGATTTCTGCATGCACTCCTTACATAATCTCACTATGTTCTACCTGGCGCCCACTGTGGGGCTATCGCACGATGGTTTCGAGTTCTTAAAGGGCAGCTTTGATGGACTCAAGGGATACGCCGTGGGCCGGATGACGAAGAGTCATCGGGACAAGCTCTACATCGACAAAGCAGGATGGGGCCCCGAGGCCGATTCGATTGAATACGGGTACCGGGTCCCCTTTGGTGGAATCCACGTCTTCATCAGCAAGATTGGCGAACCGGGCCCTGAGCCGGACACCTGCACCGACATCATCAAGACGGCTCAATGTTCAAGCCCTTCCCCGGTTCACCCCGTGGCGAAGCATGTTTTCATAGGCATCATCCATGGAGCAGGATATGAGGACGGACCGGCATCCGATGGAGAAACCGTTATCTGCTCCGACGACGAGTCTTCTGGAGAGACCGAATCGCTCTACCAGTTGCAGGATGGCCGGATTGGTGGAGGTTATGAGGGCAACAGTATTCCGGACTCCCCTGATTTGCCCAATCGGGCCGCTATCTTCATGGCTGGTACACAATCAGCACCCCACTCATCAACCGCCATGGCGATGCTCTCCGGTTCAGCAACAGCCACGCCAACGGGGGCAGGGGGCTCTGCGCCACATCCGGCTCAAGTTCTGTCCGACTTGTTCAGCGCTTTGGCAACATTGATGGCCGCGGAGGTGGACGCAGCAGCCCGGGATCAGCACAACGCGGAGATCGCAAAGGTAAAGGATGAGATAACCCAGGCTAAAGCGGATCTAGAGGCAGAGAACGCTAAGATGGCTTCGGAACGGGCCGAGTTGGAAGCTCAGGCCTACCGGATTAGGCTGGATCAGAACGCTTCAGAAGAAGTCATGAGAAGAAGATACCGGTTGCATCTCCCGTGCAGTTATGAGCCAAGAAATCTCTTCAATATGCCGGGAGCAGGAATGAGTAACCAGCCAATATTAAACCGGACGGAGGTGCCAGGAACAAGAGTGCCGGTTCAGCCACGTATGATGGACCCGCCTCATCAGAACAACATTGTACCACAATATGTTCCAACACCTCCTGGGCATTACTCCAACCCGTTGGACAACATTGTGGTAGCCGCTTCACGATTGGCAGCCCTCCCCACCGACGGCGAGTCACCAGTAGCGGTTGAGACACGACGGGCCAGAGATCTCCTTCAAACAGCTCTAAACCAGTAGCAGGCTTATTCACACAGTCGTGAGAGGATTCATTCCACCCCCCGTCCAAGCCGGAGCTACAACAGGCACGTTGAGGATGAACCGGCCGTGTCAAGCAGTGCACGTCGCCGTAACTCGCCGCGAGGGCACAACCCGGCCGGGGGAGGTGCTAATGCGCAGGATGTGGTGGATCATGGTCGCGCACGTCGAGAGGCCGAGTTAGCCGCTCTGCACGGAGTCCGTCAACCTACTCCGGTTCACCCTACCGCTTCAGTAGAGCCAGTTGTGGTATTCAGTTCCTTAGGGGTGCCGTGTCTTACCCCTGCCTTGCGTAATGTGAGACTGCCTAAGGATTTCAAAGGACCTCGTAAGGTACCCAATTACACCGCCAATCTGCAACCAGAGGCGTGGGTTGAAAGCTACGAGATGGCAATGGGGATGTTGGATGTGGATGAAGCAGTATGTGCTAAATACTTCACCATGATGTTGGAAGGGACAGCTCGTACCTGGTTGAAGAGCTTACCAACTAACTCTGTCGGATCATGGGCCGAATTGAAGCACCGGTTTATCTAGAACTTCAAAGATATTTGTAAGCAGCCCATGTCAATTATGGATCTGGCCGCTTGTGTCCAAGAGGATGGGGAGTCCACGACCCATTGGGTGAAGCGGGTCTCAGCTATTTTGCATTCATCAGATCGTATCAATGCAGACACCACAGTGCTAACGTTGGAGGGCAATTGCCGTTTTCTGCTGCTCAAACAGAAGTTAGGAAGGCTCAAACGTCACTGCAATGATATGTCAACGCTAATGGCCACTTTGGTTAAATACGCTGATTCAGATACTACCAAGGACCCTGACTCAGAGGAGGACAAACCGGGGAAAGGGAAAAAGAACGACAACACCAAGGGTCAGCAGCATAATCTAGCAGGCCATGGGAACAATGGTAAGCGCAAGGCCGACAACAGCTTGGACTTTGTGGCTAACACCAATGCTCAGGACAATGGTCAGTGCCGTAAGGGCAAGCAGCCCCAGAGAGGTGGAGGTTCGGGCCCCAATTTGGAGCGCCTGTTAAACCAACCCTGTCCAAAGCATGGATCAAAGGAGAAGCCAGCATCGCATCTTTGGAAGGATTGCTATATCATGCGAGATTTCAAGAATTCCAATATGTTTCAGTATGATAATGGCCCGCTCGGCGGTTCAGGAGGTGGTTTCCACGGGCTGGGTTACGGAGGTGGCAGCTCCGGTTCAGGATTCCAGGGCAATCAAACCGGGTACAGTAGTCAAGGGAATCAGGGAAACCAGGGAGGTTACAACCATCAGGGGAACCAGCAGTAGCAGCAGCAGTCGGGTTATCAGAGCAATCCTAAACAGTTAAATAGTGGGCAATATCATGTCTTCACCACTAGCTTGTGTAAGCGCGATCAGATGCTTCACAAAAGGGCGGTAAACTCTGTTGAACCGGCGGTGCCTCAATATTTGCGCTGGTCTGAGCAACCCATTTTGTGGAGTAGAGAGGATCACCCGGCCCGGGTTGACAATCCGGTTCATCTGGCATTGGTGGTGGCCCTTCAAGTCGGGGGATATAAGTTCACTAAGGTACTCATGGATGGGGGAAGTAGTATCAACATTCTATATTACGATACCTTCTGTCGTATGGGGTTGATAGATAAGAATCTTAAACCATCAAACACCATTTTTCATGGTGTGGTGCCTGGTAAGTCTGCATATCATCATGATTCCAGATCAGAAACATTGACTTTTGAGGTGGTAAAAATCAAAAGTCCTTATCACGCTTTGTTTGGGCGTCCGGCTTACGCTAAGTTCATGGCGAGGCCGTGTTATGTGTATCTGTAGCTTAAGATGCCAGGTCATAAGGGGACCATCACAGTACACGGGAGCAGGAAGATCGCTTTGGAATGTGAGGAAGGTGATGCGGCTTATGCTGAGTCGGTTTGTGCCACTAAGGATTGAAGTTTTATAAGGACCAAGTTGATCCAGCAGATATGACTTCTTTGAAAAAGCCAACTAAGGAACACGATCCGGCGTTGAAATTTAAATCGTCCATAGATACTAAGATGGTTGATTTTGTTCCTGGCGATTCATCCAAGCAGTTCAGCATCAGCGCTAACCTGGATCCCAAATAGGAAAGCACGCTCATCGAGTTCATCCGTGAGAACCGGGACATCTTTGCATGGAAACCTTCTGACATGCCAGGTGTACCGAGGGAACTCGCTGAGCACACACTTAACATTGATCCTAAGTTTAAACCGGTCCGGTAGTTTCTCCGCTGCTTTAATGAAGAAAGGCGCAAGGCTATTGGTGAAGAGGTAGCTCGGTTGTTGGCCACAGGGTTTATCGTGGAGGTCTTTCACCTAGAGTGGTTAGCCAATACGGTGCTGGTTCTTAAGAAAAACGGCACTTGGCGTATGTGTGTGGATTACACATACTTGAACAAGGCTTGCCCTGCAGACCCCTTTGCCCTCCCTCGTATTGATCAGATCATTGATGCTACGGCGGTTGTGACCGTTTGTGTTTTCTGGACGCTTATTCTGGTTATCATCAGATCAAAATTGCAGTTAAGGACCAGGAGAAGACAACTTCCATAACTCCCTTTGGAGCCTTCTGCTATGTCTCCATGCCCTTTGGGCTCAAGAGTGCCCAGGCGACTTATCAGCGCTGTGTTCAGAATTGTCTTCATAAGCAGATTGGGCGTAATGTTCATGCATATGTGGACGATATTGTGATAAAGTCCAGGAAGGAGGAAACATTGATAGATGACTTGAGAGAAACCTTTGACAACCTCCGGATTTACAAGATGATGCTCAATCTGGAAAAGTGTGTCTTTGGTGTACCGGCAGGCAAACTCTTGGGTTTTCTGGTGTCAAACAGAGGCATTGAGGCTAATCCAGAAAAAATCTCAGCAATTACATCTTTGGCTAAACAGGCGTGTATCAATGATGTTCAACGTTTGGCTGGCCGGATTGCGGCTTTGAGCCGGTTTATCAGTCGCCTTGGGGAGAAGGCTATTCCTTTATATCAGATGCTAAAGAAAACAGATGATTTTTTCTGGAGCGAGGCAGCTGATAAAGCATTTGAGGATCTGAAAAGGCAGTTAGTTGAACCGCCTGTGCTTGCAGCCCCAATTGATAAAGAGCCGTTACTGCTGTATGTGGCTCCTAATGCCCGAGCTGTTAGCGTGGCCATTGTGGTGGAGCGCAAGGAAGCTGGAAAGGAGTATCCGGTTCAATGGCCTGTTTATTATATCAGTGAGGTACTCATTGAAGCAAAGCAGAGGTATCCACATTGGCAGAAGATGGTGTATGGAGTGTTTATGGCAAGCCGAAAGCTCAAACATTATTTTTAGGGTCATCTATCACAGTGGTCAGTTCAGCCCCTCTGGGAGATATTATTCAAAACAGAGAAGCAACTGGCCAGATTGCTAAGTGGGCTATTGAGCTTGGACCTCACGGGCTCAAATACACACCTCGCACAGCCATTAAATCCCAAGCACTTGTGGACTTCATCAATGATTGGACAAAGTTGCAGGCACTAGAGGAAAAGCCAGATAACATGTATTGGACTATTCATTTTGATGGATCCAGACAGTTGGAGGGCTCGGGGGCTGGAGTCATACTAACTTCCCCAAGAGGTGACAAGTTTTGTTATGTCCTCCGTTTAATGTTCCCCTGTACTAACAATGCAGCTGAGTATGAGGCCTTACTCCATGGTCTTCGGATGGCTAAGGAGATGAACTTAAGCCGGGTTAAGTGCTTTGGGGATTCAGATCTGGTGGCTCAATAGGTGTCTGGCACTTGGGATTCTAAAGACCCACTCATGGCTGCATATCGACGAGAGGTGGACACAGTGGCTGGTCACTTCAAGGGTTATCAGGTGGACCATATAGACTGGTGAAAGAACGAAGCGGCAGACACTTTAAGCCGCCTTGGTTCTCAGCGTAAACCGGTCCCACCAAATGTCTTTCTTGACGTGCTGCATAATCCATCGGTCAAGGTACCAACAGAAGAGGAGTTGGCTATTCCTGATCCGGAGGCTCAATTGGTGGCAGCTTTGCATGCCATACCAGATTGGACAATCCCATACCTAGCTTACATGAACCGGGCGAATTACCGGAGGATGAAACCTCGGCCCGACAAATAATCCGGCGTTCCAAATCAATGACCATACTCAATGGAGAGTTACATCGTTACAGCGTTTCAGGGGCAATTCAGCGTTGTGTCTCTCCTTGAGAGGGTTGTGAGATTTTAAGAGAAATCCATGAAGGGGATTGTGGTCACCACGCCGGTTCAAATTCTTTGGTTGCTAAAGCTTTTCGCCATGGTTTTTATTGGTTAACAGCTCACGCTGATGCGGAGGACTTAGTCAAAAGATGTGATGGTTGTCAAAAATTCGCACGCTGTGCTCATATTCCGGCTCATGAGTTGAGGATGATTCCAATAACGTGGCCATTTGCGACTTGGGGGCTTGATATGGTTGGACCCTTTAAGCGTTCCAAGGACAAAAAGACCCACTTATTAGTGGCAGTTGACAAATTCACCAAATGGGTGGAAGCAGAGCCATTCAGTAAGTGTGATGTGGCCACGACGCTTCAATTCATCAAAAAAGTGATATTCCGGTTTGGCTTTCCACACAGTATTATAACTGATAATGGTACTAATCTGTCAAAGGGAGAGATGGAAGAATTTTGCCAACTTGAGCACATCCGGCTTGATGTAGCATCGGTGGCTCACCCCCAATCTAATGGTCAAGCGGAGAGGGCAAATCAAGAAATTTTGAGAGGTATTAAACCCCGGCTTATGGTTCCTTTGAAGCGGACACCGGGTTGTTGGGTGGAGGAATTACCTTCTATGTTATGGAGCATCAACACCACGCCTAACAGACCTACGGGTTACACACCTTTCTTCATGGTTTATGGAGCGGAGGCGGTTCTCCCTAGTGACATCCGTCACGACTCGCCCCGTGTGGCAGCTTATGTTGAAGCTGATAATGAGACATCACGTCAGGATTCCCTGGACTTGTTAGATGAGGAGCGTGATCTTGCAGCAGCACGTTCGGCGATTTATCAACAAGATCTCCGACGTTATCACAGCTGCCGGGTTAAGACCAGAACCTTTCAGGAGGGCGATTTGGTGCTCCGGCTCATCCAGGATCAAACTAATACGCACAAGTTACCCCCACCTTGGGAAGGACCCTTTGTGGTCAGCAAGAATCTGCACAACGGGTCGTACTACCTCATTGATGTTCGAGAGCATAAAGACTCACGTAAATCGGAGGAGGAGACCAAGCGGCCGTGGAATATAGCTCTTCTTCGGCCTTACTATACTTGAGCCATAGGCTCTTCATATGTACATATTTATGACAATGTATATATTATGTAATAAATCGGAGCCTCGAATAAAGCAGGGTCTCTGTTCTTTTTACATCATGTGTGTGCTTCCAAAAGTTTCTACTGACAAAGCGGAGTTTTGTTAAACCGGTCTCTGCAGCTGCACGGATACAAAAGAAAATCACTAGGGGGCTTGGTCATATCTGAACTGTAGCTACACCTCTTGATCGGTTTGAAACCACAAAGGGATATCACTAGGGGGCTTGGTCATATCTGAACCGTGGCTACACCTCTTGATTGGCGTAAAGTCAACATGAATTTACTTCGGGGCCAAAGAGAGTGTTGCAAAAGCATAAGCTCAAACATGGGCACCCACTGAGCACAGCTCAAAAAGTTACCTGGGGGCTCTTTTTTGCAAAGCAACAAAGAGTTTAAAAGGACCCTTGTAGTTGGCTATCAAGCCACGCCTTGGAAGCCTAGTGTATTCACCTAAAACCCCGGGTTAACCCGCCTTCATTAAGTAAGCCACTCCTATCCAGGTAATCCTGGTATGACCCGCCGAACGTTTGACAAGTCAATCTTATATAGACCATGAACTTGTCAAAGTTAAAACAACGATTGGTTAATGGGAGGCCCATCTTAAAAGGCTTTGTTGAATGGTTTAACTCAGCGGCCTGGCAGCCCATGAAAAGCCTCGATTTGGAGCCTGGCAGCTCGTAAAAGCCTCGCATGTTCTTTTTGAGTTCTATTTGCTAAGTTTTTCGCCTTTGTTGAGGTTCATAATATCTTCTGATAGGCCGGCGTCCTTGACACGGCTTGGCTTTCAACTACAAGTTGTCAGTACATGATCAGGTATAGTCCGACATTTATTAACCCGGTCTGGTTTTGACTAACAAGTCGCCAATGTGATAAGGAAAACCCGGTGTTTATTACATCCCGGTACGGTTTATGATCATAATCCGGCAAATTAAGGACGGAGTTATCAAATGCTCCGGATTGGTGTTTACACCTTTATCATACAAGCAGTTGGACAGCCAACGAGGTATGTTGCAGATATTATTATACTTTGATTATCCATCCAAGTATTGTCTATGTTTGGGCATTATGACCCGTCCAGTGGTAAACCAGTAGGACACTTTCAAGTTCTTATATACAGAAACACAAATCGTCATGGGCTATGCATAAATAGATCCCAAAAAGTGGAGCACGTTTCTAGAATATCAAAGCACCACAACACATGCTCGATGGCATGATAGATAAAGGAGTTTTTGCTATCCTATTACACGAAGCTTCAAAACAGCTCCAATTGAGTAATTGTTTTTCAGCATTGGCACACAATAGCTGGTAAACCGGCTGCCGGTTTAAGATGCTTCGTCTGGACGGTTTGACGGTTGAGGGTCATTCGGTGCAATCACTTCTTCTTCATCCCTCCCTAGAGGCTGGAAATCAACCGTCGACCAATCGATTCTGGTTAAAGCTTGAAACACGGCTTCTTCATGGATAAGGCTGGAGGGGTTAATATCAGGAGCATAAGTATGCTTACGGATTGGAGGCACAAGTTCTACGACTTCATGGATTTCGGTAGGCTGTCTTTTCCCTTCAAGGTCGTAAGCCGGCTGGAAATGAGATAAGTCTGTATCTTCTGCTAGTTTGCTGGCTATTGGCCGCATCTCTTTTGTTAGCCTTCGGAGATCATCATTGTCGAAGTTTGAACCGTACTCCTTCACACCTGGATATCCTTTAATGATGTCATCCGCTTCAAGATCTGGAATCCATGCTTTGGCCCGGATTAGTGCGGCCAGCGCTCCTGCTCTTGCGGCTGCCTTCTTCAGTTCGGTAATCCGGGCTTGTAACATGGCTAGCTTCTCTAGAGTTTCCTTTATAAGTGATGGCGCCGGTTTGTTTTAAGCCACAGTGCAAATAGCATGCTGGGATCCAGAGTACAGCTCTTCAATCAAGGTATAAGCCGCTTTAAGCTTCATCCGCATATCCGTGCCCAGATGAGCAATACGAGTGCCTGTCATGGTTTAAAATCAGCAAACCGATAAATAATAAGATCTCATAAATTGGACAAGCTGCATAAGGAGATACTTACCAAAAATGGCGGATGTCATGGTGTTGATTTGCCGCTTCAAACCAGTTAGTTCATCTACAACTGGCTTCAGGGCTGCTTCGGCATCCTCAGCTCTTTTGGTTAAACCGGCCTTCTCGGTTTCCCAGTCAGCACATTCCTTGTTAAAAGACTCTTTTAGCTTTTCCATCGCTGTCAGGGCTTTGGTCAGCTCCTCTTTGGCTTTCGCAGCTTCTGCTTGTTGGTACTTCACGTTCTCTTGCAAATCAGCCGTTCGAGCATCTCTATTGCTTAGCTCGGCCTGTAACAATGAAGATATGTCAACAACAGGATATGTATTTTCTAAGTACAAAGCGTATAACAAGTTATGCACTTTGTACTTGGGGGCTAATGCCTATTTGCTCTGATTCACTACATCTTTTATAAGTCTCCAGAACAATGCAAGCATTATCCTTGACACTTGGGGGATAATGTACATTTGCTCAAAACGGACGCATGGATTAAAGACCTGGATTACCTCACAAAGCTAAACCGGCCTTTGGGGGCTACACTGAGGAAGGCTATATAATTACATTGGTAAAGTATCGGTTTTGGTTTTCACTAAGGACCTGACATTTTGAGGGTCAGTACGAGAGGATTAAAGTGTTATAAAGACCCGGTTTAAGATTAACATCATAAAACGGCCCTTGGGGGCTACTTGGACAAGCATTTCAACTTTGGAATCAAGAAGTAAATGGAGATGAAAATACCTTATAGCGTTCCTTCATCAAGTTCACCAAACCGGCTTCATAGTCATGGTTTGAGTGCAGACGGTTTAAGAAACCGGAGTGAAGTTCTTCAGCACTAAGATGAGCATAACTTGATAAGTCAGTGCTCCATTTACCCTTTTCCCTGGCAGCACGTTCCTCTTTGGCACTGTGTTGAGCTAAGATTACAGGATGGCTAGGAGAGTTGTGGCCCGTGCCAGTAATGATAACATCATCTCCTTGGCCTTCAGTAGTATCAGTGCCTTTCACCGGACTAGCCCGGTTTGGAGCCGCCGGTTCAGTGTCGGTCACCACAGGATCAGCTTCTGGTTGTTCACCAATATTCTGGTCTTGAAGGGGTGGTTCATCAAAGGTAGCTTCAGGATGAGGACCCTCCGGTTCACGAGTTTGGTCCAGTTCACCTATTTGCTCTTCTTCAAAAATTGCCTGGTCTTCTGACGGATTGTTGACCCGAGCTTTCTTGCTGGGTCTGGCTTTGGCTCTGCAAACAAAATTAAAAGAGGTTTAGCATCTTATTCAAGATTTGCAATGCATTGGAAGAAAGGGTTTGAATGCTTACCCAGCTATAGTTTTAAGAGGATGGAGTTGGCTTGCTGTTGATTCGCCAGAAGATGAGGGAGGTGTCACCTGATAATTTGAATCGGACGAATTAAGAGGTTGTCTGAAATAACCTGCCTTGGGATAAGAATTGTCAGAAGTGGGAGAGGCCTCAGACTGGCGCTTCCGAACCGTGGTATTAGGTAAACCGGCCGAAGTAACCTGTTGGCCACTGTGCCGGGTTGTCCGGCGAGCTTCATGCTACTGCGTCTTCAAAATAAATGTTGGATCCAAGTAAGCAAGAGGATGAGAAAAGCTTACTTTCTGGACTGCTTGACGGGTTTTTTTGTGTTGGCATAGAGTCTGAACCGGAAGAAAGGGGAATTACCTCTACATCATTAGCCTGGCTCCCTCCTACGTCCTCCTGATAAAGATCATTGTTAATGAGGTGCATGAAAAGGGAGCCAGGTGAGTCAAGTTCTACCTCAACTTCCGGATCATCTGCATCTTCATCAAGTTCCATGCTGATTCGGTCAACCGTTTTCCACTTTGAGGTACACTTGACGGCTTTGGTTTTGGGACAGGATGGCTTGGCCGCTTTATCTGCGGATTTCCGCTTCCAGAAGGGATCATCACCTTGTTTGTACACAAACAGAAGAAAGTTTACAAGTTGAACAATTTAAAGATATCAAGATAAAAAGGAAGCATAGTGCTTACAACAGGCGGTTTATTCTGAGTGTAGAAGGGGTTCAAGCCGGTTTGGCGACAGACTGATTCCGGTTCATTCAAAATTTTCTTGACACTTTCAGTGACCTCTTCATCAGTTACCTGAATGTTGATGTGGCGTTGGGGGTCTTCAACTTCACCGGTATACTCACACATTAAACCGGGGCAGCGGCTTAGTGGCAAAACACTCCAAGATATCCAGCAATGCACAAAATCAACGCCTGTTAAACCGTTGGCCATAAAGGCCCGGAGCTTGGCGAGTTGAGGGGCATATTTGGCCCGTTCTGCGGAATTCAAACGTTGCGGCATTGGATGGGTGTTGGAAAGCCGGTGATCACGGTAGCCTGGAAGAGGATTCTCATCTTCAGGAGAGGTATCTCTGCAGTAGAACCAAGTCTGGTTCCATTCCTTAGGGTGACTGTGCAGTTTGGCATGAGGGAATTCTACTTCCTTCCGCTTTTGAATAGAGACACCGCCGAGTTTAGTGTTGGGACCATTTACAAACTCTGTACGACGGTTCAGATGGAAAAAGTCCCGAAACAGCTCAGCGGTTGGTTCTTCTTGTAAGTATATTTCACAGAAGACTTGGAAGTTGCATAGATTGGACACAGAGTTGGGTCCGATATCTTGAGGATGGAGTTGGAAATTGGCAAGCACATCTCAGTAAAACTTTGACCCTGGCAGTTTGAAACCACGGCCTATGTGGTCGACAAAGACCACAACCTCACCCTGCCTCGGGGTTGGAGGATTTTCTGTTCCTGAAGCTCGCCATTGAATTTCAGTTTTCTTAGGCAAAGTGCCGGTACTGACCATTCCGTTCAACTATTCCTTAGTGACCCGGGAACGAGCCCAGTTGCAAGCGGCAAACTGTTTAGCCATTGTGCAACGAAAAGCTGGAAAGGAAATGCCGGTTCACAAATCATTCATGATGACACGCAAGATGCAATAGGAATAAAGATATACAGATATGTCAAATTGTGTAAACCGGAGACTAATACAATAATGAATGACAAGGTCATATTAAGGGCATACATGTGTTGTTAAACCGGACTATTACAATCAATGTAAAGGTGGTTTGCCGGTTTACTAGGGGACTAATGGTATGAGATAGATTGTTTTTTTACAAGGGTAAACCACCTACATGGTACAGAGGATACAGATCTAAGGCGAAAAGGGCTAAGTAAGGAAAAACAAGTTTCACATGATCACATGGGAATTTTGGATCTACCGAAGACAGAAAGGCAAAAATATTTTGACCTAAAAAGGGTAGGACCCAAAGCAGGTTGTAAAAGTTCAGATCAGTTTTTCACGTGCAAAAAGTTTGTGGTGGTAGCGGAAAATAAACCATTACGCGGAATATATCAACATTGAGATTTTCTATCCATAGACTAAGGCGGAACAGGAAAGAGCAGCACCGGAACTCCGATGAACTTCAATGAACTGTGAAGAACAAGGAAACCCTAGACAGATCTACAAGGGGGGAAAGAAAAGGACTTACAGTGACTGTTGAAGCAACGGAGGGACGCCGCAGCTCTCTGGTAATAGTCAGGTTGATGCAGTTGCCTTTGTCGAAGCAGAGGAGAAGCTCGGTGATAGCGGCGTCGCTCAGGGGTAGAGGTGTCACGAGGAGGAAGAAGAAGCGAGGGAGACAAAGGGAAAAAATGATAAGGACCCGTGGCCCTATTTATAAGGCAAAGCGATAACGCGACAAGTGCGGGAATCGAGGAGCTCAAAAATGGATAGTTAATAATGGTGTCGCCTCGATGACTGGATATGCATTAATGAAGGTAATCCTCAGCTTCAACGGATAGATGACGTCAGGGCAGTTTATCATGATCCTGGAGTATGACGTCACGACGGTTTACAAAATCAAGGTGAAGAGGCAAAGGAGGAGTTTTTTCTAAGTATTGAAGAATGACATGAACAAGTTCAAACCAATCTGGGGCCTAATGTTGGGGATATTACTACTGGACGTAAACCGGCCAGGAGTAGCCGGATTAGCTTTATGAAGATTAGAATCCCATGAAGATGTAAGAATGATGGCGCTTTATGAAGGCCCAAGGCCCAGAGGCGAGTTAAGGCCTGTGGATGTAAACCAACCTAATTATGTAACTTACATTGTAAGATAGGAAGTGTAGAGACCGAACCGGACACATCTATGATCCGACTTTGGGACTCTGTAAACCGGCGGGCGTCAACCTATGTATATAAAGGGACGACCCGACAGCGGTTTAGGGACAACAGACAACAACTCGAGAGCCAGTCAAAGCGGATTCTCTCCCTGGTCATCGAAACCCTAGCAATACCAATCACAACTAGACGTAGGCTTTTACCTTCATCGAAGGGGCCGAACTAGTATAAACTCCCCGTGTCCCCTTGTCCGATTTAACCCCTTTAAGCTAACCCATTGCGATGGCTCCACGACTAAGTCCTTTCATGAGGACATCTTCCGTGACAAACCCATGACACTAGGCATGTCCGTTATTGTACATAATGGAACTGAACATGTAGAGCAAAAGAGACGAGCCTTGCGTGGCAATAAAATTTCATGTAGACATTGCTCCATGGTAGGCGCGAAGGCAGCCCCCCTCCACCCATTTCGAATTGTAATTGAGAGGAAGATACCTGTTCTGAGGGGGATTCAGAAGGAGAAGACAACTCCTATTTACCCCCTGAGGTCTTTGCTCTAACTTGGCATGCTGATGTTGGTTATATCATGCATATGGTGCCTTGCATTGCTTACTTTATACATCAAATATGTCATCTGCTTAGTTTAGACATGCTTTGTGTAAATGCCATCTGTTTAGTTTATTCATCGTTTATGTGAATTATGCAATGCCATCTTGTTTAGCCAGGCATTATATATGTGAATTTTGCAATGCCATCCTGCTTAGCCATTCATCTTATATGTGAATTATATTAGGCCATCCTTTTTTTGTCGTTACATATTACCTTTGTCAACAATATTAGTACATTTAACTACTCTTTGTGTGCATCAGCCATTTGACAGGGTGATGGAAAATTCTGGAGTGAAAACAAGGTCTTTAGAGCAGACTATGCTATCTGACGAAGCGCATATCTCGCTGGCTATGGATAGCTCCCCAGAGGAGGATTCAGAGATAGATGACCAGTCCTATTTCCCCCCAAGGTGTATGCTCTAACTTGGCAGGGTTATGTTGCTCATATCTTGCGTATGGTGTCTTGCAATTCTATGTCATTTGATTAGTTTAGACATGCTTTGTGTGAATGCCACCTGTTTAGTTTCTAATTAGCATATATGTGAATTATGCATTGCCATCTTGTTGCAAGACATTATATATGTGAATTATGCAATGATATCTTGTTGCAAAGGCATTATATATGTGAATTATGCAATGCCATGCTGTTTAGCCAATCATCATGTATGTGAATTATATCATGCTATCATTTTTTGTATTACGTGTTCCATTTGTCGACAATGTTTGTATATTCAACTACTCTTCCTGTGCATCATCCATTTGAAGCGGTGATGGAAGTATCCCAACCCCTGAGGTCCATGGTCAAACTTGACAGGGTTATATTACCCATGTCATGCGTGTTGTCTTGCATTGCTTAGTTTTTACATCATATATGGATTGCCATCTGCTTACTTGATTACTATATAAATCATATATTTGAATTATATCATGCCATCATTTTTACATACACAACATCTATCTGAATTATGGCATGGCAAACCATTTAATAAAGACATCATATAGTTATATCATCTCATCCTGTTTAGTGTTACAGTCATCATATTTTGAATTATGTCATTCTATCCGTGAATTATATCATGCTATCATGTTTCCATAGGCGGCATGTATGTGAATTATGGCATGCCAACCTATTTAATAAACACATTATATAGTTATATCATGTCATCCTGTTTACATAGTCATCATATTTTGAACTATGTCTTTCCATCCTTTTTAGTTAGCCACCATAATGTGAAATTGTGTCATGCTATCCTGTTTAGTTAGCCATCATATATGTGAAATCGTGTCATGCTATCATGTTTGGTTAGACAACATAAATGTGAATTATTTCATGCCCTCTTTTATCCCGCACTATCCATTGCACCTGTCTATCATACAATGTATGTACATTCAATTACTTTTCTTGTTTATCAACCATTTAAATTGGAGCGGGCGATGGCAGTATCTAAGGGAGTAACAACACGACCTTCAGAAAAGATAGTGCTACTAGTTGATGCAGATAGAACCATAGTTGTACTTGCCCAAGAACTAGCCCCACCACACATAACCCAGACTCTCGTAGATTGTACCCCTACCAAGTTGGACAGAGAACCAGCTACGCCCCTTCTAACCCCAACCCCAGCAGATAGTAACCCAGTTCCAGTTGACACAACACCGTCTCCACCACAGAGTACCCAAACATGAGGAGTTAGTAAGGGAATTATAGTGCCCAAAGCACGAGGACCACCACTCCGAATCCCAACTCAACGCTTAAAGGAGAAGAAGAATTGTTCTCAGGTTAGGTTCTGTAGCTATGGTTCATACTCCTTTGCTCTTGCACCACTATATTTACTCATACCAACTATTTTCAAATGTGAAGGATTGGAACTCCAATGGCGCAACAAGTATGTTTTAAATCTGTTTCTTTAACTGGTTTGCTGTTGTAACTTGCTCTATGTTGATTTCAGTTTCAATTGAATAAATAGTTATGTTCTCATGTCATGCACATTACAAGTTTTGTTATTGCTCTATAGTTTCCCACACTTATATTCTGTCTATTCTGCTTTGTCTTGAACAAATATTATTTGAACTGTGTCTCTATCTTGATTTGGCAACAAAAACTAGAATGATATATACCATAAAGTGACCATGGTACATAGATATATGTTTGTTTCATGCTGTTATCCTCTCCACTTTACTACTGAACTGATTTACCAAAATGAGTTTCATATACAACATCGTAAACTCGTGATGTGTCTGCTTGTTTCTCTTTTAGAATGCAGACAAAATATTGGAGAACAGTACCCCACTATGCAATGGTAAAGGAAGTAATGCAGATAAGGTTCAAGATAGTGAGACATCCCTGTCGATCTCCAAGAAATCTGATAAAAAATATCTTGACGATAATGAGAGAACCCAAAAGTCCTGTCTTGATGTAGTGTTCGAGTTACTGGCCACTGCTGCTGGCACAAGCTCTTCGAACTCACTGCCTGAATCAGTTCATCTTCTTGAGTCTCAACTTCAAGTTGAAAGACATCGATCAGATGTACTGCGACAGGAAGCTGAAGGACTGAGGAAGTCCCTGCAGAATTCAGATGCATACTTTCTAGTGCAATAGCAAGCACTGGAGGATTTAATTGCCAAACAAGAGAAAGTAAATAAGCTTGCTAAGCATCTTGCCAGCATTATGGGTACCCAGGATATTGTTTCTTGAGCTCTTCTGAAGTGGTTTCAGTTCTGGACTTGTTTCGCTGCGGCGTTTATTTGCACTGGTCGCCAACTTTGACAACCAGTGTATATGATATGCTGCTTTATTCCCTATATTTGCACTGGTGGCGAACTTTGATGCCCAGTGGATGTAATATGTGTAATAGCCATGATAGCCTAGCGTAAGTTGCTTGCTTATTTATTTCCTTGTTATCTTGTTTATTTGTTTGCATGTAGTCAGTGCAGTTCTTTTTCCGCGGTTTGCTAGTGGCCGCAATAACCTATTTTTTAAAAACTAGGCCACAATAACCATGGGCTACATATTTACTGTAGTTACCATGGGCCTCCTACGGGCCGTAGAAACAATGGGCCTTCTAAGGGCTGTAGAAACAATGGGCCTTCTACGAGCCATAACATCAATGGGCTTTCTACGGGCCGTATGATCGATAGGGTAAACATGGGCCGATAACAGACCACATTATGGGCCGTAAACAAGCTAGATTTGGAATCGTCCATTCATGGGCCGACAATAACGGGCTGTCGTTAATCGACCGTTTTTGACGATGCTATGAAAACGGACCAACGGATTAACGGGCCGCAAACGGGCCGATTGTAACCACGGGCTGAATTTGGCACACAAGCAGAAAAGGCTAGTAACGGGCCGTAAGTAACCGAATTCTGGAAATGAGCCCAAGAATAAATGGGCCCTGAGAAGGCCGAAAGATAACACGGGTTGAAAACGACCCAGCAATGGAATAATGGGCCGTTGATGGGTATAAAGCGGTACACTGCTCATTGCGGGCCAGATTCACCATAGGCCGTTAATGGGCCAAGAGTTACAAATGGCCTCGTATGGGCTGAAAGACATCATGGGCCATACATGGGCCGGAATTTACAACGGACTGGAATCATATTGGACGGCCCAGAAGAAGCTACTGGGCTTAATTTCGATAGGCCGTAACGGGCCGTGAGTTAGCAGGCCGTAAATGGGCTATATATGAATAGTCCGTTAACAGGCTTTCCGTAGGCCGGCCCATTACCTTTTGACCAAGTCAAACGGGCTGGCCTTTTCACCAGAATAGGCCTTTGTTGGGCCATGCCACGTGTCGACGTATCATAGGCGCCTCCTGTCCAATTAATGGATGACATCTGTCCCAACGGTGAGCCAACACGTGTTTCCTCCATCCAATGAGAATTTTACACGTGGAAAATCCTCATTGGTCCGGGCTGTTAGCAGGTTATCGGATCTAAAACCGGACCCGATAGCTTAACGGTGACCCGTTATGGTGGATGCCATGTGTCGGTCACCCTTGACGAAAGCACTTCCATGACGCGCCATTTATCGTCATGGAAGTGGACACTTCCATGATGATAATTTTGGTAATGTCATGGAACACTTCTATGATAGCACAAGTATGACTATCTTGATTCTGTAAGAAAATCGTCATGGATGTACATGCATGACAGAAAACATGACCTACTATGACAAACACGTATCATCACGGAAGTGTATTTTTTTGTAGTGCATACAGATAAGGTCGCATCTTGCATCATTCCCATCCGCATAAGGTTGCAGGTTCCTGCCGTGAGCTTGGCCTCTACTAGGAGTTGGGGAGATGAACCAGCACTGCGGTCTCTAGCAAGCCAAAGAGATAAGTTCTGCCTCTTGTCCATAAGTGTTCTGTAAGATGAAACTTGTGCATAAGAAAACCTCGCCGCTCTTTGAAACTCATGTTCTCCCATCCCTGGACTCGAATGTTGCTTCGGCCAGGATGGTCGCAGTGGCCTTTGGTGAAAAGAGATTGGCGGGGGGTTGGTCCCTTTATTTATGCCCGGTAGGCTCAGTCCTCTGGCAACAAAATAAAAGGGTACCGGCAGGGTAGCTTGCCGGAGAAAACTCGTTTATTTAAATAAAGAGGCATTCCATCTCTGCGTGGACATATACATGCACGAGTTCCCTGCAAGGTTCATCCTCTTTCATTAATATGCTAATTATACAAGTACAAACCTTGCAGAACACATACAAGAGATTACATTATTTGAACTAAAATTTGGCTAGTGCCGACAGATTTAAGATTGAAAAAAGATAAGTGCCCCGTGATTTCCCTCTTTTAATTTTCCCTCCACCATGTATTGCAGTAGGAAGAGGAGAGGACGAAAAGGGCGCCCAAGCAGGGGCCCATCCCGGTCCCGCCGCGACCTACCGAGCGCGGCCTATCAAGATCGGGAGTGGCGAGGCTGCGAAGGAGGGGCATGGAGAGCAGAGCGGTGGTCCCCTGGTCACCACGTCTAGGACTAGCAAGAAGCCCCAACTTGGGCACCGGTGGAGTCATCCACCAAAGCTCAGCCGGAAGACTGCTGGAGGAGAGGCGAAGGCACCAAGGGAACATCCCTCCCCGACTATCACCCAAAGAGACTGGTGATGATGGTGCCGGGGAGGGAGGGGAAGATCGGAAATACGAGGCGGTAGGTCGCCAGTCAGAGGCGAAGGCATCCACGCCATCATACTCCGATCCGACGCCCTGCCACCCGCCTCCTCCGTCTTCCCTCGTTTTCTCTCCCTCACTACCACTTTGGAGAAGTGCTAGGACCCCAGCCCGATGCCTTCCCCGGAGAAGCAGCTGAAGGCCAAGACGGCCAGGGGGCTCGGGGCACGCCGCTCCCCACCTTGGCGGGCAGGAAGACGCGCCTCCTCTGAGCATCGACCCCGGATCCATCGAAAGGGGGTGTGCTGGGATTACCAATGATCCCCAGCCCTGCCTCCCAGGTGAACACTGAAGGCGCCAAGGACCTGGTCATCGAGCCAACGGGCGACGACAAGTTAAGGCAAGGTGCCACCATGCCTGACGGACGATCGACCAAAGTAGGGGAAACAAGCATTTTCCCGCAATGGGAAAGCTTGATTTCTCCCGCGCCATAGGCGGTTTGTCTGGCGCGTCTTCTCCGGGCTTGGACCAGACCGACTCCCCAAACATCAGCACAAGCATTTGATGTCACCAACCTCAAGCTGGAGTCCAGGGCCTGGCCCCAGGCTCTTCTCTTCAACATAACCAGCAGAAGGCAGAAAATGGAGGAGAAGAAGTGCAAAGATGGATGACTCCGCTCTCCCCTCGGCCCTCGCCCTTCCTTTTATAGGTAGGCCGAGGAGGAGAGCTGCTCCCTCAACAAGCAACCACCGCCCTCCTCCGCCAATTCAAAAAGACCGGGCCCGCCTTGATGCTCTCCCGCACCACGTGCCTCCATTACCTACCCCGCACGATGCATGCAACATACGTGGCTAAGGATAAGGGCATGGTGGCAAGAGTAAATTGGCAGTTTCTACCCGTGCGTTAAAGTCATTCACAGACCATTACAAGAGTGGCCCCACCACGGTTGGCTTTACACGATGCACGGGGAAACCGGAAACTAGCCCGGTCTCAAGGTTAATTAAGAAGCAAAGAAGACCTCAAGGGGCCAGGCTCTTCCACACCCCTACCTGTGCACTTATTAGGGCCTACCCCGACGACGCTCGGCAACGCGTTTCGGGCAGGCCCGGGGGCTTTTGTCGGTGCAACAAACCCTGGGTCCATTGCCCAGACTATGGACATGCATGGGAGCAAGTTTGTAACACAAGGTCAGGCCAAAGTACAAGGAATCAAGATCTTCAAAGGACCAACATGCAGATCAAGAGGATCAAGACCAAGCCAGAGAAGTAAGAAACCACCAGGAGAAAGGCCTCCCTTGCCAGGCAGGCGAGCCCGACAAGGATAGGGTTACCCCAGGAAGAAGACCTCCAAGACGCCCTGGCAGGGCCCGGTGGCACTCGCGGAGATGGAGCCACCTCACTAAACCACTTTACCACGACGCACGTCGTTGATTAGTGCGGTGTCAAGCCGCAAAGTAACTAAGTGGCAGCCATCTGCCACATGGCAGCCTCTTTCTACAGGAAATACCTACAGAAGACACACGTCCTGCGACGTGTCAAGTGAGCAGGCGCCAAGCTGGGAAAATGGCCTGGCAAGGCTTGCCGAGCAAGCGATGATGTGACATTGAGCGGCGCATTTAATGTGCTCCGTCAGCCTGCAGAGTTAGGTATGATAGCACTGTTTGCTATCTTATCAGTGCATAATGACTAATTTGCCACTATGGTGACCCCTTAACCTATAAAGGAGGCCCGATGCAACCTTAGAAAGGGTTGGACCCTGGATTAGCAAGTCCACCCCCTCACATTTCATACGCACGTAGCCGTTTCGCCCTAAGGCAACCCTGCCGGGCAAACGGGCTACGACCACCACCATTTTTCCACCATCAATCCACCAAAGCAGGAGTAGGGTTTTATGCCTCACCGCGGCCTGAACCTGGGTAAAACTGCCTTTGTGATCCCTGCTGTGCTGCCCCACGCTCCTTTGCTCTTTATGCAACGTGCCATCCCCCTGCCGAACCAGCAAGGGACCTTTGGTCCCATAGGTGGCCGTGGTTTCACGCGACAATCAACATAGAGAGGTTTCACCATTGATGACTACTCTATCTCACGTGATGACCGGACATGGTTTAGTTTATTTGGATCACGTATCATTAAGATGACTTGAGGGATGTCTATCTAAGTGGGATTTCTTAAGTAATATGATTAACTGAACTTAATTTATCATGAAACTTAGTCCTGATAGTTTTTGCATATCTATGTTGTAGATCAATGGCTCGTGCTACCATTCCCTTGAATTTTAATGCATTCCTAGAGAAAGCTAAGGTGAAAGATGATGGTAGCTACTACATGGACTGGGTCCATAACTTGAGGATTATCCTCATTGCTGTATAGAAGAATTATGTCCATGATGCACCGCTAGGTGAAAGGCCTACTGTGGGAGCAGATGCTGATGTTATGAACGTTTGGCAAGCTCGATCTGATGACTACAAGATAGTTCATTGTGCCATGCTCTACGGCTTAGAATCGGGACTTCAAAGACGTTTCAAACGTCATGGAGCATATGAGGTGTTCCAGGAGTTGAAGTTAATATTTCAAGCAAATGCCTGAGTTGAGAGATATGAAGTCTCCAACGAGTTCTATAGCTGCAAGATGGAGGAGAACAGTTCTACCAGTGAACACATACTCAAAATATCATAATCACTTGACTCAGCTGGGAGTTAATCTTATAGATGATAGTGTTATTGATAGAGTTCTTCAATCACTGCCACCAAGCTACAAAGGCTTTGTGATGAACTATAATATGCAAGGGATGGATAAGACAATTCTAGAGCTCTTCGCTATGCTCAAAGCAGTAGAGGTAGAAATCAAGAAGGAGCATCAAGTGTTGATGGTTAACAAAACCACTAGTTTCAAGAAAAAGGGCAAGGGAAAGAAGGAGAACTTCAAGAAGAATGGCAAGCAAGTTGCCACTCCCGGAAAGAAGCCCAAAGCTGGACCCAAGCCTAAAACTGAGTGCTTCTACTACAAAGGGAGTGCTCATTGGAAGCGGAACTGCCCCAAGTATTTGGCGGATAAGAAGGATGGCAAAGTTAACAAAGGTATATTTGATATACATGTTATTGATGTGTACCTTACTAATGCTCGTAGTAGCGCCTGGGTATTTGATATTGGTTCCGTTGCTCATATTTGTAACTCAAAATAGGGGCTACGGATTAAACGAAGATTGGCTAAGGATGAGGTGACGATGCGTGTCAGGAATGATTCCAAGGTCGATGTGATTGCCGTCGGCACACTACCTCTACATCTACGTTCTGGATTAGTTTTACACCTGAATAATTGTTATTTGGTGCCAGTGTTGAGCATGAACATTATATCTGGATCTTGTTTAGTGTGAGACAGTTATTCATTTAAATCAGAGAATAATGGTTGTTCTATTTATATGAGTAATGTCTTTTATGGTCATGCACCCTTGAAGAGTGGTCTATTTTTGTTGAATCTCGATTGTGGTGATACACATATTCATAATATTGATGCCAAAAGATGCAAAGTTGATAATGATAGTGCAACATATTTTTGGCACTGCCGTTTAGGTCATATTGGTGTAAAGCGCATGAAGAAACTCCATACAGATGGGCTTTTGGAATCACTTGATACTTGCGAACCATGCCTCATGGGCAAGATCACTAAAACCCCGTTCTCCGGAACAATGGAGCAAGCTAATGACTTATTGGAAATAATACATACCGATGTATGTGGTCCAATGAGTATTGAGGCTCGCGGCGGGTATCGTTATTTTCTGACCTTCACAGATGATTTGAGCAGATATGGGTATATCTACATGATGAAACACAAGTCTGAAACATTTGAAAAGTTCAAAGAATTTCAGAGTGAAGTGTAGAATCATCGTAATAAGAAAATAAAGTTTCTACAATCTGATCACAGAGGCGAATATTTGAGTTATGAGTTTGGGCTTCATTTAAAACAATGTGGAATAGTTTCACAACTCGCACCACCTGGAACACCACAGTGTAATGGTGTGTCCGAACATCATAACCATACTTTATTAGATATGGTGCGATCTATGATGTCTCTTATCGATTTACCACTATCGTTTTGGGGTTATGCATTAGAGACAGCTGCATTCACATTAAATAGGGCACCGTCCAAATCCGTTGAGACGACACGTATGAACTATGGTTTGGCAAGAAACCAAAGCTGTCGTTTCTTAAAGTTTGGGGTTGCGATGCTTATGTGAAAAAGCTTCAGCCTGATAAGCTCGAACCCAAATAGGAGAAGTGCGTATTCATAGGATACCCAAGAGAAACTGTTGGGTACACCTTCTACCATAGATCTGAAGGCAAGATCTTTGTTTCTAAGAGTGGATCCTTTCTAGAGAAGGAGTTTCTCTTGAAAGAAGTGAGTGGGAGGAAAGTAGAACTTGATGAGGTAATTCTACCTTCTCTCGAATTGGAAGGTAGCTCATCACAGAAAACCATTCCCGTGATGCCTACACCAACTAGAGAGGAAGATAATGATAATTATCATGAAACTTTAGATCAAGTTACTACTGAACCTCGTAGGTCAACCAGAGCACGTTTCACACCAGAGTAGTATGGTAATCCTGTTTTGGAAATCAGTTACTAGACCATGACGAACCTATGAACTATGAAGAAGCTATGATGAGCCCAGATTCCGATAAATGGCTTGAGGCCATGAAATATGAGATAGGATCCATGTATGAGAACAAAGTGTGGAGTTTGGTTGACTTGCCCGATGATCGGCGAGCCATAGAGAATAAATGGATCTTCAAGAAGAAGACTGACGCTGATGGTAATGTTATTGTCTACAAAGCTCGACTTGTCGCAAAAGGTTTTCGACAAGTTCAAGGAGTTGACTACGATGAGACTTTCTCACGCGTAGCAATGCTTAAGTCTGTCCGAATCATGTTAGCAATTACTGCATTTTATGATTATGAAATCTGGCAGATGAACGTAAAAACTGCATTCCTTAATGGATTTCTTAAAGAAGAGTTGTATATGATGCAACGAGAAGGTTTTGTCGATCCTAAAGGTGCTAGCAAAGTGTGCAAGCTCCAGTGATCCATCTATGGACTGGTGCAAGCATCTCGAAGTTGGAATATACGCTTTGATGAGGTGATCAAAGCATATGGTTTTATACAGACTTTCAGAGAAGCATGTATTTACAAGAAAGTGAGTGGGAGCTCTGTAGCATTTCTAATATTATATGTGGATGACATATTGTTGATTGGAAATGATGTAGAATTTCTGGATAGCATAAAAGGATACTTGAATAAGAGTTTTTCAATGAAAGACCCCGGTGAAGCTGCTTATATATTGGGCATCAAGATCTATAGATATAGATCAAGATGCTTAACGGGACTTTCACAAAGCACATACCTTGATAAAGTTTTGAAGAAGTTCAAAATGGATCAGTCAAAGAAAGGGTTCTTGTAAGTGCATCTAGTGCCACCCCTAGTTGGTTTTGGAGTATTGATGACAAACCTGGTTGAGGGACTAATGTATTTGTGAGAATTGCAGGATAACACAGGTAGTAGTCCCTCATTGATTCAGTTTACCTACCGAAGATGGCCCCTAAAAATGTGTGAAGACATTGAAGACAATGGTGGTATGTGAAGATATTCGCACTGAAGACTATGACATGAGAAGACATCGCATGAAGATTTTGGAGCGCGAAGACATAGTTGTTTCGTAGTTTCATCTTATTCTTTGTTGAATCTTCTTCTTCCGGTTTATATAGATACCGGAGAGGGCTATGGTTACATAGAGTCGGTTACAATGGTAGGAGATCTACATATCCGTATCGCCAAGCTTGCCTTCCACGCTAAGGAAAGTCCCTTCCGGACATGGGACGAAGTCTTCAATCTTGTATCTTCATAGTCCAGGAGTCCGGCCGAAGGTATAGTCCGGCTATCCGGACACCCCCTAATCCAGGACTCCCTCAGTAGCCCCTGAACTAGGCTTCAATGACGACGAGTCCGGCGCGCAGATTGTCTTCGACATTGCAAGGCTGGTTCCTCCTCCAAGTACTTCATAGAAGATTTTGAACACAAAGGTAGTGTCCGGCTCTGCAAAATAAGTTTCCACATATTGCCATAGAGAGAATAATATTTACACAAATCTAATCTGCTGATGTATTCGGTAGCGTGACATCACACCACGGCCAAGTCTTTATCCGAATCGTTTTACTGTCCCACCTCAGCGCGTTTAGCGAGGAGGTTTCCTTGGCACGTCTTGTCAAAGCAGAGATCGTGTCCCCTTATTCCGGGATTCTCATCAATACGGGCGTGGGTAACCCAACCGCACCATTGATTACGGCGCTTGGGAGATAAGCGAGTTTTACCAGGCTGGTGGGGACGCATAGTCGCGTCCACCCATATAAGGGGATAAGGATCCACCTTTTCATCCACGCCTTCTTCCTCCTTTGCCTATCCATTTCCGCGCACTCGAGCTCCAGCGCCCAAGTCCGCACACCCCACCTCAACCTTCTCCAGCCATGTCTGGAGCGGGAGGCAAGTGGATGGTCTCCTCCGTCACGGAGGGACACATCAAAAAACTGAGGAAGGCCGGATACTTGTCTAACGACATTGCGCACCGGCTTCCCGAAGAGGGGCAGCTCATCCCCACCCCTAGGCCCCATGAGAGGGTGGTGTTCCTCCCCCATTTCCTCCGCGGATTGGGCTTCCCTCTCCACCCATTTGTCCGAGGGCTCATGTTCTACTATGGCCTGGATTTCCACGATCTGGCCCCGAACTTTGTCCTCAACATTTCGGCGTTTATCATCGTGTGCGAGGCTTTCCTCTGCATCCGCCCCCATTTCGTCCTATAGCTCAAGACTTCCAATGTCAAGCCGAAGGTGGTGCGCGATACCCAGGCAGAGTGCGGAGGCGCCATGGTGGGCAAGATGCCCAACGTCCTATGGCTCGAGGGCTCCTTCGTGGAGTCTCTAAAGGGGTGGCAATCGGGGTGGTTTTACATCACCGAGCCGCGCGACCCTGAATGGGTCGCAACCCCCGAGTTCCGATCCGGACCCCCTACGCGGCTCACCTCTTGGAAAGAGACGGGCCTGTCGTGGGGTAAAAAAGGAGAGCTGACCGGACTCCAAACATGCGTCCAAACCCTGGTGGACAAGAAGCTCAAACTTGTCAACGTGATCCAGGTTATGCACATCCACCGGATCCTCCCGTGTCAACAACAAGCTTTCAACCTGTGGGAGTTCGACCCGGCGCAGCACCGAACTCTGAGCAGGCTCTTCGACACGACGTACGAAGATGCCTGGAAGGTGCTTTTCAAGGGCGTCGAGGCCCCCTCATCCGCCATCGAGGATCGCGGATTCAGCTCGCAGCGTCACACCAGTGCGGTAAGCTGTTTTTACCTTTTACAGGGTATTAGTTTTTCATAGTTTGACTCCATGAGGGATCTAAGCTCCCTTACCTTTGACAGGATTGGCAGGAGACGTCCAGACAGATCAACTATCCGGCTCCTTTGCCCGAAGGCCCAGCGGATGCTCGCTTGGCGAAGCTGCTGGTTCCGGCACCCTATGTGGTGCCGGAGAAGAAGGCCAAGAAGAAGGCCACGGGGACTCGAAAGAGTGCCCGATGCCTGTAGGTGTCGGATTCATCATCCGACGACTCCAAGACGCACTCCTCCCGTGAAGATGAGGAGGAGGAAGAAGAGACCTCTCCCCCTCCAGCGGGGGGAGGGAAGAAAGGAAGGCCGCCCCAACTGGGGAGGCCGAAGGGTCCAAGAAGGGGAAGACCCCTCCTCCGGACTCCTCCACCAACGCCGACGACGGTGAAGAGGAGTGGCCGCACAGGGCCAAGCCCCTGGCGAGATCGTAAGTATCCGGATACCAGAGTGATTCATAGTATTCCCCCATTGCACAGCTTTTCCTTACGTCGAACATGTTTATGCAGTCCACCCAAAGACCGGCTCGACGTGTCGTCGAGCGGTTCCCTGGATTCGTCGGATGTGAATTCGCTTCCAACGGCTACCTCCCCCCATCCTACGGACGATGCCGAGGTGGCGTCCCAACAGGTTCCAAGCCAGGAGGAGGTGGTCCTGGAGGCGCCGCAAGGAGACTTCCCGGACTCCAGGCGTAAAGGGGATAGAACCCCCAAGGGCTCCAAGTCCGGCCTTGAGCCGGACACCGCGCCGGAACCTTCAACGGTTCCGGACTCTGGTAGGCAGCCTCCTTCCAAGAGGAACAAGCTTACCGAGCCGGTGACCTCTGTCCAACCGGAGGCACCGGACAATTTACTGGAGGTGCTTAACGGCGCCTCCATCGACGAGGAGCACCGCACTATTATGAGTGCGGTGATCCAGAAGGCCAAGAGCGGACTGACTGAAGCCTGTGCCAGCCTTCTAACAGGCTTTGAGGTAAGTAAAGAATATGTAAAAATATTGCCGCATAGACAGTAGCCCCTGATGCTCTGTTCGGCGTTCGGAAAGAAAAGCCGAATAGAGGATATAATAACATTCGCAGGAGTCTAACATAATCAAGTCAATATGCGTATACAGGCTTCGCTGCTGGCCTCCGCCGCACTGACTGCGGAGGTGGATACGCTGAAGCAAAACCTCGAGCGGTCGGAGAACGAGCTCGGCCATGCCAAGAGGCAACTCGAGGAGAAGGAAGGTAAATAATACCTTGCGCAAGTATATAGAGAAGATGTGGTTGCAAAAAATGACAGGATCAACGTGCTATTATAGGGGCCATGACCGAGGTGGCAACCCTTAAGAAAGCGCTGTCCGAGGCCGAAAACAGAGCGGCCACGGAGCGCACAGAGAGAGGGAAGCAGGAGCCGCGGGTGGAGGAGGTGCAGAAAGAGCTCCAGGCTCTCGTGAAAAAACACGAGAGTTTGGAGCTTGACTCAAAGACGCAAGCGTCCGAGCTTGCGGCAGCCCTCGAAAGCGCGAAGTCTGCCAAGGCCGAAGCCCAGAAAGCCCTCCAAGAAATTGAAGCGATGAAGAAGATAGCGGCAGGTAAGGCATTCATTATGCAAAGCAAGCACGTGAAAGTGAATTACTTGTTACTTACCCGAGTCCGGAGCTCTCCCGGAGCATTCGCAGATTTCCCCATAGTGCGTCTGATGCCGCTGCCTACTACTGATCTGAGGAGGGGAGCTCGACAGAGAAGGTGTTCTGGTCTCAGTATGCTGAGACCGGACACCTGGTGCCTTTGAGCGACTAGCTGAAGCAAATGGTCGAGCTCCACAAGGTGGCTGAATAGGCCATAAAGGGCCTCATAGTTCGGCTTTGGCCTGGAGAGGCTTTGGCTGGGAGCTACTTCGGGCTGGTGAGGCGGCTGGTGGATGCCTGTCCACGGCTTGAAGTAATCAAGCGCTCCGTCTGCATCAAAGGTGCCCGTAGGGCGCTTGCCCGTGCTAAAGTGCACTGGGGTAAGATGGATGCGGAGAAGCTGGTGAAGGACGGGCCGCCGCCGGGCAAGGAGCATCGCGTCCCGGAAGCGTATTATGAGGGCGTCCCGAAGGGTGCCCGCCTTATAGCAGATGAATGCTCCAAAGATGTAATTTTGAGTAAACTCGCATTTGTGATCCTGTACGCTGAAAACGTGTTCATATGCGCTAAGCAACGCTTTTGAATTTAAAATATTACCTTCTGTGCGGCCGTTTATCAAATTTGAGAGATGGCGAGTCGTCGGCTTCTGCCCCCATGCCACAAGTGCTGGGGTGTTCGGGGTAAACATGAGCGCTCTTTTTCCCATTCTTGGGTCCTTTGAGGGAGGCGCTCAACACAACGAACAAGGCAATCAGACTATAATGCTTGAACACTCTCACTTAGCCATAGAATTCTATAATTTTAAATTTCGGCGAAGCCCCTAGTGTTCGGAAGACCAAGTTCGGGGCGCTATCCACGCCTAGGCCGGACAAAGCTGACTCCTCGCTCTAAGCGGCATAAGTCTTTAGGGACTCGAAAACCTCTCGAACAGCGACCAGCTCTCGCCTCACCATGACGGTCAGTTTTAGCTTTCTCTACTGAGGTGCTTAGCCCAGCTCAACTGGGGCACAATCGCAGTAGTTCTCCTAGTGCTACCTTAGCCGATATAACAGAACGTAAGGTACCAAAACATAGGAGCCGGGCAAACCCAACTATTGACCCAAGACATGATTCGGAGCCGATGCATATAATGCTATAAGTTCGGGGTGCCGCACTTGTGAAAGTGTTCGGACTTATCACACCGTATTGTGGGGTACTTAAGCCCCTAGCGTATTGGCCGTACCAAAGTGTACGGGTGCAACATGTCATTAATGAACATATATTCATAAAAAAGAGTAATGCAGTAACAGACGGAAGCTATGCATTGTTGTAACGCCCCAGATATACTTTCCATATTTGTACTCCAACTCTTGCCGTTTCCGGTGTTAAGTTATATTTATTTCTTGGGTTCGGGTCTTTGTCTCCGTGTGTTGTTTTCTTTTTCGTGCATCTCTTATCATGTCATCTCGTGCATTGCATTTGCATACATATTCATCTCATGCATTCGAGCATTTTCCCCGTTGTCCGTTTTGCATTCCGACGCTTCGTTCTTCTCCGATGGCCTTTTCTAGTGTTCTTTCGTGTGTGGGGATTAAACATTTCCGGATTGGACCAAGACTTGTCATGCGGCCTTGGTTTACTACCGGTAGACCGCCTGTCAAGTTTCGGGTCATTTGGACTTCGTTTGATACTCCTACGGTTAACCGAGGGACCGAAAAGGCCTCGTGTGTGTTGCAGCCCAACACCCCCCCAAATTTGTCCCAAAACCACCAAACTCTGCTCCATGTCCTAGAGCGTTCGATCACGATCGCGTGGGCGAAAAGCGCACCTCATTTGGACTCTCCTAGCTCCCTCTATGCCTATTTAAAGGCCCCCCATTTTCGGATCTCGTCTTCCTCCCCGTCCTCCTCCTAAAAAAAAACAGATCAACCCCCCCCACCGACGGACGTGTCCGGATCCGACCGGACAACATCCGCCCGATCCGCCTCGCCCAACCAGCGTCCGCCACGTGGCCCGCCGCCGCCGCACCGACGGGCCCGCGCGGAGCTCGAGGCCGCATCGCCGCCGCCCGCCTCCTCCTTCGCCCGAGGCCGCCGCCGCCCGCCGCCCTCGTCGCCGGCGCCGCCCCGCCGCCGCCCGCATCGGCGCCGGACGCCGCCGCCTCTCCTCGCCCCCGCACCGCCGGCCCCGCCGCCTCCTCGCCGCGCCGCCGCGGGACGCCGCCCCCGCCGGGGCCGCCGACCGCCGCCGCCCCGCCCTCCGGTCCCCTCGTCGCCGGCCGCTGCCTCCTTCCCCGTCGTCGCCGGTGAACAGTACCGCCGCCGCCTCGGTATCTGTGCCCGATCCAGATCTGGATCTGGGATATTTCGGTTGACTTTCTCCTCCCAAAACCCTAATTTTCGAGCAATCTTTGGCTGATGATATCTCCGCAACCGTAACTCCGTTTTGGGCATATGATATATCGAAATCTTCGCCTCGACATGTACATCATTTCATTCCATTGCATCATTTGCATTTGAGGTCATATTGATGCCCAAAATGCTGTTAGAAGGGGGCTTCGTGAGTTAAATTGCAGATCCGTTAGTTCATCATGCACTTTTGTCATTTTTGCCATGTTTAATCCGTGCATGATATGCCTGTGCCCCTTTGGGATGAATTGTTAAGCATTTTGTCTTCTTTCCAGAGGTGCCACCCATGAATTTTTAGGATGTGTGTGTTGTCTTGTGCAAGCTTGCGAAGAGAGGTACCTGAGATTGCTGATTTCAGGGACTTAGTGATTTTCACTAAGTCTGGGATATTTTAGTCCATGATGCTATATGTCCAGCTTGTTTCCTAGTGATCCGTGCCTCTTTTGAGGATGATCAGTAAGGGAGTTTTGATATTTATGTTATGCTATATCCATCAATGTATTTTTTTGCATATGTGGAGTGCTCTAGGTTCACTCAATCAAGCTCAACTTTTGCTTCGTTGTTAATCTGGGCAGATCGTCAACTTGTTTGCGATTTTGCCGATGCTACCGTTAGTGTTCCATGCATGCTATGCCATTGTTCTTGCCATGTGTAGCTAGCGTATTGTGTCTTATTTCTGGTTATATGCTTGCCTTGCCATGACTTGCACCGTAGTGAGTGCATCGAGCTCGTTTACATGCCTTCGTGAGTTATAATTTCAGCATGTCTCAGTTTTCACTAAGTCTGAAAACTGATTGTGTTCGAGCTATGTTCGTGAGCTCGGTAGAGTATTTTGTGAACCCTTTTGACCCCAGGTCACTTTGGGTCTTTTGTTAAGCTTGTTGAGTAGCTCCATGCCATGTTCTTACTTGTCATGTTCAGGTTTTCTATCATGTTGTTTTGCTGCTCCGAAGAGGGCTTCGTGATCTGAAATTTCAGGCTAGTGTTAATTTCACTAAGTCTGGAATCTGTTTTGCATATTCATTTTTGCCATGCTTGTTTGAACCTCTTAATGGATGAATTTGCCTATGTCTCAGTGCTAGTGTTTTGTTAAGCATCTTGTGTACATCACTGCCATGTATTTTGTTTTCATGTTTGGTGGCTGTAGCATGTTCATTTTGTTGCATTTAGATGCCTACTTGCTGTAAATCACAGACCGGTGTCATATCTTAAAACGCTTGCCATTTCCAAACCGTAGCTCCGATTCCAATGATCTTTATATCGTTTTCAAGAGATTTAGTCCCCTCTATCCAGTGAAACCCTTGGAATTCCAAGTTGAGGCCAGGTTCATGCATTTCCTATCATATCTTGCATTTTGCATCCCGCATCGCATCCCGCATAGCATATCATCATTTCATCATATTGCTTGGTCTTGCACGTGGTTGATTGTATCCTTGTTGCTTGTTTGTCTTGTTTGGGTAGATCCGGGAGACGAGTTCGCTACCGAGGAGCCCGTTGAGTTTGCTTGTGAGGATCCAGTCAGCTTTGACAACTGTGCAGGCAAGATGATCATACCCTCGAAATCACTACTATCTTTGCTATGCTAGTTTGCTCGCTCTTTTGCTTTGCCACTGCTACGATGCCTACCACTTGCTTGTCAGCCTCCCAATTGCATGATTGATCCTCTAACCTACCATTGTCCTAGCAAACCGTTGATTGGCTATGTTACCGCTTTGCTCAGCCCCTCTTATAGCGTCGCTAGTTGCAGGTGAAGATTGGAGCCGTTCCTATTGGAACATCTTTTATTTGCTTGTTGGGATATCACTATATTGCTATGTTATCTTAATGCATCTATATACTTGGTAAAGGGTGGAAGGCTCGGCCTCTCGCCTAGTGTTTTGTTCCACTCTTACCGCCCTAGTTTCCGTCATATCGGTGTTATGTTCCCGGATTTTGCGTTCCTTACGCGGTTGGGTTATAATGGGAACCCCTTGATATTTCGCCTTGATTAAAGCTTTTCCAGCAATGCCCAACCTTGGTTTTACCATTTGCCGCCTACCCCTTTTCTTTCCCTTGGGTTCTGCAGACTCAAGGGTCATCTTATTTTAACCCCCCGGGCCAGTGCTCCTCTGAGTGTTGGTCCACCTGTCAGCTACCGGTGGCCACCAGGGGCAACTCTGGGCTGGCCTACCCGTACCTAAGACAATCTGAGTGTGCCCTGAGAAAGAGATATGTGCAGCTCCTATCGGGATTTGTCGGCACATTCGGGCGGTGTTGCTGGTCTTGTTTTAACCTGTCGAAGTGTCTTGAGTTACCGAGATACCGAGTCTGATCGGAACGTCTTGGGAGGAGGTCTTTTCCTTCGTTGACCGTGCGAGCTTGTCATGGGCTAAGTTGGGACTCCCCTGCAGGGATTGAACTTTCGAAAGCCGTGCCCGCGGTTATGGGCAGATGGGAATTTGATAATGTCCGGTTGTAGATAACTTGAACCTTAATTAATTAAAATGAATCAACCGAGTGTGTTGCCGTGATGGCCTCTTCTCGGCGGAGTCCGGGAAGTGGACACAGTGTTGGGGTAATGCTTGCGCAGGTTGTTCCTCTAGATTCTCGCTCGCGCCTTGCCTCCTCTTCTCGCTCTCTTTTGCGTATAAGTTAGCCACCACATATGCTAGTCGCTTGCTGCAGCTCCACATACTTGCCTTATCCTTCCTATAAGCTTAAATAGTTTTGATCGCGAGGGTGCGAGATTGCTGAGTCCCTGTGGCTCACAGATACTATAATTCCAGATGCAGGTCCAGGTGATTCCGCTCCAGGTGACGAGTACGAGCTCAAGTGGGAGTTCGACGAGGACTCTCAGCGTTATTATGTTTCCTTTCCCGATGATCAGTAGTGGTGCCTAGTTGGGGTTATCGATTCAGGGCCTTGTCGCATGTTGGGTTCTTTTCTATTTTGGCGCCGTAGTCGGGCCATGAGTGTCTGTTTGATGGATGTTATTTATGTACTCTGATGTGACGTGGCGAGTGTAAGCCAACTATGTACCTCACCTTTATATTATTTATGTACATGGGATGTGTGATGATTTCCTAACTTGTGACATTGCTTTCAATGCGGTTATGTCTCTAAGTCGTGCCTCGACACGTGGGAGCTATAGCCGCATCTAGGGCGTTATAAGTTGGTAATCAGAGCCTTCCCCGACCTTAGGAGCCCCATTGCTTGATCGTTTTTAGCAGCCGAGTTGTGTCTAGAAAAATGTTTTGAGTCACTTAGGAATTATATATCGGAGAGTTAGGAATTCTTTTTACTTCCCAGTCTCCTCATCGCTCTGGTAAGGCATCCTGACGTAGAGTTTTGACTCTTCTCTTCTCAAATTTCACTAAATTTTTTTTAGGATCACGCGAGTATCTTGGTTTTGTTCCGATGGTTTTGTGACGAGAACATTGTTCTTGGTGCCTCCTGTCTTTAGGGGTTGTGGCAGTGTCCCGGGGAGTTGAGCTCCGAGGTGTTGTCGTCACAATTTTATCGTTGCAATTCTGGTATACTTGAGATTTGTGCGCGGCATCGAAAATCTCTTTTATGCAGTTCGTTGGTGAGATAACCTCGACGCCACCCAGTACTGGGGCGGGAGTTCGGGAGTATCGCCATAACTTGTATAACGGATGCTTTTCGAAGGTTGAGATAGATGGTTTCCGAAGGTTTCTTGGTTATGTGTTGAAGGATGGATACAGCTGGATGTAGGATTGCTAGCTTGAGTGAGATATTATGCTCCCCTGTATCCCCAACATCTGATTGCATAACCGGGAAAATTTCGGGAATTTCATAGGTGGGAATTCAAGTAGCCTTAGGATATCTTTCCGACAGATGTATGATATGAAATTGGGGTTCGACGTCTAGTGGTTCGCCTATTCACGGTCGATTTTACAGTGGTCTCGTTGTGTCTTAAAGAGTCCTTGGCTATGCTGACTCGGGGACGCTTCGTATGTCATGTGCACTGCCTTGTACATGATGGTGCTGTACGATCGAGCCCGTGTAGGTCCCACCACGAAAACTTCGGACGAAATTTCTATCATGTATTTGTTCCGGCTTATTCCGCAAGCCAACCCTTGGTTTTATTTTCAGTTGTGGCATTCGAGTTGCTCCGACGTCATATGTTGATACCATCCCTCCTTGTTGTACCCCTTCTACCTGATTCTTCGTGGCTTCGCAATTTAGGAATATGTGACCACTTCAAGAGAAATGCATTCATTCATTTTGTTCGGATGTGAAGACTTTATGTTGCAATTTTCATTCCGTTGGATTCAGCTTCAATATTTATCTGTCAATGTGCTAATGGTGGTCAACCTGTTTAGGATGGCTCCTCCAACGCGCACGACTCCGAATCCTGACCCGCCTCCACCTCCGCCTCCTCCGGAAGCATGGCAAGCTGTGATGGCCGCTACTAATGCAAACACACAGTTGATCATGCAAATCCTCCAAGAGCGCAATCAAGGCAGTCAAGGGAATCAAGGCAGCAATCAGGGTCACTTTGCTACACTCAACCAGTTCCTTGCTAACGGGCCAAAGACTTTCAGTAATTGTGTTGAGGCAACCGATGCTGACGATTGGCTTGTGGATCTGTGTAAGCATTTCGAGTGCAGCAACGTCAGACCTGAGGACTTTGTGAAATTCGCTTCCTTCCAACTCAAAGATCAGGCTGCAGAGTGGTTCCAGCAGTACAAGGATTCCAGAGGTGGACGTGTTATCACTTGGGATGATTTCCGTCAAGATTTCCGCGCTCATCACATTCCGCAGAGCGTGGTTGAAAGCAAGCGTGAGGAATTCCGCAATCTGAAGCAAGGCTCTTTGTCTGTCTATGACTACAACAAATTGTTCCAGAAACTTGCCCGCTTTGCCAAGCAGGACGTGCCTGATGAGAAGAGCATGATATATCAGTTCAGGGGTGGTCTCAGAGAAGATATTCAGCTCGCTCTTGTTCTCTTCGAGCCTTTGAGATACGATGAGTTCTACAACATGGCACTGAAGCAAGAGGCTGCTCAGTTGAGGTGTGATGCTTCCAGGAAGCGAGTCAGAGATGTTACTCCTTCTTCCTCTACTCAAGTGGCCAAGCAGTAGAAGTTTTGGCTTCCTCCTCCTCCGTTCCGTCAGCTGTATCAGCAGAAGAGCAAAGGTGGCAGTGGTTCTTCCCACCCACCCAACCCAGGCTTTCAGAACAAGACTTCGTCTCAAGCTCCAAGATCGAGTGCTCCGTATCACCGTCCGCTTTCAGAGGTCACGTGCAACAAGTGCCAACAGAAGGGTCGCTATGCCAACAAGTGTTTCAACCAGAGGCGTCTTCCTCCTCCTCCTCCTGTCAGATCGGCAAGTACAGCTGTGGTCAAGCATAACCCTAAGCACGCCAAGGTCAATTTGATGAATGCAGCTCAGGCAGAGGACTCGTCAGATGTGATCATGGGTAACCTTCCTGTTAATGATATTCCTGCAAAAGTTCTTTTTGTCACTGGTGCATCGCATTGTTTCATCTCGAGACCGTTTTCATCTAAGCATGGGTTGCCTTTGCAAATTTTGCCTAGTCCTTTAGCAGTTGTCTCTCCCGGTAAGCGCATGCAGGCTAACTCCATTGCTCCGGATGTTACTATCACTTTGGGTGACTACAAGTTTCTATCTTCTCCAACGGTTCTTGGTGACTCGGATATTGATATTATTCTCGGAATGGATTGGCTTTCTAAGTACAAGGCACATCTTGATTGTGCAGCCAGGCAGATTCAACTGACTCATTCGTCTGAGGATGTCATTGTCTTTGCCGCTCGGGACAATACAATCCGGTTGTTTTCTCTTAATGAGAAGGGTGAATTGGATGCTATTTCACAGATTCCGGTTGTTTGTGAATATCAAGACGTTTTTCCAGAAGAACTCCCAGGGATGCCTCCAAACCGGCCGGTTGAATTTGTTATTGAACTTGAGCCCGGTACGGAACCTATGTGCAAACGTCCCTACAAGCTCGGCCCCGAAGAGTTGAAGGAGTTGAAGAAACAACTCGATGAGCAAGAAAGATTGGGTCTCATCCGGCCTAGCACTTCTCCGTGGGGTTGTGGTGTTCTTTTTGTGAAGAAGAAGGATGGTTCGAGCCGACTTTGTGTTGATTACCGTCCAGTGAACAAGAAGACCATCAAGAACAAATACCCACTTCCCAACATCAATGAGCTGTTCGAGCAACTCAAGGGTGCCCAAGTATTCTCCAAGCTTGATCTCCGTATGGGTTATCACCAGATTCGCATTCGTGAAGAAGATATTCCCAAGACAGCATTCAGAACAAGCTTTGGTTCATATGAATACACTGTCATGTCTTTTGGCCTCGCCAACGCTCCTCCCACGTTCTCTCGCATGATGAACTTCATCTTCAACGCCTACACCAATGACTTCGTTTTGGTCTATCTCGATGACATTCTGGTTTTCTTGAAGAACAAGGAAGATCATGCCAAGCACTTGCGTTTGGTTCTTGATAAGCTCAGGGAATATCAGTTCTATGCCAAGTTCTCCAAGTGTGAATTTTGGCTCGATGAGGTTATTTATCTTGGTCATATCATCTCTGCCAAGGGCATTTCCGTGAATCCCGAGAAGGTGTCTGCAATTGTGAATTGGGAACCTCCTCAGAACGTGAAGCAACTCCGCAGTTTTCTCGGTCTCGCAAGCTATTGCCGAAGATTCGTTGAAAACTTTTCCAAGATCGCGAAGCCTCTCTCAAATCTTCTTCAGAAGCACGTCAAGTACGTTTGGTCTCCAGAGTGTGATATTGCTTTCAACACTTTGAAAGAGAAGTTGATCACTGCTCCAGTTCTGACTCCACCTGATGAATCCAAGCCGTACGAGGTCTTTTGTGATGCCCCTCTCCAAGGTCTTGGCGCAGTATTGATGCAAGAGAAGAAAGTGGTTGCTTATACCTCTCACCAGTTGAAGCCTAATGAGAAGAACTACCCCACTCATGATCTCGAGTTGGCGGCAGTTGTGCATGCTCTTTTGACTTGGAGACATCTTCTATTGGGAAGGAAAGTGGACATTTTCACCGATCACAAGAGTCTCAAGTACATCTTCACCCAGCCTAATCTCAACCTAAGGCAGACTCGATGGGTCGAAATGATTCAAGAGTACAATCCGAGTATTGAGTATACTCCAGGCAAGGCTAATGTGATTGCTGATGCTTTGAGCAGAAAGGCATATTGCAACAATCTGATTCTCAAGCCTTATCAACCCGAGCTTTGTGAAGCTTTCCGCAAGCTGAATCTTCAAGTTGTTCCTCAAGGTTTCCTCGCCAACCTTCAAGTTTCTCCTACCTTAGAAGACCAGATTCGCCAAGCCCAGCTTCTTGATGCTATGGTGAAAAAGGTGAAGATTGGTATTGCAAAGAGTCAGTCCAAGTACAAGTGCTACCGCCTTGATGACAAGGACACTCTCTTCTTCGAGGATCGTATTGTTGTGCCCAAAGGCGAACTTCGTAAAGTGATCATGAACGAGGCTCACAACTCTCTCCTCTCCATCCACCCTGGTAGTACGAAGATGTATCAGGATCTCAAGCAAGCTTATTGGTGGACTCGAATGAAGCGCGAAATAGCTCAATTCGTGAATGAATGTGATGTCTGCAGAAGAGTGAAGGCAGAACACCAAAGGCCAGCTGGTCTCCTCCAACCTCTTGCCATTCCAGAATGGAAGTTTGACCACATTGAAATGGACTTCGTGACTGGGTTTCCAAAGTCCAAGCGTGGCAATGATGCTATATTTGTTGTCATCGACAAACTCACCAAAGTGGCTCATTTTCTGCCTATCAAAGAGTCGATCACTGCAGCTCAATTGGCGGAACTCTATACCTCTCGCATTGTCTCTCTGCATGGTATTCCTCAAGTGATCTCTTCAGACCGTGGCAACATCTTTACCTCCAAGTTTTGGGATTCTTTTCAGAAGGCCATGGGTACCAACATTCGCTTCAGCACAGCTTTCCATCCTCAAACAAGCGGTCAAGTCGAGCGTGTCAACCAGATTCTTGAAGATATGCTCAGGGCTTGTGTGATCTCCTTCGGCATGAAGTGGGAGGATTGTCTTCCTTATGCTGAATTCTCCTATAACAATAGTTTTCAAGCAAGTTCGGGCAAGGCCCCCTTTGAAATTCTGTATGGCAGGAAGTGCCGTACCCCTCTCAACTGGTCTGAAACCGGTGAACGTCAGCTGCTGGGTAATGACTTAATCACAGAAGCAGAAGAAATGTGCAAAGTCATTCGTGATAACCTCAAAGCAGCCCAATCCCGCCAGAAGAGCTACTATGATAGTAAGCACCGTGATTTGGCTTTCGAGATCGGAGATCATGTTTACCTCCGCGTCTCTCCTATGAAAGGTACTCGTCGCTTCGGTATCAAAGGGAAGCTTGCCCCTAGATACGTGGGACCTTTCAAGATTGTCAGCAAGAGAGGCGACCTCGCCTATCAACTTGAGCTTCCTTCAAACTTTGCAAATGTTCATGATGTGTTCCATGTCTCTCAGCTTCGAAAGTGCTTCAAGACGCCTGACCGCACCATCAACTTCGAGGACATTGAGCTCCAAGAAGATCTCTCCTATCGTGAGCACCCAGTTGCTATTCTTGAAGAGACTGAACGCAAGACTCGCAACAAGTCAATCAAATTTCTCAAAGTCAAGTGGTCTCACCATTCCGACCGTGAAGCTACCTGGGAACACGAGGATCACCTCTGTTCTGAGTACCCGGAGTTCTTTCAGTCCTAGATCTCGGGACGAGATCTTTTCGTAGTGGTGGAGTGTTGTAACGCCCCAGATATACTTTCCATATTTGTACTCCAACTCTTGCCGTTTCCGGTGTTAAGTTATATTTATTTCTCGGGTTCGGGTCTTTTTCTCCGTGTGTTGTTTTCTTTTTCGTGCATCTCTTATCATGTCATCTCGTGCATTGCATTTGCATACATATTCATCTCATGCATTCGAGCATTTTCCCCGTTGTCCGTTTTGCATTCCGGCGCTTCGTTCTCCTCCGGTGGCCTTTTCTAGCGTTCTTTCGTGTGTGGGGATTAAACATTTCCGGATTGGACCAAGACTTGTCATGCGGCCTTGGTTTACTACCGGTAGACCGCCTATCAAGTTTCGGGTCATTTGGACTTCGTTTCATACTCCTACGGTTAACCGAGGGACCGAAAAGGCCTCGTGTGTGTTGCAGCCCAACACCCCCCCAAATTTGTCCCAAAACCCACCAAACTCTGCTCCATGTCCTAGAGCGTTCGATCACGATCGCGTGGGCGAAAACCGCACCTCATTTGGACTCTCCGAGCTCCCTCTATGCCTATTTAAAGGCCCCCCATTTTCGGATCTCGTCTTCCTCCCCGTCCTCCTCCTAAAAAAAACAGATCAACCCCCCCCCCACCGACGGACGTGTCCGGATCCGACCGGACAACGTCCGCCCGATCCGCCTCGCCCAACTAGCGTCCGCCACGTGGCCCGCCGCCGCCGCACCGACAGGCCCGCGCGGAGCCCGAGGCCGCATCGCCGCCGCCCGCCTCCTCCTTTGCCCGAGGCCGCCGCCGCCCGCCGCCCTCGTCGCCGGCGCCGCCCCGCCGCCGCCCGCATCAGCGCCGGACGCCGCCGCCTCTCCTCGCCCCCGCACCGCCGGCCCCGCCGCCTCCTCGCCGCGCCGCCGCGGGACGCCACCCCCGCCGGCGCCGCCGACCGCCGCCGCCCCGCCCTCCGGTCCCCTCGTCGCCGGCCGCTGCCTCCTTCCCCGTCGTCGCCGGTGAACAGTACCGCCGCCGCCTCGGTATCTGTGCCCGATCCAGATCTGGATCTGGGATATTTCGGTTGACTTTCTCCTCCCGAAACCCTAATTTTCGAGCAATCTTTGGCTGATGATATCTCCGCAACCGTAACTCCGTTTTGGGCATATGATATATCAAAATCTTCGCCTCGACATGTACATCATTCCATTCCATTGCATCATTTGCATTTGAGGTCATATTGATGCCCAAAATGCTGTTAGAAGGGGGCTTCGTGAGTTAAATTGCAGATCCGTTAGTTCATCATGCACTTTTGTCATTTTTGCCATGTTTAATCCGTGCATGATATGCCTGTGCCCCTTTGGGATGAATTGTTAAGCATTTTGTCTTATTTCCAGAGGTGCCACCCATGAATTTTTAGGATGTGTGTGTTGTCTTGTGCAAGCTTGCGAAGAGAGGTACCTGAGATTGCTGATTTCAGGGACTTAGTGATTTTCACTAAGTCTGGGATATTTTAGTCCATGATGCTATATGTCCAGCTTGTTTCCTAGTGATCCGTGCCTCTTTTGAGGATGATCAGTAAGGGAGTTTTGATATTTATGTTATGCTATATCCATCAATGTATTTTTTTGCATATGTGGAGTGCTCTAGGTTCACTCAATCAAGCTCAACTTTTGCTTCGTTGTTAATCTGGGCAGATCGTCAACTTGTTTGCGATTTTGCCGATGCTACCGTTAGTGTTCCATGCATGCTATGCCATTGTTCTTGCCATGTGTAGCTAGCGTATTGTGTCTTATTTCTGGTTATATGCTTGCCTTGCCATGACTTGCACCGTAGTGAGTGCATCGAGCTCGTTTACATGCCTTCGTGAGTTATAATTTCAGCATGTCTCAGTTTTCACTAAGTCTGAAAACTGATTGTGTTCGAGCTATGTTCGTGAGCTCGGTAGAGTATTTTGTGAACCCTTTTGACCCCAGGTCACTTTGGGTCTTTTGTTAAGCTTGTTGAGTAGCTCCATGCCATGTTCTTACTTGTCATGTTCAGGTTTTCTATCATGTTGTTTTGCTGCTCCGAAGAGGGCTTCGTGATCTGAAATTTCAGGCTAGTGTTAATTTCACTAAGTCTGGAATCTGTTTTGCATATTCATTTTTGCCATGCTTGTTTGAACCTCTTAATGGATGAATTTGCCTATGTCTCAGTGCTAGTGTTTTGTTAAGCATCTTGTGTACATCACTGCCATGTATTTTTTTTTCATGTTTGGTGGCTGTAGCATGATCATTTTGTTGCATTTAGATGCCTACTTGCTGTAAATCACAGACCGGTGTCATATCTTAAAACGCTTGCCATTTCCAAACCGTAGCTCCGATTCCAATGATCTTTATATCGTTTTCAAGAGATTTAGTCCCCTCTATCCAGTGGAACCCTTGGAATTCCAAGTTGAGGCCAGGTTCATGCATTTCCTATCATATCTTGCATTTTGCATCCCGCATCGCATCCCGCATAGCATATCATCATTTCATCATATTGCTTGGTCTTGCACGTGGTTGATTGTATCCTTGTTGCTTGTTTGTCTTGTTTGGGTAGATCCGGGAGACGAGTTCGCTACCGAGGAGCCCGTTGAGTTTGCTTGTGAGGATCCAGTCAGCTTTGACAACTGTGCAGGCAAGATGATCATACCCTCGAAATCACTACTATCTTTGCTATGCTAGTTTGCTCGCTCTTTTGCTTTGCCACTGCTACGATGCCTACCACTTGCTTGTCAGCCTCCCAATTGCATGATTGATCCTCTAACCTACCATTGTCCTAGCAAACCGTTGATTGGCTATGTTACCGCTTTGCTCAGCCCCTCTTATAGCGTTGCTAGTTGCAGGTGAAGATTGGAGCCGTTCCTATTGGAACATCTTTTATTTGCTTGTTGGGATATCACTATATTGCTATGTTATCTTAATGCATCTATATACTTGGTAAAGGGTGGAAGGCTCGGCCTCTCGCCTAGTGTTTTGTTCCACTCTTACCGCCCTAGTTTCCGTCATATCGGTGTTATGTTCCCGGATTTTGCGTTCCTTACGCGGTTGGGTTATAATGGGAACCCCTTGATATTTCGCCTTGATTAAAGCTTTTCCAGCAATGCCCAACCTTGGTTTTACCATTTGCCGCCTACCCCTTTTCTTTCCCTTGGGTTCTGCAGACTCAAGGGTCATCTTATTTTAACCCCCCCGGGCCAGTGCTCCTCTGAGTGTTGGTCCACCTGTCAGCTACCGGTGGCCACCAGGGGCAACTCTGGGCTGGCCTACCCGTACCTAAGACAATCTGAGTGTGCCCTGAGAAAGAGATATGTGCAGCTCCTATCGGGATTTGTCGGCACATTCGGGCGGTGTTGCTGGTCTTGTTTTAACCTGTCGAAGTGTCTTGAGTTACCGAGATACCGAGTCTGATCGGAACGTCTTGGGAGGAGGTCTTTTCCTTCGTTGACCGTGCGAGCTTGTCATGGGCTAAGTTGGGACTCCCCTGCAGGGATTGAACTTTCGAAAGCCGTGCCCGCGGTTATGGGCAGATGGGAATTTGATAATGTCCGGTTGTAGATAACTTGAACCTTAATTAATTAAAATGAATCAACCGAGTGTGTTGCCGTGATGGCCTCTTCTCGGCGGAGTCCGGGAAGTGGACACAGTGTTGGGGTAATGCTTGCGCAGGTTGTTCCTCTAGATTCTCGCTCGCGCCTTGCCTCCTCTTCTCGCTCTCTTTTGCGTATAAGTTAGCCACCACATATGCTAGTCGCTTGCTGCAGCTCCACATACTTGCCTTATCCTTCCTATAAGCTTAAATAGTTTTGATCGCGAGGGTGCGAGATTGCTGAGTCCCTGTGGCTCACAGATACTATAATTCCAGATGCAGGTCCAGGTGATTCTGCTCCAGGTGACGAGTACGAGCTCAAGTGGGAGTTCGACGAGGACTCTCAGCGTTATTATGTTTCCTTTCCCGATGATCAGTAGTGGTGCCTAGTTGGGGTTATCGATTCAGGGCCTTGTCGCATGTTGGGTTCTTTTCTATTTTGGCGCCGTAGTCGGGCCATGAGTGTCTGTTTGATGGATGTTATTTATGTACTCTGATGTGACGTGGCGAGTGTAAGCCAACTATGTACCTCACCTTTATATTATTTATGTACATGGGATGTGTGATGATTTCCTAACTTGTGACATTGCTTTCAATGCGGTTATGTCTCTAAGTCGTGCCTCGACACGTGGGAGCTATAGCCGCATCTAGGGCGTTATAAGTTGGTAATCAGAGCCTTCCCCGACCTTAGGAGCCCCATTGCTTGATCGTTTTTAGCAGCCGAGTTGTGTCTAGAAAAATGTTTTGAGTCACTTAGGAATTATATATCGGAGAGTTAGGAATTCTTTTTACTTCCCAGTCTCCTCATCGCTCTGGTAAGGCATCCTGACGTAGAGTTTTGACTCTTCTCTTCTCAAATTTCACTAAATTTTTTTTTAGGATCACGCGAGTATCTTGGTTTTGTTCCGATGGTTTTGTGACGAGAACATTGTTCTTGGTGCCTCCTGTCTTTAGGGGTTGTGGCAGTGTCCCGGGGAGTTGAGCTCCGAGGTGTTGTCGTCACAATTTTATCGTTGCAATTCTGGTATACTTGAGATTTGTGCGCGGCATCGAAAATCTCTTTTATGCAGTTCGTTGGTGAGATAACCTCGACGCCACCCAGTACTGGGGCGGGAGTTCGGGAGTATCGCCATAACTTGTATAACGGATGCTTTTCGAAGGTTGAGATAGATGGTTTCCGAAGGTTTCTTGGTTATGTGTTGAAGGATGGATACAGCTGGATGTAGGATTGCTAGCTTGAGTGAGATATTATGCTCCCCTGTATCCCCAACACCTGATTGCATAACCGGGAAAATTTCGGGAATTTCATAGGTGGGAATTCAAGTAGCCTTAGGATATCTTTCCGACAGATGTATGATATGAAATTGGGGTTCGACGTCTAGTGGTTCGCCTATTCACGGTCGATTTTACAGTGGTCTCGTTGTGTCTTAAAGAGTCCTTGGCTATGCTGACTCGGGGACGCTTCGTATGTCATGTGCACTGCCTTGTACATGATGGTGCTGTACGATCGAGCCCGTGTAGGTCCCACCACGAAAACTTCGGACGAAATTTCTATCATGTATTTGTTCCGGCTTATTCCGCAAGCCAACCCTTGGTTTTATTTTCAGTTGTGGCATTCGAGTTGCTCCGACGTCATATGTTGATACCATCCCTCCTTGTTGTACCCCTTCTACCTGATTCTTCGTGGCTTCGCAATTTAGGAATATGTGACCACTTCAAGAGAAATGCATTCATTCATTTTGTTCGGATGTGAAGACTTTATGTTGCAATTTTCATTCCGTTGGATTCAGCTTCAATATTTATCTGTCAATGTGCTAATGGTGGTCAACCTGTTTAGGATGGCTCCTCCAACGCGCACGACTCCGAATCCTGACCCGCCTCCACCTCCGCCTCCTTCGGAAGCATGGCAAGCTGTGATGGCCGCTACTAATGCAAACACACAGTTGATCATGCAAATCCTCCAAGAGCGCAATCAAGGCAGTCAAGGGAATCAAGGCAGCAATCAGGGTCACTTTGCTACACTCAACCAGTTCCTTGCTAACGGGCCAAAGACTTTCAGTAATTGTGTTGAGGCAACCGATGCTGACGATTGGCTTGTGGATCTGTGTAAGCATTTCGAGTGCAGCAACGTCAGACCTGAGGACTTTGTGAAATTTGCTTCCTTCCAACTCAAAGATCAGGCTGCAGAGTGGTTCCAGCAGTACAAGGATTCCAGAGGTGGACGTGTTATCACTTGGGATGATTTCCGTCAAGATTTCCGCGCTCATCACATTCCGCAGAGCGTGGTTGAAAGAAAGCGTGAGGAATTCCGCAATCTGAAGCAAGGCTCTTTGTCTGTCTATGACTACAACAAATTGTTCCAGAAACTTGCCCGCTTTGCCAAGCAGGACGTGCCTGATGAGAAGAGCATGATATATCAGTTCAGGGGTGGTCTCAGAGAAGATATTCAGCTCGCTCTTGTTCTCTTCGAGCCTTTGAGATACGATGAGTTCTACAACATGGCACTGAAGCAAGAGGCTGCTCAGTTGAGGTGTGATGCTTCCAGGAAGTGAGTCAGAGATGTTACTCCTTCTTCCTCTACTCAAGTGGCCAAGCAGTAGAAGTTTTGGCTTCCTCCTCCTCCGTTCCGTCAGCTGTATCAGCAGAAGAGCAAAGGTGGCAGTGGTTCTTCCCACCCACCCAACCCAGGCTTTCAGAACAAGACTTCGTCTCAAGCTCCAAGATCGAGTGCTCCGTATCACCGTCCGCTTTCAGAGGTCACGTGCAACAAGTGCCAACAGAAGGGTCGCTATGCCAACAAGTGTTTCAACCAGAGGCGTCTTCCTCCTCCTCCTCCTGTCAGATCGGCAAGTACAGCTGTGGTCAAGCATAACCCTAAGCACGCCAAGGTCAATTTGATGAATGCAGCTCAGGCAGAGGACTCGTCAGATGTGATCATGGGTAACCTTCCTGTTAATGATATTCCTGCAAAAGTTCTTTTTGTCACTGGTGCATCGCATTGTTTCATCTCGAGACCGTTTTCATCTAAGCATGGGTTGCCTTTGCAAATTTTGCCTAGTCCTTTAGCAGTTGTCTCTCCCGGTAAGCGCATGCAGGCTAACTCCATTGCTCCGGATGTTACTATCACTTTGGGTGACTACAAGTTTCTATCTTCTCCAACGGTTCTTGGTGACTCGGATATTGATATTATTCTCGGAATGGATTGGCTTTCTAAGTACAAGGCACATCTTGATTGTGCAGCCAGGCAGATTCAACTGACTCATTCGTCTGAGGATGTCATTGTCTTTGCCGCTCGGGACAATACAATCCGGTTGTTTTCTCTTAATGAGAAGGGTAAATTGGATGCTATTTCACAGATTCCGGTTGTTTGTGAATATCAAGACGTTTTTCCAGAAGAACTCCCAGGGATGCCTCCAAACCGGCCGGTTGAATTTGTTATTGAACTTGAGCCCGGTACGGAACCTATGTGCAAACGTCCCTACAAGCTCGGCCCCGAAGAGTTGAAGGAGTTGAAGAAACAACTCGATGAGCAAGAAAGATTGGGTCTCATCCGGCCTAGCACTTCTCCGTGGGGTTGTGGTGTTCTTTTTGTGAAGAAGAAGGATGGTTCGAGCCGACTTTGTGTTGATTACCGTCCAGTGAACAAGAAGACCATCAAGAACAAATACCCACTTCCCAACATCAATGAGCTGTTCGAGCAACTCAAGGGTGCCCAAGTATTCTCCAAGCTTGATCTCCGTATGGGTTATCACCAGATTCGCATTCGTGAAGAAGATATTCCCAAGACAGCATTCAGAACAAGCTTTGGTTCATATGAATACACTGTCATGTCTTTTGGCCTCGCCAACGCTCCTCCCACGTTCTCTCGCATGATGAACTTCATCTTCAACGCCTACACCAATGACTTCGTTTTGGTCTATCTCGATGACATTCTGGTTTTCTCGAAGAACAAGGAAGATCATGCCAAGCACTTGCATTTGGTTCTTGATAAGCTCAGGGAATATCAGTTCTATGCCAAGTTCTCCAAGTGTGAATTTTGGCTCGATGAGGTTATTTATCTTGGTCATATCATCTCTGCCAAGGGCATTTCCGTGAATCCCGAGAAGGTGTCTGCAATTGTGAATTGGGAACCTCCTCAGAACGTGAAGCAACTCCGCAGTTTTCTCGGTCTCGCAAGCTATTGCCGAAGATTCGTTGAAAACTTTTCCAAGATCGCGAAGCCTCTCTCAAATCTTCTTCAGAAGCACGTCAAGTACGTTTGGTCTCCAGAGTGTGATATTGCTTTCAACACTTTGAAAGAGAAGTTGATCACTGCTCCAGTTCTGACTCCACCTGATGAATCCAAGCCGTACGAGGTCTTTTGTGATGCCCCTCTCCAAGGTCTTGGCGCAGTATTGATGCAAGAGAAGAAAGTGGTTGCTTATACCTCTCGCCAGTTGAAGCCTAATGAGAAGAACTACCCCACTCATGATCTCGAGTTGGCGGCAGTTGTGCATGCTCTTTTGACTTGGAGACATCTTCTATTGGGAAGGAAAGTGGACATTTTCACCGATCACAAGAGTCTCAAGTACATCTTCACCCAGCCTAATCTCAACCTAAGGCAGACTCGATGGGTCGAAATGATTCAAGAGTACAATCCGAGTATTGAGTATACTCCAGGCAAGGCTAATGTGATTGCTGATGCTTTGAGCAGAAAGGCATATTGCAACAATCTGATTCTCAAGCCTTATCAACCCGAGCTTTGTGAAGCTTTCCGCAAGCTGAATCTTCAAGTTGTTCCTCAAGGTTTCCTCGCCAACCTTCAAGTTTCTCCTACCTTAGAAGACCAGATTCGCCAAGCCCAGCTTCTTGATGCTATGGTGAAAAAGGTGAAGATTGGTATTGCAAAGAGTCAGTCCAAGTACAAGTGCTACCGCCTTGATGACAAGGACACTCTCTTCTTCGAGGATCGTATTGTTGTGCCCAAAGGCGAACTTCGTAAAGTGATCATGAACGAGGCTCACAACTCTCTCCTCTCCATCCACCCTGGTAGTACGAAGATGTATCAGGATCTCAAGCAAGCTTATTGGTGGACTCGAATGAAGCGCGAAATAGCTCAATTCGTGAATGAATGTGATGTCTGCAGAAGAGTGAAGGCAGAACACCAAAGGCCAGCTGGTCTCCTCCAACCTCTTGCCATTCCAGAATGGAAGTTTGACCACATTGAAATGGACTTCGTGACTGGGTTTCCAAAGTCCAAGCGTGGCAATGATGCTATATTTGTTGTCATCGACAAACTCACCAAAGTGGCTCATTTTCTGCCTATCAAAGAGTCGATCACTGCAGCTCAATTGGCGGAACTCTATACCTCTCGCATTGTCTCTCTGCATGGTATTCCTCAAGTGATCTCTTCAGACCGTGGCAACATCTTTACCTCCAAGTTTTGGGATTCTTTTCAGAAGGCCATGGGTACCAACATTCGCTTCAGCACAGCTTTCCATCCTCAAACAAGCGGTCAAGTCGAGCGTGTCAACCAGATTCTTGAAGATATGCTCAGGGCTTGTGTGATCTCCTTCGGCATGAAGTGGGAGGATTGTCTTCCTTATGCTGAATTCTCCTATAACAATAGTTTTCAAGCAAGTTCGGGCAAGGCCCCCTTTGAAATTCTGTATGGCAGGAAGTGCCGTACCCCTCTCAACTGGTCTGAAACCGGTGAACGTCAGCTGCTGGGTAATGACTTAATCACAGAAGCAGAAGAAATGTGCAAAGTCATTCGTGATAACCTCAAAGCAGCCCAATCCCGCCAGAAGAGCTACTATGATAGTAAGCACCGTGATTTGGCTTTCGAGATCGGAGATCATGTTTACCTCCGCGTCTCTCCTATGAAAGGTACTCGTCGCTTCGGTATCAAAGGGAAGCTTGCCCCTAGATACGTGGGACCTTTCAAGATTGTCAGCAAGAGAGGCGACCTCGCCTATCAACTTGAGCTTCCTTCAAACTTTGCAAATGTTCATGATGTGTTCCATGTCTCTCAGCTTCGAAAGTGCTTCAAGACGCCTGACCGCACCATCAACTTCGAGGACATTGAGCTCCAAGAAGATCTCTCCTATCGTGAGCACCCAGTTGCTATTCTTGAAGAGACTGAACGCAAGACTCGCAACAAGTCAATCAAATTTCTCAAAGTCAAGTGGTCTCACCATTCCGACCGTGAAGCTACCTGGGAACACGAGGATCACCTCCGTTCTGAGTACCCGGAGTTCTTTCAGTCCTAGATCTCGGGACGAGATCTTTTCGTAGTGGTGGAGTGTTGTAACGCCCCAGATATACTTTCCATATTTGTACTCCAACTCTTGCCGTTTCCGGTGTTAAGTTATATTTATTTCTCGGGTTCGGGTCTTTGTCTCCGTGTGTTGTTTTCTTTTTCGTGCATCTCTTATCATGTCATCTCGTGCATTGCATTTGCATACATATTCATCTCATGCATTCGAGCATTTTCCCCGTTGTCCGTTTTGCATTCCGGCGCTTCGTTCTCCTCCGGTGGCCTTTTCTAGCGTTCTTTCGTGTGTGGGGATTAAACATTTCCGTATTGGACCAAGACTTGTCATGCGGCCTTGGTTTACTACCGGTAGACCGCCTATCAAGTTTCGGGTCATTTGGACTTCGTTTCATACTCCTACGGTTAACCGAGGGACCGAAAAGGCCTCGTGTGTGTTGCAGCCCAACACCCCCCCAAATTTGTCCCAAAACCCACCAAACTCTGCTCCATGTCCTAGAGCGTTCGATCACGATCGCGTGGGCGAAAACCGCACCTCATTTGGACTCTCCGAGCTCCCTCTATGCCTATTTAAAGGCCCCCCATTTTCGGATCTCGTCTTCCTCCCCGTCCTCCTCCTAAAAAAAACAGATCAACCCCCCCCCCCCCCCACCGACGGACGTGTCCGGATCCGACCGGACAACGTCCGCCCGATCCGCCTCGCCCAACTAGCGTCCGCCACGTGGCCCGCCGCCGCCGCACCGACAGGCCCGCGCGGAGCCCGAGGCCGCATCGCCGCCGCCCGCCTCCTCCTTTGCCCGAGGCCGCCGCCGCCCGCCGCCCTCGTCGCCGGCGCCGCCCCGCCGCCGCCCGCATCAGCGCCGGACGCCGCCGCCTCTCCTCGCCCCCGCACCGCCGGCCCCGCCGCCTCCTCGCCGCGCCGCCGCGGGACGCCACCCCCGCCGGCGCCGCCGACCGCCGCCGCCCCGCCCTCCGGTCCCCTCGTCGCCGGCCGCTGCCTCCTTCCCCGTCGTCGCCGGTGAACAGTACCGCCGCCGCCTCGGTATCTGTGCCCGATCCAGATCTGGATCTGGGATATTTCGGTTGACTTTCTCCTCCCGAAACCCTAATTTTCGAGCAATCTTTGGCTGATGATATCTCCGCAACCGTAACTCCGTTTTGGGCATATGATATATCAAAATCTTCGCCTCGACATGTACATCATTTCATTCCATTGCATCATTTGCATTTGAGGTCATATTGATGCCCAAAATGCTGTTAGAAGGGGGCTTCGTGAGTTAAATTGCAGATCCGTTAGTTCATCATGCACTTTTGTCATTTTTGCCATGTTTAATCCGTGCATGATATGCCTGTGCCCCTTTGGGATGAATTGTTAAGCATTTTGTCTTATTTCCAGAGGTGCCACCCATGAATTTTTAGGATGTGTGTGTTGTCTTGTGCAAGCTTGCGAAGAGAGGTACCTGAGATTGCTGATTTCAGGGACTTAGTGATTTTCACTAAGTCTGGGATATTTTAGTCCATGATGCTATATGTCCAGCTTGTTTCCTAGTGATCCGTGCCTCTTTTGAGGATGATCAGTAAGGGAGTTTTGATATTTATGTTATGCTATATCCATCAATGTATTTTTTTGCATATGTGGAGTGCTCTAGGTTCACTCAATCAAGCTCAACTTTTGCTTCGTTGTTAATCTGGGCAGATCGTCAACTTGTTTGCGATTTTGCCGATGCTACCGTTAGTGTTCCATGCATGCTATGCCATTGTTCTTGCCATGTGTAGCTAGCGTATTGTGTCTTATTTCTGGTTATATGCTTGCCTTGCCATGACTTGCACCGTAGTGAGTGCATCGAGCTCGTTTACATGCCTTCGTGAGTTATAATTTCAGCATGTCTCAGTTTTCACTAAGTCTGAAAACTGATTGTGTTCGAGCTATGTTCGTGAGCTCGGTAGAGTATTTTGTGAACCCTTTTGACCCCAGGTCACTTTGGGTCTTTTGTTAAGCTTGTTGAGTAGCTCCATGCCATGTTCTTACTTGTCATGTTCAGGTTTTCTATCATGTTGTTTTGCTGCTCCGAAGAGGGCTTCGTGATCTGAAATTTCAGGCTAGTGTTAATTTCACTAAGTCTGGAATCTGTTTTGCATATTCATTTTTGCCATGCTTGTTTGAACCTCTTAATGGATGAATTTGCCTATGTCTCAGTGCTAGTGTTTTGTTAAGCATCTTGTGTACATCACTGCCATGTATTTTTTTTTCATGTTTGGTGGCTGTAGCATGTTCATTTTGTTGCATTTAGATGCCTACTTGCTGTAAATCGCAGACCGGTGTCATATCTTAAAACGCTTGCCATTTCCAAACCGTAGCTCCGATTCCAATGATCTTTATATCGTTTTCAAGAGATTTAGTCCCCTCTATCCAGTGGAACCCTTGGAATTCCAAGTTGAGGCCAGGTTCATGCATTTCCTATCATATCTTGCATTTTGCATCCCGCATCGCATCCCGCATAGCATATCATCATTTCATCATATTGCTTGGTCTTGCACGTGGTTGATTGTATCCTTGTTGCTTGTTTGTCTTGTTTGGGTAGATCCGGGAGACGAGTTCGCTACCGAGGAGCCCGTTGAGTTTGCTTGTGAGGATCCAGTCAGCTTTGACAACTGTGCAGGCAAGATGATCATACCCTCGAAATCACTACTATCTTTGCTATGCTAGTTTGCTCGCTCTTTTGCTTTGCCACTGCTACGATGCCTACCACTTGCTTGTCAGCCTCCCAATTGCATGATTGATCCTCTAACCTACCATTGTCCTAGCAAACCGTTGATTGGCTATGTTACCGCTTTGCTCAGCCCCTCTTATAGCGTTGCTAGTTGCAGGTGAAGATTGGAGCCGTTCCTATTGGAACATCTTTTATTTGCTTGTTGGGATATCACTATATTGCTATGTTATCTTAATGCATCTATATACTTGGTAAAGGGTGGAAGGCTCGGCCTCTCGCCTAGTGTTTTGTTCCACTCTTACCGCCCTAGTTTCCGTCATATCGGTGTTATGTTCCCGGATTTTGCGTTCCTTACGCGGTTGGGTTATAATGGGAACCCCTTGATATTTCGCCTTGATTAAAGCTTTTCCAGCAATGCCCAACCTTGGTTTTACCATTTGCCGCCTACCCCTTTTCTTTCCCTTGGGTTCTGCAGACTCAAGGGTCATCTTATTTTAACCCCCCCGGGCCAGTGCTCCTCTGAGTGTTGGTCCACCTGTCAGCTACCGGTGGCCACCAGGGGCAACTCTGGGCTGGCCTACCCGTACCTAAGACAATCTGAGTGTGCCCTGAGAAAGAGATATGTGCAGCTCCTATCGGGATTTGTCGGCACATTCGGGCGGTGTTGCTGGTCTTGTTTTAACCTGTCGAAGTGTCTTGAGTTACCGAGATACCGAGTCTGATCGGAACGTCTTGGGAGGAGGTCTTTTCCTTCGTTGACCGTGCGAGCTTGTCATGGGCTAAGTTGGGACTCCCCTGCAGGGATTGAACTTTCGAAAGCCGTGCCCGCGGTTATGGGCAGATGGGAATTTGATAATGTCCGGTTGTAGATAACTTGAACCTTAATTAATTAAAATGAATCAACCGAGTGTGTTGCCGTGATGGCCTCTTCTCGGCGGAGTCCGGGAAGTGGACACAGTGTTGGGGTAATGCTTGCGCAGGTTGTTCCTCTAGATTCTCGCTCGCGCCTTGCCTCCTCTTCTCGCTCTCTTTTGCGTATAAGTTAGCCACCACATATGCTAGTCGCTTGCTGCAGCTCCACATACTTGCCTTATCCTTCCTATAAGCTTAAATAGTTTTGATCGCGAGGGTGCGAGATTGCTGAGTCCCTGTGGCTCACAGATACTATAATTCCAGATGCAGGTCCAGGTGATTCTGCTCCAGGTGACGAGTACGAGCTCAAGTGGGAGTTCGACGAGGACTCTCAGCGTTATTATGTTTCCTTTCCCGATGATCAGTAGTGGTGCCTAGTTGGGGTTATCGATTCAGGGCCTTGTCGCATGTTGGGTTCTTTTCTATTTTGGCGCCGTAGTCGGGCCATGAGTGTCTGTTTGATGGATGTTATTTATGTACTCTGATGTGACGTGGCGAGTGTAAGCCAACTATGTACCTCACCTTTATATTATTTATGTACATGGGATGTGTGATGATTTCCTAACTTGTGACATTGCTTTCAATGCGGTTATGTCTCTAAGTCGTGCCTCGACACGTGGGAGCTATAGCCGCATCTAGGGCGTTATAAGTTGGTAATCAGAGCCTTCCCCGACCTTAGGAGCCCCATTGCTTGATCGTTTTTAGCAGCCGAGTTGTGTCTAGAAAAATGTTTTGAGTCACTTAGGAATTATATATCGGAGAGTTAGGAATTCTTTTTACTTCCCAGTCTCCTCATCGCTCTGGTAAGGCATCCTGACGTAGAGTTTTGACTCTTCTCTTCTCAAATTTCACTAAATTTTTTTTTAGGATCACGCGAGTATCTTGGTTTTGTTCCGATGGTTTTGTGACGAGAACATTGTTCTTGGTGCCTCCTGTCTTTAGGGGTTGTGGCAGTGTCCCGGGGAGTTGAGCTCCGAGGTGTTGTCGTCACAATTTTATCGTTGCAATTCTGGTATACTTGAGATTTGTGCGCGGCATCGAAAATCTCTTTTATGCAGTTCGTTGGTGAGATAACCTCGACGCCACCCAGTACTGGGGCGGGAGTTCGGGAGTATCGCCATAACTTGTATAACGGATGCTTTTCGAAGGTTGAGATAGATGGTTTCCGAAGGTTTCTTGGTTATGTGTTGAAGGATGGATACAGCTGGATGTAGGATTGCTAGCTTGAGTGAGATATTATGCTCCCCTGTATCCCCAACACCTGATTGCATAACCGGGAAAATTTCGGGAATTTCATAGGTGGGAATTCAAGTAGCCTTAGGATATCTTTCCGACAGATGTATGATATGAAATTGGGGTTCGACGTCTAGTGGTTCGCCTATTCACGGTCGATTTTACAGTGGTCTCGTTGTGTCTTAAAGAGTCCTTGGCTATGCTGACTCGGGGACGCTTCGTATGTCATGTGCACTGCCTTGTACATGATGGTGCTGTACGATCGAGCCCGTGTAGGTCCCACCACGAAAACTTCGGACGAAATTTCTATCATGTATTTGTTCCGGCTTATTCCGCAAGCCAACCCTTGGTTTTATTTTCAGTTGTGGCATTCGAGTTGCTCCGACGTCATATGTTGATACCATCCCTCCTTGTTGTACCCCTTCTACCTGATTCTTCGTGGCTTCGCAATTTAGGAATATGTGACCACTTCAAGAGAAATGCATTCATTCATTTTGTTCGGATGTGAAGACTTTATGTTGCAATTTTCATTCCGTTGGATTCAGCTTCAATATTTATCTGTCAATGTGCTAATGGTGGTCAACCTGTTTAGGATGGCTCCTCCAACGCGCACGACTCCGAATCCTGACCCGCCTCCACCTCCGCCTCCTCCGGAAGCATGGCAAGCTGTGATGGCCGCTACTAATGCAAACACACAGTTGATCATGCAAATCCTCCAAGAGCGCAATCAAGGCAGTCAAGGGAATCAAGGCAGCAATCAGGGTCACTTTGCTACACTCAACCAGTTCCTTGCTAACGGGCCAAAGACTTTCAGTAATTGTGTTGAGGCAACCGATGCTGACCATTGGCTTGTGGATCTGTGTAAGCATTTCGAGTGCAGCAACGTCAGACCTGAGGACTTTGTGAAATTCGCTTCCTTCCAACTCAAAGATCAGGCTGCAGAGTGGTTCCAGCAGTACAAGGATTCCAGAGGTGGACGTGTTATCACTTGGGATGATTTCCGTCAAGATTTCCGCGCTCATCACATTCCGCAGAGCGTGGTTGAAAGCAAGCGTGAGGAATTCCGCAATCTGAAGCAAGGCTCTTTGTCTGTCTATGACTACAACAAATTGTTCCAGAAACTTGCCCGCTTTGCCAAGCAGGACGTGCCTGATGAGAAGAGCATGATATATCAGTTCAGGGGTGGTCTCAGAGAAGATATTCAGCTCGCTCTTGTTCTCTTCGAGCCTTTGAGATACGATGAGTTCTACAACATGGCACTGAAGCAAGAGGCTGCTCAGTTGAGGTGTGATGCTTCCAGGAAGCGAGTCAGAGATGTTACTCCTTCTTCCTCTACTCAAGTGGCCAAGCAGTAGAAGTTTTGGCTTCCTCCTCCTCCGTTCCGTCAGCTGTATCAGCAGAAGAGCAAAGGTGGCAGTGGTTCTTCCCACCCACCCAATCCAGGCTTTCAGAACAAGACTTCGTCTCAAGCTCCAAGATCGAGTGCTCCGTATCACCGTCCGCTTTCAGAGGTCACGTGCAACAAGTGCCAACAGAAGGGTCGCTATGCCAACAAGTGTTTCAACCAGAGGCGTCTTCCTCCTCCTCCTCCTGTCAGATCGGCAAGTACAGCTGTGGTCAAGCATAACCCTAAGCACGCCAAGGTCAATTTGATGAATGCAGCTCAGGCAGAGGACTCGTCAGATGTGATCATGGGTAACCTTCCTGTTAATGATATTCCTGCAAAAGTTCTTTTTGTCACTGGTGCATCGCATTGTTTCATCTCGAGACCGTTTTCATCTAAGCATGGGTTGCCTTTGCAAATTTTGCCTAGTCCTTTAGCAGTTGTCTCTCCCGGTAAGCGCATGCAGGCTAACTCCATTGCTCCGGATGTTACTATCACTTTGGGTGACTACAAGTTTCTATCTTCTCCAACGGTTCTTGGTGACTCGGATATTGATATTATTCTCGGAATGGATTGGCTTTCTAAGTACAAGGCACATCTTGATTGTGCAGCCAGGCAGATTCAACTGACTCATTCGTCTGAGGATGTCATTGTCTTTGCCGCTCGGGACAATACAATCCGGTTGTTTTCTCTTAATGAGAAGGGTAAATTGGATGCTATTTCACAGATTCCGGTTGTTTGTGAATATCAAGACGTTTTTCCAGAAGAACTCCCAGGGATGCCTCCAAACCGGCCGGTTGAATTTGTTATTGAACTTGAGCCCGGTACGGAACCTATGTGCAAACGTCCCTACAAGCTCGGCCCCGAAGAGTTGAAGGAGTTGAAGAAACAACTCGATGAGCAAGAAAGATTGGGTCTCATCCGGCCTAGCACTTCTCCGTGGGGTTGTGGTGTTCTTTTTGTGAAGAAGAAGGATGGTTCGAGCCGACTTTGTGTTGATTACCGTCCAGTGAACAAGAAGACCATCAAGAACAAATACCCACTTCCCAACATCAATGAGCTGTTCGAGCAACTCAAGGGTGCCCAAGTATTCTCCAAGCTTGATCTCCGTATGGGTTATCACCAGATTCGCATTCGTGAAGAAGATATTCCCAAGACAGCATTCAGAACAAGCTTTGGTTCATATGAATACACTGTCATGTCTTTTGGCCTCGCCAACGCTCCTCCCACGTTCTCTCGCATGATGAACTTCATCTTCAACGCCTACACCAATGACTTCGTTTTGGTCTATCTCGATGACATTCTGGTTTTCTCGAAGAACAAGGAAGATCATGCCAAGCACTTGCATTTGGTTCTTGATAAGCTCAGGGAATATCAGTTCTATGCCAAGTTCTCCAAGTGTGAATTTTGGCTCGATGAGGTTATTTATCTTGGTCATATCATCTCTGCCAAGGGCATTTCCGTGAATCCCGAGAAGGTGTCTGCAATTGTGAATTGGGAACCTCCTCAGAACGTGAAGCAACTCCGCAGTTTTCTCGGTCTCGCAAGCTATTGCCGAAGATTCGTTGAAAACTTTTCCAAGATCGCGAAGCCTCTCTCAAATCTTCTTCAGAAGCACGTCAAGTACGTTTGGTCTCCAGAGTGTGATATTGCTTTCAACACTTTGAAAGAGAAGTTGATCACTGCTCCAGTTCTGACTCCACCTGATGAATCCAAGCCGTACGAGGTCTTTTGTGATGCCCCTCTCCAAGGTCTTGGCGCAGTATTGATGCAAGAGAAGAAAGTGGTTGCTTATACCTCTCGCCAGTTGAAGCCTAATGAGAAGAACTACCCCACTCATGATCTCGAGTTGGCGGCAGTTGTGCATGCTCTTTTGACTTGGAGACATCTTCTATTGGGAAGGAAAGTGGACATTTTCACCGATCACAAGAGTCTCAAGTACATCTTCACCCAGCCTAATCTCAACCTAAGGCAGACTCGATGGGTCGAAATGATTCAAGAGTACAATCCGAGTATTGAGTATACTCCAGGCAAGGCTAATGTGATTGCTGATGCTTTGAGCAGAAAGGCATATTGCAACAATGCGGTTATGGGATGTGTGATGATTTCCTAACTTGCGACATTGCTTTCAATGCGGTTATGTCTCTAAGTCGTGCCTCGACACGTGGGAGCTATAGCCGCATCGAGGGCGTTATAATTGTTTATTTAAAAAAGCTGCGATCAAAGCAGAACGATACAAATAGTGCAATAAGCAAATGATGGGACTATTTAACATGTCCTTTCCAGGGGCGAGCTGCGGAATGTTATGTGAAATAGGTATACTGCTCGTTATAGAGACCACCTTAGAGTTCCATAGTGCGGCGTAGCTTTCTGCTTCCCTGGTTGTATCGTTTGTGCGGCAATTGTACTGCCGGACAAGCCTTCCGAAGAATGGAGTCCTGAAAATAAGAGAAAATTAAGAAATTGGCAGCCCCTAGTGCGGTTTAAGCCGCGTTTCGGGCGTGCCGTGATGGTGCCCCTCCCCCTGTGCCCATGTTATTTCCAGAGCGTAGTTATGTACGCGCAACGCTGGTTTCGCAAGTTCGCGAGGGCTGGGGTTGGGGCCACATTGCTACGCTTGCTCGGAACGTGCCAGTCGGTCTTGTTGTAGGTTACTCCGGGCGCGCTTGATGGTGTCCAGACGTTTAATGGCCGGACTGGAGAATTGCCTTGAGAGGCTGCTTTGTACTTCCGCTGCGATAGCCGCCGTATGCTCCTCCGTTCGGAGAGAGCGTTCAGTGTTTCCATTGACCGTGATGACTCCTCGAGGGCCTGGCATCTTGAGCTTGCGGTATGCATAGTGCGGCACCGCATTGAACTTGGCAAATGCGGTTCGCCCGAGCAGTGCGTGATAGCCACTGCGGAACGGGACTATGTCGAAGATTAACTCCTCGCTTCAGAAATTATCCGAAGATCCGAATACCACTTCAAGTGTAACTGAGCCTGTATAGTTGGCCTCTACACCTGGTATGATGCCTTTAAAGGTCGTTTTAGTGGGTTTAATCCTCGAGGGATCGATGCCCATTTTCCGCACTGTATCCTGGTAAAGCAGGTTCAGGCTGCTGCCGCCGTCCATAAGGACTCTAGTGAGATGAAATCCGTCAATAATTGGGTCTAGAACCAATGCGGCGAATCCGCCATGATGGATGCTAGTGGGGTGGTCCCTTCGATCAAAAGTGATCGGGCAGGAAGACCATGGGTTGAACTTTGGGGCGACTGGCTGCATCGCGCATACGTCCCTTAGCGCACGCTTCCGCTCCCTCTTGGGGACGTGGGTTGCATATATCATGTTCACCGTCCGCACTTGTGGGGGAAAACCTTTCTGTCCGCTGTTGTTCGGTGGCCGGGGCTCCTCCTCGTCATCGCTATGTAGCCCCTTGTCTCTGCTTTCGGCATTTAACTTGCCTGCCTGCTTGAACACCCAACAATCCCTGTTGGTGTGATTGACTGGTTTTTCGGGGGTGCCATGTATCTGGCATGAGCGGTCAAGTATTCGGTCCAAAATGGACGGGCCCGGAGTATTTCTTTTGAATGGCTTTTTCTGCTGACCGGGTTTAGAGCCTCTGAATCCGGCATTAACTGTCGTATCCTCAGCATTGTCACCGTTAATGCGGCGCTTTTGCTTGTTGCGACGCGACCTGCCACTGCTGTCCTTGGTATCCGAATTACCAGGGCTCTTGGTCATGTTATTGCTGCGAGCTAGCCAGCTGTCTTCTCTTGCGCAAAAGCGGGTCATAAGTGTCGTGAGAGCTGCCATAGATTTCGGCTTTTCCTGTCCTAGGTGTCGTGCAAGCCACTCGTCGCGGATGTTATGCTTGAAGGCTGCTAGGGCCTCTGCGTCCGGACAGTCGACGATTTGATTTTTTTTGGGTTAGGGACCGTGTCCAGAATTGTCTGGCCGATTCCTCTGGCTGCTGAATTATGTGGCTAAAGTCATCGGCGTCTGGTGGTCGCACATAAGTGCCCTGGAAATTGTCGAGGAATGCGGTTTCCAGGTCCTCCCAACAACCAATTGATTCTGCTGGCAAGCTGTTAAGCCAATGCCGAGCTGGTGCTTTAAGCTTGAGTGGGAGGTATTTGATGGCGTGTAGGTCATCACCGCGGGCCATGTGGATATGAAGGAGATAGTCCTCGATCCATACCGCAGGATCTGTTGTGCCATCGTATGATTCGATGTTCACGGGCTTGAAACCCTCGGGGATTTGATGATCCATTACTTCATCTGTGAAGCATAGTGGGTGTGCGGCGCCTCTGTATTGGGCTATATCACGACGCAGCTCAAACGAGCTTTGTCTACTGTGCTCAGCCCGGCCGGATTTACTATATCGGGAGTGACGATTACCGTCTCGTGCTGTGGGGCGCCCACGCGATCCGTAGATCGATCTTGTTTGCCTTGCCATGTCCTCCAATATATCTTGCAGGTCTGGCGCATTTTCCCGTGCCTTGGTATTTTTTGAGCGGCGCCGGGGTGCGGCTTGAGTGGAGGGCCAAGAGGCCTCTCTGTCACGGCCACGGGGTGGCCGGTCGGCCGCATCATGAACTGGTGATGTAGGTTTAGGTGCTTCTTACTCTAATCGGGGTAGCAACCTGCACTTTGGGTAGCTCTTGGAGGGGCGTTCGAGTTCATACTCTTCGGCCGCAAGGACTTCAGTCCATCTGTCGGCTAGCAAATCTTGATCAGCTCTAAGTTGTTGCTGTTTTTTCTCGAGGATGCTCGCCGTGGCCATAAGCCTGCGTTTGAAACGCTCTTGTTCGACGGGATCCTCCGGCACGACAAATTCGTCGTCGTCGAGGCTTGCCTCGTATTCGGAGGGAAACATATAATTATCGTCCTCGACCTCTCTGTCTGCCGCTCTCTCATGAGGGCTGGCTTCTCCATCCTCCTGTGCTAAATCTTGCTGGAGGTGGTTGTCTTCGGCATTGTCCGGGGTGTTATTATCTCCCGTGCCGGAATCACCATTTCTGCTTTGGCGGGATTTAGAGCAGCGCCACTGACGCCGGCGCTTAGGCTGCTTCTTGGAGGGGTCATCCTCCGATGTTCCATCGCCATTGCCTTCTTTTGGGGTGTCCACCATGTATATATCATATGACGAGGTGGCTTTCAAGTGCCCTATAGGCGCTGGTTCTTGATCGTCTCCTGCATCGGCGTCGATACCGTCGATGTCTTCAGAGTCGAAGTCGAGCATGTCGGTTAAATCATCGACCGTGGCTATGAAGTGGGTGGTGGGTGGGCTTTGAATTTCTTCATCATCCGCATCCCAACCTTGCTGACCATAGTCCGGCCAGGGCTCTCCTGATAAAGAGAGAGACTTTAGTGAGTTCAGAATATCGCCGAAGGGCAAGTGCTGAAAGATGTCCGCGGCGGTGAACTCCATGATCGCCGCCCAATCGGTAGGGGCTCGGAGTCTGGAGAGGAGTCTGGCTCCTTGGATTCACAGGCTTCGCAGAGAATAGGGCTAGTGTTCGGCTCGATCACCGTAGAGATTGCAGCCCCCGAGGCGGTGTCCAACCACCCATCCTCGATTGGCACAGTTGGCTCCGAATTAAGGGTCGGGGCTGATGCGGGTGCGGCCTCCAGGGCACTGTTCGGCGATAGAGCTAGATCATGCCCATCGTGACAGTGCGGCGCGCTCGGCTGTGGCTCGAATCCGTCGAAGATCAAGTCTCTGCGGAGGTTGGCCGTGTAGCTCAAACTTCCAAATCTGACCTGATGGCCAAGGGCGTAGCTTTCGATCTGCTTCAGATGGCCAAGCGAATTGGCCCACAGTGCAAAGCCGTCGAATACGAAGATCTGTCCGGGGAGAAAGGTCTCACCCTGGATCGCATCGCTGTTGATGATCGGAGAAGCCATCGGGCCTAAAAGTGACGACACAGAGGAACTCTTAATGAAAGCACCAATGTCGGTGTCAAAACCGGCGGATCTCGGGTAGGGGGTCCCGAACTGTGCGTCTAGGCGGATGGTAACAGGAGGCAGGGGACACAATGTTTTACCCAGGTTCGGGCCCTCTTGATGGAGGTAAAACCCTACGTCCTGCTTGATTAATATTGATGATATGGGTAGTACAAGAGTAGATCTACCACGAGATTAGAGAGGCTAAACCCTAGAAGCTAGCCTATGGTATGATTGTTCTTCGTCCTACGGACTAAAACCCTCCAGTTTATATAGACACTTGAGAGGGCTAGGGTTACACAGAGTCGTTACAATGGTAGGAGATCTACATATCCGTATCGCCAAGCTTGCCTTCCATGCTAAGGAAAGTCCCTTCCGGACACGGGACAAAGTCTTCAATCTTGTATCTTCATAGTCCAGGAGTCCGGCCGAAGGTATAATCCGGCTATCCTGACACCCCCTAATCCAGGACTCCCTCAGTTAGAGTTGTGAAAATGTATGCTGCTGGCATTTGATGTCGTCCTCCGCGGAAGGAAGCGGGAGGAAATTTGCCGGCTGTCGTTGGAGATGCTCTTATGCTGGAAATAATAGAGTCACATTCAATCCATTTGAGTTAATTGCGTGTATGATTCTCCCTCCATAAAAATTTAATTGCATGTGCAGTGTACATGTGACTTGCAGGGTGGCTACAGCTTCGTATAGAAAGTTAAAAAGAAACAAGTCCATCCTTAATCTTGTATTCTAAGTACTCTGTGGGTTCCACTGCCAGTACAGTAGCGAAAGAAGTATATATTAAATAAGTAATATATAATATAAAAAAAATCTAAAGTTAAAGATAGAATTCGAACTTAGGTCATCGCGCTGCGAGCATCCGGCGCTAACCAGTCCAACACATTTTTGTTGTGGACCATGCTGGATAAATATCTCCAGGTCTACTCTTATACTCCCTCCATTCTTAAATATTTGTCTTTTTCAGATTTCAAATGGACTACCACATACAGATGTGTATGTAGACATATTTTAGAGTGTGGATTCACTCATTTTGCTCTGTATGTAGTCACTTGTTGAAATCTCTAAAAAGACAAATATTTAGGAATGGAGGGATTAGAAAACAGAGTTGGTGATGATGGTGTGCGTGCCATCCTACAATATAGGCCATCGGATTTATATCTGACGGATAGGAAGGAAACTATGGCAATTTTGCAAAAAGATACACACACCCCCTCTCCACGTTTGCAAATAAGGCCTTCCCTTGTTCATCCTTTTCTCTCACAAGATAAACTACTCATACAAATGCATCTTGATGTTCCGTGTGACGCACGAGCATCTAGCTAGTTTCTTTTAAAATAGTTACTCTGATAATTGGGTTGAAGTGATATATTCTATGTCTGCCCCAAATGATTTTAGATTCACTAGTAGTAACAAAGAAAAGGTTGCCTTGTTAATTAACAGAAAATGGGGTGAAAACTATCACATGAGGCCAGTAAAAACAAGGCACACTGGGTTCAGCATCATCGTCACTATAGCTATGTGCGCGCGAGAAGTCTACATATCGAGGGGGCTACGGATAGAAAGAAGTATCGAGTGTGTCTGAGCAAGGCACAGAGACACAATGTTTGAGAGAGAAACCAATTGACAGATTAAGATCAGATCGAGTTGTCACCCTTCTGCTGTCATTGTTGGGGTCGGGGGTGGGGAGGGGGGAGGGAGAGAAAGACGTATCGAGAGTGTGTGTGGTAGGCATAGTGGCACAACTAGCGAGTGTCTGTGTATGTGTGTGTGTGTTTGAGAGAGAAGCAGTAGATAGATTACTATCAAGATCGAGGTGCCACCCTACTCCTTCGGTGTCGGGTAGTGTGTGTGTGTGTATGTGTGTGTGTGTTTGAGAGAGAAGCCAGTTGATAGATTAGTATCACGATTGATGTGTCACCTTACTCCTTCGGTGTTTGGAAGTGTGTGTGTGGGTGTGGGGGGCAGTGACACTTACATATCTCTACTCTTATAGAAAATAGAGTTGGTGACGATGGTGTGCCTGCCATCCTGCAATATAGGCCATCTGATTTATATCCGACGGATAGGAAGGAAACTATCACAACTTTGCAAAAAGATACCCACACCCCTCTCCACATTTGCAAATAAGGCCTTCCCTCGTTCATCATTTTCTCCCACAAGATAAACTACTCATAAAAATGCATCTTGATGTTCCGTGCAACGCATGGGCATCTTGCTAGTAAGGAGAAGGAGTTTGTGTGACACATATCTATATTAAGGGATAGGTAGATAGCATGTGTGTGAGGCATACTTAAAGCATCACGTAGATAAACAAACGATGTGCATGCATGTCCCAGAAAAAATGAAGCGAGAAACAATGTCTACGCGCGCGCGCGCGTGTGTGTGAGAGAGAGGGCGAAATCTCAAAACGAAACTGCTCTGCTGGAATCCCATTGTATGTATTCATATGGTTCCGGAACTCGAGTTAACCTTAGGCGTATGTGTGAGAGACATAATTATACTTTGACACATTAGTGGCTGTGGGTGGGCAGAATTAAAGGGTTGGGCATGTTCGACAGAGAGAGTGTGTGTTTCTGTGTGAGAGACTTGTCGGACGGGGTAGAAAGACGAATTCTAACCTTTAAGGAGGGAGAGAAATACACGAAGTGCGCGTGTGTGATTCCGATGCCCACGGGGAAATGAGATATGTACGCGTGTGAGAGAGATTCACAATTCATTCACGTATCACTACCTAGTGATCGTGGACGTGCATTGCTTGAACATAAATCAATATCTACTTCATATCGTGGCCAAAGGTACAATATCGATTCAATGCTATAAAGATTGGACACTCACATATCACATTTTTTCTATCTAAATAAACCTTTTCAATTGTGCATGCCAAAGTTACAGCGATGTTTCTTCAAACAACCAATGTAGCTATCATGTACATGCACCATTGTTAGTCTTGCATTCAAATTCATTAGTCTTGGATGGTTTAAGGTTCTATTATGAAGTAATCTATGTAATATTCATATATGAATTCAACCGGGTACACAATTTATGAAATGGAGGCTATGTAATCATATGAGGTAACACTTTTAAGTAGCGGACTACAATATCCATTTCTTTTGTGGGACTACAATATCCATTTCTTTTTGTGCGCCTCTACACTAACACGTCAATGCATTATGTTTAAAGTAAATAACCAATGGCACTAAATTATCTATTTACATGAGAAATACAAAGGCTGAGCGTTTGATCCCTTTCTTTGTGAGCGCGCCTCCACACCCGTACAATTGGTTGCGCCCGTCTGAACGTCCGAGTTATCGATGCATCATCCCGAGTTATTGTCTTTTTTCTGGGGTGGGCTTCACACTAGTTATTAACTGCTGACACGTGTCCAGTGTACACAGTCTCACATGACCTTCCCGCTATTACAGTCCAAAACTAGTTGAAACTGGATACGAACGGTCCTGCGTGGGGCAAAATCTCCCGCCTCCTTCTAAAATTTCCGCCACCTAGTCTTTAGCATGCGAAATTCCCCTTTTGTCCTTGGTGCACGAAGAACAACAGTTACAATACCGCCCTCATCTACATAATAGGTCGGGCCTGCTTTAGTAACTTCCGGTTCCCCCACCACATGGCACCCCTATTTCCTTTCCCTTTCTCGCAAAAACTACTAACTCCACAGCACCAAAGCATCTTACATCACATCGTCCGTACTTCATCGGCCTTTCTACCCCTCCCCTCTTGAAACCCTAGACTGCTCATCCACCGGCGTACCCAAGCCCATTCACTGCCAGTTGCGTCCACCTTGCTGGATCTGCTTCTGCGGCCGCATATACCCTCCCACCTCCCCTAGAAACAAGTAGATTACTCATCCACCACTGTACCATAGCCCATTTAGTGGCGGACTTGTCCATGGTGCAGGATCTGCTTCGCCAGTACTCTCTTCAACCGCAACGCATCTGAAGCGGCTCCTTCGTACTCCCCACCGGAGACGCTTCGTCCACACCCCCTGGAGTCGCCCCACCGACGCCCCCATCGATGGCCTCTGATCCTCTTCGCCAACACCTTCCTCAACCCTATCGGAGCCGCTTCGCTGACACCATCGTCAACCCTACCGGAGTAGCTTCGCCAATACCATTCTCAACCCTACCCGGGCCACTTTGCCAACTCACAAGTCCACGGCCTTAGAGCCGCTTCGTCGCACCCTCATCCAACCTACCGGACCAGCTTCTGAAGCCCCATCCATGGCCGCAGATCCGCATCGTCGACACCATCCTGAACCCAACCACCGGAGCAGCTTCACTGATGCCCTCGTCCATGGCCACATATCTGCTTTGCCAACACCGTAGTCCACCCTACCGAAGCTGCTCCACAAACACACTACTCGACGGTTCTTGATCTCCTTACCGGACCCCGACAGCCAGCGCAGCGTCATCACCCTTGACGTTTCTAACCTGATTCCCACCGTCTGGCAAGATGCCATGCACCCGCCACGGCCTAGGTACTTGTCACCTTTAAACCCGTCTAGCATCACCTGCCAGATGTACTTCAAATATACTAACAGGTCGCTGTTACATGTTATGCAGCTGGCAAAAACTACAAGGATGATGTTTCTTCTAGATCTAACAGCTTGGCCAACCAAGATCTTGGACAAAGGCATTGCTATGATCTTGTAAGTGTGTGTCTCTCTCTTTTATTGTTGTGTGCCTGCCAGTGTGCTTTGCTAGGATTTTTAACCAGTAATCCCTTTGTGCAGACAATGATTTCTACTACTAGCTGCTAAATTAGATATGTAGATGTCATACATGATACTATCTCGTACCTCCGTTCCTAAATATAAGTCTTTCTAGATATTCCACTATAGGCTACATACAGAGCAAAATGAGTGAATCTACACTAAAAAATGCATCTATATAAATATGTATGTGGTCCATACTGGAATCTCTACGAAGACATATATTCAGGAACAGTGGTAGTACATTACACAAAATCATAGGTGGCATGAAGGAATTCCAGTGCACTACATTAGGCTCCCTTAGAGTGCCTGCTAGTCCAACACACAGAGTCATGGCTAGTTTATGCTACGCACACAATCGTTAATTGGTGGTTTAAATATGCGCAAGGTATATGTAATGTATTATCATGTAGAGATGTCTGAAATTAGCCGTGTCAACTTGCAGATAGGGTTACACAATGAAAACTACAAGATGTATGTGGCAATTTCTTGGAACATCGCAAAAAAGGAGAGGCAGCAGTGAGTCTATACAGTGTGCTATGGTAGGTCACTCGTCCATTGCAATCATCATGACATGTTATTTGTATGTCAGTTCTATTGGCCAAGTTTCTTAGGGACGGTTATTACGAGTTATCCTAAGAAAATAAGCACCTGTGAATATAAGCTCCAGGTAATAAGCCAACCAGTTCTTTTCATTGCCTTCCTTTTCATCTTATGTTTGGTATGATCAGTGGAAAGTCTAGATTGCATTATATTTTGTCATTTTGTTGCCCATATGAAAATTAATTTGACTTGTAAACATCACAAATTGAACCCAGTGCAGTAATTAATATGATAGGAAAACAGACCATCACTATTTGTTCAAAATGCAAATACAAAGATACCATCTACTTGGCACAATCTACTTTGGTCAATGTCTTCCATAGAGATCGCATTGCCTAATTTAAACGAAGAACGCATGACCCACATTTAAATGAAGAACAATTATTTATTGGAATTCGATGGTCCAAGTGGCTGGTTATTATCATATAGCAGCACCACCTGAAAGCATCATATAGCAGCAGCAAAAGCTCATAAAAACTCATCGTACAGTAGCAGCAGCAATAGTGTGCAATTCATCATATACTAGCAGCAACTCATAGATATTCATCATATAGAAGCAGCAGGAGCAGCTCATATCAATTCATCATATAGCAGTAGCAGGAGCAGCTCATAGCAATTCATCATATAGCAGCACCAGGAGCAGATTATAGCAACTCATCATATAGCAGCAGCAGCTCATAGCAAATTCATCATATAGAAGCAGCAGGAGAAGCTCATAGCAATGCATCATATAGTAGTAGGAGAAGCAGCTCATAGCAATTCATCCTATAGTGGATCAGAATGAAAATTTGGCAAAAAATCAAAGGAGATCCTCACCTTGTTGGATGAGTTCATCCTTCAATAGCACCTCAAGGCCACAACCTAGGAGGAGGGGTGGGGGAATACGGTGCCTTTTGCTGTAGTGTGGCATCAGCTGTAGTTGTGCGGCGCCCGCTGGAGTAGTGCCTTTGATGGACCACAGTGGAGCAGCTGCTGGAGACCATGAGAATGAGGGGCGGTGCCAGAGGGAGGAGCATCTGAGGAGATTTGGCCCTATCCGCAGGCCATGTAGCCTAGTGATACATCTCCAACGTATCACTACAAAAAAGGACACTTCTGTGATGATACGTGTTTGTCACAGTAGGTCACGTTTTCTATCATATATGTACATCGATGATGATTTTATGATAGAATCAATATAGTCATACCTGTGCTGTCATAGAAGTGTTCCTTGACATTACCAAAATTATTATCATGGAAGTGTCCACTTCCATGACGATAAATCGAGCGTCATAGAAGTGCTTTCGTCAAGGGTGACTGACACGTGGCATCGCCCATAACGGCTTGCCGTTAAGCTATTGGGTCCGGTTTTGGATCCGATAACCCGTTAACAGCCCAGACTAATGGGGATTTTCCACGTGTAAAATTCTCATTGGCCGACAGAACCACGTGTCAGCTCCTTGTTGGCACAGATGTCATCCACTCATTGGACAAGAGGCGCCTACGATACGTCGACATGTGGCACGGCCAAATAGAGGTCCATTCTGGTGAAAAGGCTGGCCCAGCTAAAGGCTCACCATGTTTTTTGAGACACTAGTGGGCTGGCCCGTTAACAACCTACCATGTTTTGGGTCAAATTGAGGCCCATATTAGATCAGGCCCGTTCATAGCCTACCGAGCTTTGTGCCAAATTATGGCTCATATTGGATCAGGCCCATTAACAGGCCACTGTACCTTTGGGCCCATTCTAAGACAGGTTTGTATTTCAGGCTGTTAAATGCCCATTTACCAGTTCGGCCCGATAATAGTTTCGGCCTGTTAGCGGCCGTGGAGTATCTGGGACGTTGTCGGCCCGGTTTAACTTTAGGCCATTTAACGGCCCTCGCAGAAACTAGGCTATTTCTTGTCCGAAGTAACTTTAGGCCTCCTAATGGCCTATAGTCTTCGTGGATAAATTTCAGCCCAACTGGCCTATCGGCCTGTTAATGGCCCGTGTAATAGTTGGGCCTAATTACAGCACGCATTGAATCCAGCCTGCTTACAGCCCATCTGATAATGGCCTATGACACTTTTGGGCCTATGGCCCGCGTGGATACCGGCCTGCTTAAAGCCTATAATTTTATTGGGCCAAACAGGCTCGAGATATATTTTGGCCTGTTAACTGCTCGTCCTATTTGGGCCAAACATGGGCCTTAGGCAGTTTCGCCCTGTATTGGTCCGTGAATTTTTCGGCTCAACGCTAGCCCAATCTAGGTTTTAGCCTATTAAAAGCCCATGGTATTCTTTGGCCCAGTTGGCTAGAACTTTACTCGGCCTGTTAAAGGCGGGAAACTACTATAGGTTTAGACCTGCTAATGGCCCAAGATGATCATAGGCCCACGTTTTGGCCCATATGAGTAACGGGCCGTCCTGAAGACTGACAACATTGAGATCCACTGAACCTTCCGACTTAAATTATAGCATACCGACCAAAGAATAAACCTAGACTATACAATAAAGAAATTACGGCATATTACATCCACTAGGAATGAAAGTTCGCTACCGGTGATAATAAAGCGCAACATGACCGCAGATTACATACACTGGGCATCAAAGGTCGCCACTAGTGCATATAAACGCGCCGACAAATGAATATACAAAACTGAGAGCACTTCATAAGGCACTAGGCCTGGCAAGGCCGGCCCCGCAAGCATCCAAACAAGCTGATGAGACCTTAGTTGTGTCAACAATAGATGCTTCATCCCTAGCAGTATGGCACCATAGTGCGCACGGCAGTCCCCTGACATCTTCATTATATATTTGACTTCAAGTCGGAGCTGAGCTGAAGCAAGCCTTTTTGCTTTAAGTTGATACTGAAGAAGTCCAACTGGTTGAGGCAGCGACTGCACAGAGGTTGTCTCACACCTGCTGGTGAGTAGCTTGAATTCACTGTCTTCATCAAGATAGGACCTTGGGGTCATCTCGTTGTCCTCAAGATGGTTTGGCTCACTATCTTCCCTAAATTTCTGCCTAGCATAAGAGATACGACTCTGAAAGAGAAAAATGGAGACACGTAACAGGTTTCACAATTATATAAGCAAATAAATTGATTTTTTCTGCATAAGGAACATGTTTTCACAACTACAATTTAAAACTGGTAGTTGTTGCAAACATCCAATCAGATGTAAAAAACAAAGTAAACAGCAGTGGAGGAAATGGCGCCTATCCAAATCTATACTAGAACAAAGTTTGAAGGCTTGAGAAGGATGAACTTACATTACATGTTAACATGGGCTGGACAAAGCCCTTCTCCATGTTGATGGAAGGATAATTCAATAAATTCCACAAAGAAAATTCTTTATAAGCGTTGCCATTATTCTACATTTTGCAAAGAGTAAATATAGATCAAATAATATTGGAAGAAACAGAGCATAATGAAGCTCAGGTGCAGACTGATGATACATAATCAAATTGCAATTAATTAAGTACAGTGTTGTCGGCGTTCTGGGAACGGGGGTCCCCAGACTTGCCTGCCTGCGGCCTGCGGCGTGGCTCAAAGGGGGGCCCAGCACGACCCATCTTCATCAACACAGACCCAAGACCCTCGCGAGGGGCCAAGCCTCGCGGGGCGGACGACACAGAGCTTCCTCAGGCACGGCCTCACCAGGCTGGCTCGCGAGGAGGCAGAGAGATCAAGGCGGGGTACCTCACGAGGTGCCCGTGACGCAAGCCATGACGACCAAGGGCGCCAGGCGGGCGCCAGCCCGCGCAGTGTCCTCCTTTCCCCTTTGGTGCAAAGGGAGCAAGCACAGCCGCGGGGTACCGAGGCATCAGGCAAAGGTTGCCATTTCGGTGCAACAAGACCAAGACCAGGAGGACTACAAGACGGAGGTCATCGTGGAGCCCAAGACGGCGTCACCACCAGAGCTTTGTGCAGGTGAGGACCAACTTTAGTCAGGATAAGTGTACCAGATGTTCCCCTTCAAAAATGGCCAATTGTTGGTGCCCTTCCCGCTCAATATTTGGGAAGAGGCCCAGGGCCATTGCCTATAAATAGGACCAGCCACCCACAGGTTCGAGGTTCGAGGTTCGAGAGATCGAGTATCGAGGATCAAGGATCGGATCAAAATCAGAGAGAGAGAAGGGTGACTGAACTCCTCCTAGCAGTTCGTCCCCCACTAGCCAAGAACAGACCCTCGCGAGGCTGTTCTCCCTTGTATTGTTCATCATCATCAGCCCAAGAGGAAATCCACCACACCACACATTGGAGTAGGGTATTACACCACAACGGTGGCCCGAACCAGTATAAATCCTGTGTTTCTTGTGCTGTTCTTTCCTTAGCTTAGATCTTAGCGAGGCGGAGGGGTGCAGGTAGGTAGGAGGCGAAATCTCCGCGCGCACCCCAGTGTTCGAACCTCAAGGGTCTGCCGGAACCCGAAATCCGACATTTGGCGTGCCAGGTAGGGGTGCACCGGAATTCGTCTTCCACCACCCCGTTCTCCTCCGACCATCGTGCCCATGTCTGACGCTCGCCGGGCCCGCGCCGAGCGCCGGGCCGCTCTCGCTTCCCGCGTCACCCAGACGGCTCCTGTCGGCGGGCGTCCTCGCTGTTCCTCGTCACCCGCCGTCAACGCCGCCACCGGCCCGGCAGGGGACGAGCAGCAAGCATCGTCTCAGCATCCGTCAGTGCGGCAAGACGGCCGCACCGCTACTCCCTCGCTCACCCCAGCTGGTTCTTCGTCCCGCGCGCTCCGCGCAGCCATGGAGGCTCGAGCTGCGCTCATCGCGGCAAACGAGCTCCTGCGCTACCATCCCGTCGACGACGTCTACGAAGAATTGCTCGACCGCGTCGCCGAGCTCGTCCGCGCCGCAGGGGGCTCTCCTGCGCCGTCCGTTCCACTGCACCGCACCCCGCCCCGCGCGGGCGACGAGGCTCCGGCGGCGCCCCGGCCGCCTCCTCCTCAAGAAGGCGCCATGGCTCCAAGGCGCGTGGCCCCTGGGCGGAACCTGCTCCGTCAGGTGCCAGCGCAGCAAGAGCAGAGCTGCCAAGATGTCCCTCGCCCGCAAGAAGCTGCCCGGGCGCTCCCTGCTCCAGCACGTCGCGACCATGCTCCTGCTCCCGCACGCCAAGACCCTGCGCTGCTCCTAGCTGCAGCGCGTGGGGACATGCAAGACCAAGCTCTCCGTCACCCAAGGCCTCCCGTGGCCACAGCAGGCTGCCGTGCCTTCACCACCGAGCTACGCAGCGTCGCGTGGCCCGACAAGTTAAAGCCAGACCTGCCTCCTCGTTACGACGGCACGGCCGACCCTGCGGAGTTCCTCCAGCTCTATGAGCTGGGCATCGAAGCTGCCACCGGAGACGAGAAGGTCACGGCGAACTGGTTTCCCATGGCGCTCAAGGACGGGGCCCGCACCTGGCTCCTAAACCTGGCTCCAGGCACGATCTCCTCCTGGGACGAGATGCGCACCCGCTTCATCGCCAACTTCCAAGGTACTCGCGAACGGCCACCCGCCGTGAGCGACATGCGCCGCATCAAGCAACAACCCGGGGAGACCCTGCAGAAGTACATCCAGCGGTTCAACAACGCACGCCTCAAGATTCCTAAGGTGACTGAGGAGGCCATCATCTCAGCCTTCTCCGACGGCGTGCACGATGTTAAGATGAAGGAGGAGCTGGCGATGCATGAAGACCTGTGCACTTCCTTGGAGCTGTTCAACTTGGCAACCAAGTGTGCCAGGGCTGAGGAAGGGCGTCTCTCCCTCCTCGAGCTGCCTGCCGCCGACCCAGAAGAGAAGAAGCCCAAGGCCAAGGACGTGAAGCGCAAGGGGGCTGCCGTGCTCGCGGCAGAACCAGACACCAAGCGGGGCAGAGATCAGCCCGAACCTTCCAAGGGCAGTCGATACTGTGTGTACCATGAACTCGACACCCACAACACCAATGAATGTCAAGAGCTCCAAGCCGTGCAAGAAGGAAGGATCGGCCGTCGCCCCGACCGTGGTGACCGGGGCTATGGTCGAGGAGGAGGAAGGAACGCAGGACGCTGGGAAGACCGCGGCCCACGCCAAGGGTGGCGTGATCAACCTCGCGAGGATCGCTGGCAAGATCCGCCTCACGAGGGAGATTGGAGGGATCAGCCTCGCGAGGATGGCCCGCAAGGCAACGTAGGCCTCCCTCCGCTGCTGCCGCAGCCAAGGAGAAACGAGGACCGCCACCAGGACGAGGGGGCTGGGGGCTTCCAGGAGCCGCGTGCGATCGCCTGCATCCTGGGCGGGGCTCAAGCCCCAGCCTCTCAACGCATCTTCAAGCAGTTCGCCCGTGAAGTGAATGCAGTCCTCCCCAAGCTCGAAGCCACGCGCCCTCTTAGGTGGTCGGCGTGCGCCATCATGTTCAGTTCAGCAGATCAGCTCAAGTGTGCGGCTACAGCCAGAGTCCTCCCGATGCTTTGTTCCCCGATCATCAGCAACGTGGTGGTCACCAGGACCCTCATCGATGGCGGAGCAGGGCTCAACGTCCTGTCCGTGGAAACATTCAACAATCTCCAAGTGCCCTATAGCCAGCTTCAGCCAACCAAGCCTTTCTCCGGAGTCACCGACGACTCCACGGTCCCGATTGGGCAGGTCCGCCTCCCTGTCACCTTCGGGGCACGCGACAACTACCGCACCGAGCTCATCGACTTCGACGTCGCTCACATTCTCCTGCCGTACAACGCCATCCTTGGGTACCCAGTGCTGGCCAAGTTCATGGCCGTAACTCACCACGGCTACAATGTCCTCAAGATGCCTGGAAGTGGCGGAGTCATCACGGTGCCCTGTGAAGAGAAGGACGCGGTGTGTTCCCTGGAGCGAGACTTTCAGGCCACGTCACTGGAAGACCTGGATCGCGGAAGCAGGAGGCTTCCCGAGACCGCCCCCAAAAAGAAGAAGACATCGTCAGGCCCGGCCCCTCAGGAGGCAGGCCCCTCTGGGCCCGCGCCTGCCCAGGGGGAACCTCCTTCAATCGCATAGGAAAGCGCGCCCGGCGCCCTCCTCAGGCAGGGCTCGGGGGCTCTCCCTGGAGGGCCACCGACCTGCCTAGGGTCACGAGGGAGGCGCTTGGGCACCACATGGAGGCGTGTTTTGAAGCACATTTCCCTCAAGGAGTAAGGCAAGGAGATCCAGACCCTCAGGAGTTCGTCAGCAAGGCCATTCAGGAGCTACAGGAGTCAAGAGTCATGAAAGGCGGCCGCCGCCTACCAGCAGTGGCTCCCCATCTAGGAGAGGATGGTGGGCTGCGCGTACGCATCGACATACCAGGGCTCAATCGAGTCGCCTCTCTGGAGCGCCTCTGGCCCTCGTGAGTGGGGCGCTGCGGAGGTCCACCCCACAGCTACGTTCGCATGCCTTACGGCTTGCCGAACGCGGCTGCCACGTACCAGCGCCTCATGAGGGGGATCATGGAGGCACAAGAGGCCAGGTGTTCCGCAACCCTGGCGGAGATGGAGATGGTCCGTGAGGAGCCACCAGCGCCTCCGGAGCCTCCCGAGGCCCCTAGGCCTGGGGGCTCGTGAGGATCGCCTTCCGCAGCCCACCGAGTCTGCTACACCAACAGTCCTTCGTCCTCAACATCATCAGGTGACATCTTTCAAGTTTCATTTCTAGCTGGGAGCGCCCCCCCAGGGCTGCATTATTCCCAGGCCGCGTGGGTCCGTCCCTGCGGCATGTATCCCTTTTATTTCATGTTGTTAGCTTACTTTGTTGGGGGGGCCCCACGGGCTGCATCATCCCCAAGTCGCTCGGGCCTGACCCAGTGATGTCCGCCTTCCTAGTATCTATTTGAATGAATCCACTCCTTCGCAGCTAATGTGTTTGACCTAGTTGCCCGCTCAACTAATGCCAACTGACGAAACTGCTCCCAAACGGCACGACGCTTGCGCATGGGTCCGTCCCTGCAACGCCGACAAACCTGAATGGCTGAGCTCTGGCTGCGGCAGCCCCGCATGGCGCCACCTCGTCAAGCCTTCAGTGCCTCATCGCCCCTCGGAAGCAACCAATGGCTGACTGTCAATTGTCATGGCAACCCCTCGTTCTTTCTATGATGGGTTTACAGGATCTCCTAAAGGAGCCGCGTCAGGCGAGGCCCTTGCGGTGTCTCCTTCACTCTCATCCACGCGAACCGCTTGCATGTTAAAGGGGGGGTGCCTGAGCATCGCGACTCAGGGCTCCTACTGGCTCTCCAGCCCTCACCCTCTGGCCTTGTCCACGACATCGCAACCTGGCATACCAGCGACGGCTGAGACTCGCTCGAGGGCCGGGACCCGAGGACGTAGAGCAGAAAGGGGAGCAAAGGCGAGAGGGGAGGGACACGCGAGGACCTCGCCGAGCAACCTCACGCCTGCCGATGCACGGACCCGGCGACACACCAGAGAGCGACCCCTGATTCTCGAGATAAGTCACCACCCGGAAGCACCAGCTACCATGGCACCATCCCCGCACCTAATGCAATCCCGTGTTAGCGACGCCGCTCTACTTTCTCACCGAACGACGGCTGCTTGAGTGCCATAGGGGACCTCCTGAGCATCGCGACTCAGGGGCTCTTACCGGACTCCGGGTCGCTCACCTCCTGGCCTTGACCACGGCATCGTGACCTGGCATACCAGCGACGGCTGAAGTCGCCTTGGGACTGGGACCTGTCGACGCAGAGCACCAAGCCCTCATGAGGTTCGAAAGGGAGAACTGAGCTAAGATAGAATGAGCAACTCGCACAATTCTACGACAAGGGTTATATTAACAAAACAGGATCACAGGCACCTTACAAGCCCCCACGGGACGCGTCTTTGATTCCTCGCAGGGAACAGATCCTAAAAGGACGCTAACTACGCGCGCCCCTGCAAAAGACGCCATCATCAATAGTGGGCCGTCAAGCACCAGTGCCAACCCCATCCAGATCAGAGGCGGCGACGGCCTGACGAGCCCGCCCTGCTCCAGGAGCGGCGCCGGCTCGGGGGCTCGTAGCTGTCGTCGCTCGTCTCCGGAGTCACGAAGAGCTCGCCGGAGTCGCTGGAACCTCCGCCGCCTCTGCCGCCTGAGGAGCCGCCAAGGGAGCGGTCGGCGGGCCCAGTCCTCGCCGCAGCAGGGTCCCGGCCACCTCTCCCGGGGCAGCACTCCAGCCGGCGCCCGTTCGCATCGAAGACCTTGAAGAACATCACCGAAGCACCGTCGTACTCCAAGTGGATCGCGAAGGCGCCTCTTGTCCTGCAAACCCGGGCGACTTCGCTCCAGCCTCGAGTCATGAAGACCTCGCCCAGGGCAACGACCACGACCTCTGCCTCGGTCGCGAGGGTGCTGTAACCGGTGTGCTACAGCCAAAGCTCCAGGAGTTCTCCCTGCGGGATGATGGAGGCGAAGAAGGGAGGAAGGAGAATCCAAGACTGAGGAGGCATGGTGGCAGTGGAACACGAACTCTCGGGAGGAGCCCTCGGTGTGGACCCCAGGGGGGACGACCCACACCTTCGTGACCCGTCGGCGCCGACGGCGGCGCCGCCCGTGGCGATCAGCATCAGCTCCTTCAGGGCCCTCATTGTGGGCGTACAAGGGAAGCGGGAACCCCGGCGGTGGCCGCTCGCACCAGGGCCTCAACACCACCTGATGGGCCCCCTCGTCCGGGCCGCGGAGGACGAGCCGTTTCTTCGGCGGGAGCGGGTCTGGTTCCTCTCGGGGAGCCTTTCCCTTCTCTGCCATCGAGAACCGGCAGATCGGAGCCATCGCAGCAAGACGGAGCAAGGACCGGGAAGAAGGAGAAGCAAGAAGGGATGGACTGGAAGGGCGCGCGCCGTTCCGTACTTATGGCCGGCGAAGGCCAACCGCCGACCTCCACGATCACAGGTAATCATGACCCGCTTTGCATGCAGGGACTTGTCCAATCCGTGCAGTTGCCGAGGCGCCATGGGGAAGTGGAGACGCCCACGTCCAATCAACCGCCACGTGGCGCCCAAGACCGCAGGCTGTTAGGGCCCGCGGCGCTTCGCTCTTGCCCTTCCGCCTCCCTGCACGGCCAAGTCTGGGCGCGCCTTGGGCCCGGGGGCTACTGTCGGCATTTTGGGAATGAGGGTCCCCAGACTTGCTTGCCTGCAGCATGGCTCAAAGGGGGGCCCAGCATGGCCCATCTTCATCAACACAGACCCAAGAGCCTCGCGAGGGGCCAAGCCTCGCAGGGCGGACGACACGGAGCTTCCTCAGGCACGGCCTCACTAGGCTGGCTCGCGAGGAGGCGGAGAGATCAAGGCGGGGTACCTCACGAGGTGCCCGTGACGCAAGCCATGACGACCAAGGGCGCTAGGCGGGCACCAGCCCGCGCAGTGTCCTCCTTTCCCCTTTGGTGCAAAGGGGGCAAGCGCAGCCGCGGGGTACCGAGGCATTAGGCAAAGGTTGCCATTTCGGTGCAACAAGACCAAGACCAGGAGGACTGCAAGACGGAGGTCATCGTGGATCCCAAGACGACGTCACCACCAGAGCTTTGTGCAGGCGAGGACCGACATTAGTCAGGATAAGTGTACCAGATGTTCCCCTTCAAAAATGGCCAATTGTTGGCGCCCTTCCCGCTCAATATTTGGGAAGAGGCCCAGTGCCATTGCCTATAAATAGGACCAACCACCCACAGGTTCGAGGTTCGAGAGATCGAGTATCGAGGATCAATGATCAGATCGAAATCAGAGAGAGAGAAGGGTGACTGAACTCCTCCTAGCAGTTCGTCCCCCACCAGCCAAGAATAGACCCTCGCGAGGCTGTTCTCCCTTGTATTGTTCATCATCATCAGCCCAAGAGGCAATCCACCACGCCACACACTGGAGTAGGGTATTACACCACAACGGTGGCCCGAACCAGTATAAATCCTGTGTTTCTTGTGCTGTTCTTTCCTTAGCTTAGATCTTAGCGAGGCGGAGGGGTGCAGGTAGGTAGGAGGCGAAATCTCCACGCGCACCCCAGTGTTCGAACCTCAAGGGTCTGCCGGAACCCGAAATCCGACAAGTGTTACAAGGCAAAAGGTACTGACAAGAGGAATGCAGACATCAACGTGTGTAGTGGCATTGGCTTTATTCAACATTTTGGTAAGAGTAAATGTAGATATGATAATTTGGAGAAACTGAAGGGCAGGGTAGATAAGATGAAGAGTAATGCTAGACAATCAACTATCTCGCGATGCAAGTACAGTAATACCACCACCGTCCATTATTACTTGTCGCTCAAATGGATGTATCTAGCATTATTAAGTTCTAAATACGTCCAATTGATCAACAATTAATTAGATACAGAGGGAGTACATGACAACAGGTACTTACATGAGCAATCCAAAACTTCATAACCATTGTGTTAATTCTACATTTATCTAATAGTAAATATAGATCTTATAATTTCAAGCAAAGGGAGGATAAATAAGTGAACATTTACAATGATTCTACATAATCAAACAGCAATGAGTGTAAGTATGCTGACCAAGGGCAAGAGGTACTAACAAGAGCAATGCAGAGCCCAGTATTGTCGTGGGATCCTATGATCCTTTGAGCAAGGAGATTCATCTGAAATTAGTTTTCATACAAGCGAGGAGGTAAGGCACATGCAGAAATTTAGGAGTTCAAATTTTGAATTGATATCATAGACAGTAGCTGACGCTGTGCTCTCAGCGGTTCTAATGGGGGTTTGGCCACTGGAGTAGGGGTAAAGTGTGGTACTGAAAGTGCAACTATCCCGGGGTGGTTTTGGTAATTCCTAACAACATATAACCCATTGAGAAAATGCTATTTCAAGATAAATATTTCATGAAAGCTCAATGTTTGGCATGGCATGTATCAGAAAGTGGACCCCTCAAAATACTAAGAACACATGTTGGCTCAAGCTCAAGACTCTACATTTTGCTTTTAGTGATCCAAGATCACATTGAGTCCATAGGAAAAGCCAATACTATTAAAAGGGGATGAGGTGTTGCTTAATGATTTACTTGCTCAAAATGCTTAGTGATATGCTCCAAAACCCTCAACTACTTTCTCATATCCAGATATGTCCCAAACCAAAAGTCAAACTCGGCCCCACCAAAATTTCCTACCCGGCGCTACCGAGTTCACTTGACATAGCCACTGCCACAAACCATAGTCATTTTGATCTCGCCGATAGGGATCTCGGTCTCACCGAGATGGGACTGCAACCTCTCTATTTCCCTTCATAAGGTTTCGGTCCCACTGAGATGAGCGATCGGTCCCACCGAGATTGCAATGCAAACTCTTTGTTTCCCTTTCATAATGTTTTGGTCTAACCGAGATGAGCGAATCGGTCCCACTGAGTTTGCCTGACTAACTCTCTGTTTGCCTATTACTAAAATAAGTCCAACCGAGTTTGTGTAATCAGTCTCACCGAGATTACATTATACCCTAACCCTAATGTAATCGGCCCCACCGAGTTGACATGTTGGTCCCACCGAAAATCCTAACGTTCACATTTTGAACTAAACCGGTCTGACCGAGTTTCCAGATTGGGTCCCACTGAGTTCGGTGATTTGTGTGCAACTATTAGATTTTGTGTGGAGGCTATATATACCCCTCCACCCACTCTTCATTCATGGAGAGAGCCTTCAGAACATGCCTACACTTTCAACATACATTTTCTGAGAGAGAACCACCCACACTTGTGTTGAGGTCAAGATATTCCATTCCAACCACATAAATCTTGATCTCTAGCCTTCCCCAAGATGCTTTCCACTCAAACCCTCTTTCCACCAAATCCAATCCTATGAGTGAGAGCTGAGTGTTGGGGAGACTATCATTTGAATCACAAGAGCAAGGAGTTCATCATCAACACACCATCTATTACCTTTCGGAGAGTGGTGTCTCCTAGATTGGCTAGGTGTCACTTGGGAGCCTCCGTCAAGATTGTGGAGTTGAACCAAGTAGTTTGTACGGGCAAGGAGATCGCCTACTTCGTGAAGATCTACCCTAGTGAGGCAACTCCTTCGTGGGCGATGGCCATGGTGGGATAGACAAGGTTGCTTCTTCCTGGACCCTTCGTGGGTGGAGCCCTCCGTGGACTCATGCAACCGTTACCCTTTGTGGTTTGAAGTCTCCATCAACGTGGATGTACGATAGCACCACCTATCGGAACCATGCCAAAAATCTCCGTGTCTACATTGTGTTTGCTCCCTCAAACTCCTGCATTTACCTTCATATGCAATTGTTTTACATTCCGCTGCTATACTCTTAGAATTGCATTTGTAGGTTAATTACTTGACTTGTGCTAAGTTATTAAAATCTGCCAAGACATAAAATAGGGAAAAGGCTAGATTTTTATTTGGTCAAGTAGTCTAATCACCCCCCTCTAGGCATACTTTCGATCCTACAAGTGGTATCAGAGCTTTGGTCTCCATTTGCTTTGATTTCCATAGCTTTTGGTGATCATAGCCTTGGTTTCACAACCTAGGAGAGTATGGCATCTAGCGAGGGAAATTACCAATGTAGAGGTCCTTGCTTTGATGGTACTAATTTTGCTAGTTGGAAGCATAAGATGAAAATGCATATTCTTGGACATAACCCCGCCGTTTGGGCTATTGTGTGTATTGGCTTGCAAGGTGAATTCTTTGATGGGAGAGAACCGAACTGTGAAGCTACCGCGGAAGAATTGAAGATGCTACAATACAATGCTCAAGCTTGTGATATTCTCTTCAATGGATTGTGCCCCGAAGAATTCAACAAAATCAGCCGTCTTGAGAATGCAAAGGAAATTTGGGATACTTTGATTGATATGCACGAAGGTACCGACCCCGTCAAGGAATCCAAATTGGATGTTCTTCAGTGTCAACTTGACAAGTTCAAAATGAAGGATGGTGAAGGTGTCGCTGAAATGTACTCTAGGCTTGCTCTCATCACAAATGAGATTGCCGGCTTAGGAAGTGAAGAGATGACTGACAGATTCATCATCAAGAAGATCTTAAGAGCCTTGGATGGAAAATATGATACCGTGTGCACATTGATCCAAATGATGCCCAATTACAAAGATCTCAAGCAAATGGAAGTCATTGGAAGAATTGTTGCTCATGAGATGTCACTTAAGGATAAGGAAGAGCTCCACAACAAGTGAAGTGGTGCTTACAAAGCCTCATGTGATGCTCCCACATCATCAAGTGAGAAACTCAATGAAGAATTGAGCTTAAAGGTGAAGAACTTCAACAAGTTCTACAAGAGTAGAAGCAAGGAAAGAAGTTCCAAGTCAAGATCCTACAATGACAAAAGATCTTCAAGTCATGAACGAAATTGCTACAATTGTGGAAGACCCGGACACTACTCCAATGAGTGTACGGCTCCCTACAAAAGAAGAGAAGATTCTCCCAAAAGAAGAAGTAGAAGGGAAGAATCACCACCTAGAGAGAGAAGGAGTAGATATGATCATTATGAGCGAAGACCCTCTCGGAGAAGCAAGGATTTGGGCAGGAAGGACAAGTCATCAAGGAGCTACACAAAATGAAGACATCAAGCTCATGTTGGTGAATGGGTATCCGGCTCCAACTCCGACAATCACTCTAAAAGAAGTTACCACTCCGACTCTGAATACACTCAAGATGAAGGCGTTGCCGGTCTAGCACTTGTGTCAACCGACTCCTGCGACATATTTGACTCACCAAATGAAGGAATTAGAAGATGCTTCGTGGCTAAAGGCCCAAAGGTATCACACCCCGAGTATGTTGATTTCAATAGTGATGACGATGATTTGCTAGGTGATGATGATTTACTTGTTGACAACTCTAGTTATGAAAACTATGATGAACTTGCTATTAATCATGCTAATCAAGATAAAACGAATGATAATGATAAGAAGGAGATAGAGCATCTAACTAAAGAACTAAACACTCTTAAGTTAGCTCATGAAACTACCTTGGAAGATCATCGAGAACTTTTAAAGACTCATGAGAAGCTACGTTTTGAAGAGCTCAACCTTGAGCAAGAGCATGAGTTCTTAAAGGCAATCAATGATGATCTTTGCAAGAAAAGTTCTTCTTACATTCCCAAGCATTTACTCTTGTATACTTACATGCCACAAGTTAAATCTAGCAACAAAAACAAGAAAGATTCTTCTTCTAGTAGTAACAATAATCATGTTAAAACCAATGTTGATGCTTCTAGTAGTTATCTTGATTCCACTAATGATTCTCTTAACCAAGTTACACTTGAGCAAGAAAATAGCTTATTGAAGGGAATTACAGAGAAAGGTGTTTACAAGAGTCTTGCCGGAAGTAAGGAATTTGAGGAAATTGTACGCAAGCAAGGAAGACACCGGAAGAATCAAGGTGTTGGTCTTGAACGAAAGTTGAATGCCAATGGAGTTGAGTGGGAAGAATATCAATACCCCAAGACGAAGTTTGTTCCCCAACAAGAGAAGTATGATCCTACTTCTTTCCAAGGAACACAAGCTCAAGATGATCTTCCACCACAAGACCACAAGCTAAAGGGCAAGGATAGGCTTGAAGAGGAGATTGATGCATTTGAAGAAGCCCCTAAGGCATTGGTCAAGTGGGTTCCCAAGACTACATCAGGTTCTACTTCATCAAGTACGACTACAACTCCAAGGATTACCATCAAGATGGTGTGGATACCTAAGAAGAAGAACTAGAGAGTTCTTGAGGGTGACTCCGCCAACATACTTTAGTCATATCATTTTGGCAAGGACAAGTGAAAACAACTTCCATATCTTGCACTAGTTCAAGGAGTCACAAAACCTCTTGTTGGTAAGACAAGGGAAAAGGTAACCTAATGCTTTCATGGACATCATCTCATGTGAATATCACTCTATGTCTACGGATATCCTTGTTTGTTCCTTCTGGGACTAACCTGTGTAGGTATTGAAAGTGCAACTCACTCTAAAGGATTGCTCTGATTGATCTACATCAACTTTGAGCACCTACATTTTCAACACCTACATGAAGTCATCATCGACAAAACCCAAGGTTAGTTCATCCCTCCTAGGGGATATCACATCTAGGGGGAGCTTTACTCTAATCAATTGAGCTAAAGCAACTCTAACAATGTGAACACAACAATGCATTATGTAGAAGTGGTAACCCCACTTGTGCTTAAACGATGAGTATGACCTACAATCAAATGTTCTTATTTAACTCCCAAGTAAATATACTCATATATAGATGACCTGGTCATCGCCAAATTGCTTGATAGATCCTAGAGTGATTGTGCATGCTTCGCCACATATTTCATTTGCCATCTTATTTTGTGAGCATGTTTGTTGCATATTTTACTTATTCGAGGACATCCATTTGTTTCCTTGATTGTTTGGCTTTTTCTCTTTTGCAAAATGGATGGACAAGAATGCCTAAGGACTTCCTCTAGCTATCTATGCTTTTCTTGTCTCAAACTCTATTCATGCTACATCACAAAGTTTGATCAAGTCAGATTCGAACCACTCTGTGTGAGGAGCACTTGGAGTCCCCAATTCGTCATAGACTTAAACTTCCAAAACCTCTTTATGCATTTTGGTATGACCGAGTCATCCATTTCGGTCACATCGATATCACTAAGTCGATCTAGGTTTTCAATCTCGATGCAACCGATTTGAACTTTTCGGTCACACCGAGTTGCAGTAACCGCTTGCGATTCTGCATCTCGGTGCCACCGAGTTGTTCCACTTAGTCACACTGATAGGGTCGGGATATATATACCCACGGGTGAGATTTTGGAAATTTCTTCAAACTCCTCAGCCTGTGCGTGTGTCCTGCTCTGCCTCCTCGGGTCTCCAGATCATCTCCTCGCTGCCAACAACCTCCCGCCGCTGGTTTCCATCACCGTCAATGGAAATCTGCTCCGCCGTTGTTGCTGTAGCAAACTCCCGCCGAACTAGGGTATGGGTTCGACCATTGTGCTATTCTTTTACCTCTGATTCATACCACATTATTTTGCCATGATCCTTACCATGTATGCAAACACTCTATCCACTGAAAATATCCTTTAGGTTAGATTTGATTTGAAAATTTAGGGTTAGGTCTCCGCCGAACTCATCTCGGACCGACCGTGTTGTAGAAATCGGTCTCACCAATTTGGCTTAGGCCATAGCACTTGCAATTTTCGGTCTAACTTAAAACTGCAAATCGGTGTGACCGAGTGCGATTCTTTCTGAAACCCTAACAGTCTCGGTGCCACCGAACTGTGACTCGGTCTGACCGAGTTCACTAGTTTAGGTTCCAAAAGCTGCTTCGGTATCATCGAGTTTGCAAATCGGTAGCTCCGAAATGCTTTCTATGGAGAACTAAAACTAAGTTTTTAAGTCATCTGTTTTGCAAAAACTCTGCACTTTGTGATGCTCATCCACTCTATCTCATCTACATCTATTCACTGGGTCTGCTGTCAGTGAGTTTGCAGAGATGTCTGATCAGAGTGACAGTCAGAACAAGTCTGAGGAACATGTGCATCTGAGTGAGGGTTCAGATCCCTTGAGCACTTTTGATGATGGCAGCAGGAGCACTCCCAGCAACTTGCCAAAGGCAGCCACCAGATCTAGGAAGAAGAGAACCTCAGAATCTGAGGATGAGGATTATGTTGCCACTGAAGAGGAAGTAAGAAGAAGGTGCTAAAAAAGGAGTATGGCACAACTGCTACAGTTAAGCCAGGAGTGAATAAGAAGGCTCCAGCAAAGAGAATTCCTATGTCTAAGGCCAGAGCCTCTACTCAAGAGACAATGGAGTTCACTCTTGAACCCAAAGAAGATGGAGAAGGCAAGAAAAGGAAGGAGAGGGTCAAGAAGACCATTGCGAGAGTCATTGGCAAGACCTCCATGATGAGAGATCCCTCTGATGAAGAGGAAGAGGATGCTTCCCAAAGCTCAGAAGCTTATGGGAGATGCTATAAAGTCAGGGGTTGCTCCATCAAAGCCCAAGACAGCTCCCAAAGCTCTAGCTCAGAAGCCTAGTAAGCCCAAGAGGAACACCAGAAGTATACCTGCTGAAGAAAAGAACAAGGCCCAGTGCCTTAGGCTAAAGAAGAAGATGATGAGTCTCTTATTTTGAGAAAATTGAATCCCAAGATTCCAGACCAGAATGATCCTCATCCAGTCGTTGAGAACATGCACATCAGGAAAGATTCAGGACTGAGATTGTGGAGAGAGTCTGATCCTTATGCTGTGACAAGGAGGACTGCAGTTAACTACCGGTTTCACACAAAGGAACAACAAGACTTTTATGAAACTATTTTGCTTGACAAGAAGCCCATGGTCTGTGACATGAGATGGGTTGATTGGGAATACATCCAGGAGAACGAAGATCACTTTCCAGGAGTTTATGATAGCTTCAAAGCATGTGGAGTAGATGAGTTTGTTGGACAGAAGCTCACAAAATGGAATGATGTGCTGATCATGCAGTTTTACTCCACTGCTCACTTTTACCCAGATGGGAAGATCATATGGATGTTAGAAGGTACTAGGTACCAATCCACAGTTGAAGAATGGGCAAAATTGATAAAAGCCCCAGAAGAACATGAAGATGACTTGGATGTGTATGCTAAGAAGAAGAAGGACCACAACAATATGGCTAACATGTACAAGGAGATCCCATATAAAGCTTTGGAGACTCACAAGCTTGGATCTGTACATTTCTTGTTGTCTGGTCTGCCTACTATCAACTGGATCCTAAGGCACACTCTACTACCCATGTCAGGAGATCACAAGATGATCAGAGGGCACTCTATCAACCTGCTATAGCTTTTTGATGTCCCTCAGAAGTTCAAGGTCATGAGTCTAATTATAGAGACAATCAAGAGGACTACTTCTGACCAGAAGAGAAGTTGTGGGTATGCTCCACACATTTAGGAGCTCATCAACTCCAAGATGGGCACATGAACATATCTGTTGGATAAGGAGCATCTACCCATGTATCTTGATTTTGAAGATAATACTATTGTGATGAATGAGGAGGAACCATCATCAGTTCAAGCACAGGAGAAGAGAGCCAAAGCAAAGGCTGAGAAAGCTGCCAAGATGCCAAGTGTTGAAGATGCATCTCAAGTTTTCCTGAAGAGCAAGCAAGATCAACTTGCATATCTAATCCAGTCTACACTAAGGATTGAGAAGGGACTGGCCACCCTGACTCAAAACCAGGAGAGCTTGGAGAGGATCATAGAAACCAAATTTTATGACCTTGATCTGAAGGTAACTGAGATTCAAACAGAAGTTGAGCAGCTTCAGGAGGAAGTAGAAGAGAAGAGAGGCAAGGCAACCACAGATGCATTTCAGCGAGTGCCAAGGAGTCAGAGGTCTGCTGCCGTGCCAGTGACAGATTCTAGAGCTACAGCACCATCACCAGCAGCGACAGCTCCAGGGCCACCTCCAGCAGCCACTCCACCAGCTCCAACTACATCAACAGATGCCTTCGTCCTTAGAGTTCTCTCTACACCACCTCCCGAAGACCAAGCCTGAGAGGCGCATAGCACTATGCATATTTGAACTTTTTGTTAACTTGTTGCTAAAGGGGGAGAAATATGTATAGATCATAGGCTTCGCGAGAGTGTTTTGTGTCTTTGCCTTTGGTTGAACTTTTTATTGTGTGAGATACTTTATGTCCTTGTGTGAGATACTTCTGTGATCATGTGATTGAACATTTGCTACCTTAATGCTTGTTTAGATGATACTATCTTTTATATCCATATATGATCATTCACTTGCTTGGTGATGAGTGCATGCTTTTAATTTCTATCATTTTGAGTGCTCCACCAAGATGTATGTGACATGGAAGAGTAACCCATGATCCTAACCAATTGTGCATTTGCATTCAAAAGCAAATTTTAAATAATGCACAAATTTAGGGGGAGCTCTTGCTTATCACATACTTCTCAAAGCGACGATGTTTTTCAATCTTATTATCATCTGTCGAAGCTTTGATCTATATGTTGTCATCAATTACCAAAAAGGGGGAGATTGAAAGTGAAACTATCCCTAGGTGGTTTTGGTAATTCGTAACAACATATAGCCCATTGAGCTAATGCTATTTCAAGATAAATATTTTAGAAAATCTCAATGTTTGGCATGGCATGGATCGGAAAGTCGACCCCTCAAAATACTAAGAACACATGTTGGCTCAAGCTCAAGACTCTACATTTTTACTTTTAGTGATGCAAGATCACATTGAGTCCATAGGAAAAGCCAATACTATTAAAAGGGGATGAGGTGTTTCTTAATGAGTTACTTGCTCAAAATGCTTAGTGATATGCTCCCAAACCCTCAACTACTTTCTCATATCCACATATGGCCCAAATCAAAAGTCAAACTCGGCCCCACCAAAATTTCCTACCCGGTGCCACCGAGTTCACTTGACATAGCCACTTCCACAAACCCTAGTCATTTTGGTCTCACCGATAGGAATCTCGGTCTCACCGGGATGGGATTGCAACCGCTCTGTTTCCCTTCATAACGTTTCGGTCCAACTGAGGTGAGTGATCGGTCCCACCGAGATGGCAATGCAAACTCTCTGTTTCCCCTTCATAATGTTTTGGTCTAACCGAGATGAGAGAATCGGTCCCACCGAGTTTGCCTGACCAACTCTCTGTTTGCCTATTACCAAAATTGCTCCCACCGAGTTTGTGTAATCGGTCTCACCAAGATTACATTATTCCCTAACCCTAATGGAATCGGTCCCACCGAGTTGACATGTCGGTCCCACCGAAAATCCTAACATTCACATTTTGAACTAAATCGGTCTGACCAAGTTTCCTGATTCGGTCCCACCGAGTTCGGTGATTTGTGTGTAACGGTTAGATTATTTTGTGTGGAGTCTATATATACCCCTCCACCCACTCTTCATTTCTGGAGAGAGCCATCAGAACATGCCTACACTTCCATCATACATTTTTTGAGAGAGAACCACCTACACTTGTGTTGAGGTCAAGATATTCCATTCCAACCACATAAATCTTGAACTCTAGCCTTCCCCAAGTTGCTTTCCACTCAAACCCTCTTTCCACCAAATCCAATCCTATGAGAGAGAGAGATGAGTGTTGGGGAGACTATCATTTGAAGCACAAGAGCAAGGAGTTCATCATCAACGCACCATCTATTACCTTTTGGAGAGTGGTGTCTCCTAGATTGGTTAGGTGTCACATGGGAGCCTCCGTCAAGATTGTGGAATTGAACCAAGGAGTTTGTACAGGCAAGGAGATCGCCTACTTCGTGAAGATCTACCCTAGCGAGGCAAGTCCTTCGTGGGCGATGGCCATGGTGGGATAGACAAGGTTGCTTCTTTGTGGACCCTTCGTGGGTGGAGCCCTCTGTGGACTCGCGCAACCGTTACCCTTCGTGGGTTGAAGTCTCCATCAACGTGGATGTACGATAGCACCACCTATCGGAACCACGCCAAAAATCTCCGTGTCTACATTGTGTTTTCTCCCTCAAACTCCTCCCTTTACATTCATATGCAATTGTTTTACATTCCGTTGCTATACTCTTAGAATTGCATGTGTAGGTTAGTTACTTGACTTGTGCGAAGTTGTTAGAATCTGCCAAGACTTAAAATTGGGAAAAGGCTAGATTTTTATTTGGTCAAGTAGTCTAATCACCCCCTCTAGACATACTTTCAACACTACAGGTACAGTTGGGCATGTGTTTTCTATGGCTGTTGATCTATCTGATTTAACAGGTATCACTACCTTTTCCAAATACCTAGTTTGTACTCCTTGAGGATCTGCACTCACCCTCTTCCTTTTGGACATCTATTACGAAAGAACAACATGTGACTGGAAAAACATAGTATGATGACACATGGAATAGGTATAGAAAATGGATAGGTATGGCATATACTCATATATAATGCTTAAACTAAGCAGATGGTGTAACAAAGTAGAAGTAATGCAAGAGGTCAGATGCAAAATATGTGCGACCAATACAACCTTGCCAAGTTAGAGCAAGAACCTTGATGGGTGAATAAGATAGGCCATCCTCCACCATGCCAAGTTTGTTAGCCAGTGGATTGTTCTGTATTCCTCTCGTGCACCCATTCTCATATTCATCTTGATAATATTCAATACCTGACATGCATGAAAACATAAAAACAAGTGAGATTATCTTTGTAATGCAGAAGTGATTCTAATCCAATACTTCCTCCCTGTAAACCAGTTTGTGTTATCTCTGCAATTCTTCTAAGAGGTGCCATGCATGCTGTAATTTGGTGTGTGCATTAATATAATGTGGCCTACTACTGAAAATATGAGAGCTCCAAAAGTGATGATACTTCGCAGATGACAGCTTCAACATATAGTAAAGAAGAACAAGTCGACCTAACCTGACATATTCAAAATATACTAAGGGAGAATAACTCGACCTGACCAGTCGACTGCAAGAGAAGAGTATCATCTTAAACAAGAGAAGAAGAGCAAGTAGAATGAAGATATTACAAGTCTTTCTATACAATGTCGGTTGGCCACCCATGATGAACCAGAGCGCACAGAGAAATACTATTCCTTCTGGTCTCTCCATATGTGGCTCACATGCATTTCGAAACTAAAGTAGGAACATTTAGCTAACCAATTAAACATCTCTCAGTTTTACTAATATCAGCATAATATCATATTTGAATTTGTACAACTAAGCTTGTTTAGCTCGATGGGTGGAGCAGTGCTATTACGACACGAACCACATAGGCTGATCGTGGTCATCATAAAATGGGGAAACCGTAAGCATGATGAGTATAGTGTTGACCGTGGCAGTGGGATGGCAGATCTGAAGCTGCAAACCGCACAAAGGGTACTTAGCAACCGATGTTTGCTTTCAAATAACAACTAAGATTTGGTATGGACAAGAAAGTACAGTCAACAAGTGACAAAGAAATGCAATTCAGCTGTCTCTCTATATGTCGTGACATGCATTTGGAAACTCAAGTGGGACCTTTAGCTAACAATTAAATGTGTCTTTTAACTTACATTAGTATCATATCACAATCATATTTGAACAACTAAGCTTTGGAATTTTGCGTGTTGTGTTGTTTAGCTTGAAGGGTGGAGTAATGCTAGTACGACAGAAAGCACCTATGCAGATCATAGTAGAGTAGATAAAAGGGCAAAACCCTAAGCATCAAGAGTAAAATCAGGAAAGTGGAACTAGCTGGACCAGTGGGTGGCGCACATGCTTTTCAAAACGAATATAGGAACATTAGGTGACCAATTAAACGTTCTCTGGTTTAGTAATATGAGCATCATATCAGATTCGTATTTCAACACGTAAGCTTTGGAATTATGAGTGGCATGTTATTTCACTTGATGGGTTGAGGTCTCAAGGAGCAGTGCTAGCACGACACGAAGCAGTGAAGCACCTATGATGATGGTAGTGAATATAAAGGGGGAGACCATAAGCTTTATGAGTATAGTGACGGTGCCATGGCGGATCTGAAGGTGCAAACCAGACAAAGCTACTTCGCAACCAATGTTTGCTTTCAACTAGCCACTACGATTTGGTACAGACAAGAAAAGTACAGTAAACAATTTACGATCTATTTTCCGGGTGAGATCAATAACTTAAGCACATATCGAAGAGTACCACCTCTCTTGCGACGCCGTCTAGGCCCCTACTGATTCGTTGAGGGTGCTGCGGATGCGATGGCTGTCGGCGGCGGGGAAGAAGACTTTAGATGGCAGACGGCCGGGTCGGGGGATAAATCATGTTGCCGTGGACAAGGCGGTCGTAGGAGAGGCAACGACAAGGTGGATGATGGCGCCAATGAAGCGAGACAACGCGGTGAAAGGATCCTGGTCTGGCACCATGGATGAGAGATGTCCATCTCTTGCAGTGGACGACGGGGTCGGGGTAGCGGCTCCGGTAAGGTGGAGGATGGGGTGGCGGACGGAGGAGCCTGGCCATAGTGGGGAGGTTGTCGTGGCGCCGACAGTGTATGAATGGGGAAATGGAGGGGGAGGGGGATCTCAAATTTGGGTCGCGCTTGTCTGAAATGTGGGAAAGTTACGAACTTATCCCCCGTTTAAAATTTCAGACATCACGTCGGTTGGGGATAGGACGGTAATCTCGCATCTCCCAAATATTTTCCGGTAACGATTTCGGGCGAGGAGAAGGTGTTTTGCCGCCCACGGTGTATGAACGGGGATGACAGGTAGGGCGGTTGTGTCATGTCTGAGGGAAGTTACACATCTGCCCCCATTTAAAATATTAGCCTACATCGATTTCGGACGAGGAGAGTTTGTTCTGCCGCCCACCGTGGATGAATGGGGAAATGGCGGGAGGGATACATGTCTTTTGGACGAGCTTGAATCAAATGTGTTTTGCCGCCCATGTTTGGCGCCCACCATGTCTGAATGGGCTCAGAGGCCGTCGTGTCACGTCTGATTGAAGTTAATTACTAGTCCACCCCTCTTGACAGCAGTGTAAATTCGGTGGATAAGGATGTCAAGTGTCAGGGGTAGACAGTAATTTCCATCTCGCAAACACTTGCTTCGAGCAGCCCACAAATGATAGTGGGTATTTAGCCGCTTCGTTCAAAACTTGGGAGAATTAGCATTCACGTTTGCCCTGGGCCCTGGCAACTAAATCCAAACCCAATTTTTATTCGATTACGAATATCCACAGATAATTCTATGTTTTGTTATTTATTTCTTCAAAACCACAACAAAGATTTATTCCACCTTTATAGATGATTATAATTTAGAAATGCCATGATCTTCGAATTCAGTAGGTTGGATACACTTTGAGTCAAACAGTTATTTCATCTAATACAATATGCTCACATGAAAAACAGTTCACCTTATGTCAATCATACAAGTACTGAGGATTACCTCGCCTAAAAAATTCGGATCATTACAACTCATGGACAACATAGGGAGTCTTATAACATAATCCATTCAGAGACATGACACAACATGCAAGTGTAATAATCTAATGACAATTTCAACCGGTATCTAAAGAAGAACCGGGATTACCCTGGGCTTCAGATAGCAGAAGCAGCAGGACCTCCTCCGTCTTCAAATGCAACATTATTACTTCCTCCAATTCTTGGGTTGCTTGCATAATGCGTGTAGCTAATTGCATGATTTCCAACTTCAAGATCGAGATTACATCATTCATGGCGGCCACACCATCTCTTTCTGCCTCTAGTAGAGCCTCAAGAACTATAATATCTGTGCTCAGACTGCTCTCCGGTGGTGTTGCCTCTGAGGTGCTACCATCTGGTAACATGGATGGCGCACTGCTTCCACAAATAGATCCGGGGGCTGTACATTGTGTCCTAGTGTGAACGGCATCCTGAAAGGTTTCCGCTGGACATAAGTAAGAGATGGTTATCGCATGATCCAAGAAGTAAGCTTACATGGTAAACGACATACGAATTATTGCTTAGCATGGCAAGCTATATTTAAATGGTTCGAAGCAGCATCAGCCGAAAAGAAATTAAAATGGTAAGATGAAACTAGGGATGTAAGTGGCAAATAAACAACATCCACCAGTCCCATCTAGTTAGTTATTGCTAGCTCCCTAGTTCATTTTCCTCAAAAAACAAAAACTCTTTTGAACTATCATACCACTAGTGGACTTTAATCGGGATTAAACGGGACCCAGTTGACATCCCTAGTTGAAAGGGAGTGTACCACCGCTATATTTAAGTTGCCAAGGCATCTAAGCAGTTGAAATAATCTGAGAAAGCACTTAACAGTGTGGCCTCATATAAACTACGAAGACAGTCTTGTGATGAAGTTCAGATGAAAAGTTAAGGACTCAAATGAACTATGCATGCATTTCTTTACGATAGTACAGCAAGCACTACTGACATATTGGCAAACTCAGGTATAGCGTATCAAGTAACAGACAAGAATTCAAATCAAGCAATACAGCAAAGCAGAAAACTAAACTATTTGTAATTATGTAGGATTACAGGTTGAGGGCACAAGCCAAGAAAGCAGCCCACACGCATTACATTTCACATGTACTAAAACACACTGGCTTACCATATGTTCTTGTGAAGCCTCGCTGCTATTGCAATGTTCTTTGAAGATATCGTCAGCATCCCGTGCCTGCAAATCTAGTTGTTGTAGTTTATTCTACACCCTCTATTTAGGTAAAATTGATTTTAATCTCATGCACTGGTTCGAATTGATCATCAATGGTTCATCTAAACTAATGAAAGAAGCGTGTGTGCATACACGACAATATATCTGCTTCCCTCTATTTTTATGCTTGTTCGAGGTGGCAGCCCCAAAAGAACAAATATTTTGCTTGATGGGGTTGGCAGCTCCATAATTAATAGAAGCATCAAATTAGTCATCCAACTTGGGAAGATCAAGAACACACAAAAAAGTAATGAACAGAGGCTCGGAGCAGTGATGTAATAGCTAGCATGAGAAAATGTAGGGTAAAACAAACAAAAAGCAGTGGAACAACATGCTAGTTTGCTGATGTGTAATTAAGCATAGAGAACATGAAGCAATCTAATGGAGCCAACAGGTGGCATCAGAACAACACCATTATAATAAATATAGCATGCAAGAAGTAAAATAGTAGGCAGTGATATCTAGGAAGTACAGTAATACTTAGGACAAAACTAAAGCATATTAACTATATGTGCACTGGTATGTAATTTAGCACGTGTAACATGTTCACTGCCAGAAGTATGGCCCTATAGGGGCAAGCAGAATAATGCGTCTCGTGAAAACTGAATGATGTCCTGAAGAAATTCAAAGGTGCGGTGATTATGCTAAGAAAGTGAACGTAGGCGCCGGCCGTTGGATAATAGTACCTGATTCTCGGCGGCGTATGGGTATCATTGTCATACTTGATAGCTAAGGATCGTCGATGGTGCTTGTGTTGCGGTTGAGTTTGGGCCGGCTGTCGCCGTCGCTCAAGCGGCTCTGGTGCTTCGGTTGCGGCGCCTGTCAACATGCAAGAAAGCTCATCTGTGGTAAGTGAACAGTTGCACGATTAAGAAGAGAAAAACATAAGGAGTACAAATCGAAATAACCTGATCAGGCTACGGTGTCAGTAAAGCAGGGCCGATGGAGTTGAATATGGCGTCTGTGGAGCGGGGTCCGGTGCAGTGGACGAAGGCTTTGGTGAGCGCGGTGTATAGTGCTTTCGGTGAGGCGGATCTGTTGCGGCGGACGAGGGCTTGGATGAAGGTCCAGCACTGTGTTGGACGAGGGCGCCGGTTAAGCAGTTCCAGTGCGGTGGACCATGATGACGGTCAAGGAGATCTGGAGAGGTGGACAAGCCAGTCGCTGAAGCGGCTCTGGTGAAGTGGTGAGTTGTAGTTGGGGGTTCCAAGGTGCGGAAGGTAGATCCGATGAGATGTGAGGTCCACCGCTGCGGTGGAGGACTAGATTCGGCGGCTTGCCGTGGTTGGGGGGTCGGGGAGGGGCTCTAGGGAACAATGTTGGGGGCAAAGTGGGGAAAACAATGGAGTTACCAAAGCATCCCTTTTCCGTTCATGTGGCAGTGGTAAAACAGGAATATCGCAGGGCTAAACTTTTGGGGAGAGATATTTCGATGTGAGCAGGAAGTTTCAAAGCTTTTGGCGCGTGAAATTATAAGTGTTCTGCTCTTGTACGGCCGACTATGATATCATGGCCGAGAATTTATTTGTTTTGCACGCAAAAAAGTGCAAGTTTTGAAAATCAATGTCTCCAACTCGAAACTTAGATTTTCGATTCAATTCAAATATGGATCATTGAGCTAGTACAAGCAAATACCATCATACGGTCCAATTCAAATGAAATTCCAAATGTGTTTATCCTAAATATGATGACAAAAGCAAAAATGTGTATGTGTATGAATAAAGTGGATGGTTATAAAGTTTGAACATGCTCGTATGTGTATATGTCTAGGTTTGATATATGAATTTGAAATCACGAAATCCCGGCTAAAAAAAGTACCTCCGCTGAAATGAATTACAAAAGCTAATGATGGAGTCGAATTCCTAAATTTCAATCTTAGGTTTGTAGTTTTGGTACATCAAGGTATATCACGCATGTTCAAGTATCGTTATCTCATAGTCCAAACTGTGAAACAAATTGATCAACCAGGAGTGCACACACTATTGACCATATATATCTAAATTACGCTAAAGTCCCTCAAATATAGACACCTCACTCTTTATCTGAAGCCCCCCCACACACACAAGTCGTTCTCTCCCCCAGACACGAACACACAAGCACATTAACACCCCTCTCTTCTAAAGTCCGGACCCCAATATAGGTCTCTATCGCTTTGTCTCTCGAGCATGCACACATCTCTTCCCCCTAATCTCTAGGTCTCCCGGCATCTCTCTCTGCCAAGCACACGCACTATGTAGAGTGTATCTTTCCCATACACACAAAACGTTGCCCCCAAACGTCTATCTCCCTAGTTATGTGGTTCTCGCACACTCACCTCACACACCACCCCCCACTGCAAACAAGCACACTTTGTCTCCTTGTGCGCCACTCTCCTCTTTCTATCTCTCCCACATGCGGACCCGCCCCAGCTCCTTCCCTTTATACATATATGCCGTGACTATTTCCATAGCTCCCTAATGTATCATCGTTCTCAATCTCGCACGTTGTTCTCTACACCGTCTATTCTAGATCTCTCATGAAGTCTCTATCACACACGCGATGACTCGCTTCCCTTGCGTCTCCGTACATAGGCCATTTTCGAACAACATCAACATTGTCTCCCTATCTATATGCCATTTATGGACACAAACGACCCCTCTCCCCCCTCTCTTCCTCTCTCACTCTCTCTCTTCGTCGCTCTCTCTCTCTCTCTCTCTCTCTCTCTCTCTCACTCGCTCGCTCTCACACCCCTCTCCCACACACACTCGATGTCTCTTCCAAATAGTCTGCTCCCTGGCCGCACCCATGCTATCCCACTATTACACATGCCTTTGTCTCTCTGTGACACACATGTCACACCATTCCCCTTCCCTTATACTAGGTTTACATCATTAGTGGTCTCTCTACTCCACATACACGCACTCCCTCTCACACACAAACGTGCACACAAACACATATAGACATGCACAAACACCCATTTATCTGGATCCTCATCTCTCCCCATGTCCGCATGTGTATCTCACATACTCACTCTCTGATTATGTCTATGTGTCTCCATGTTACACAACACAAAGCCCCATGTACATGGCTCTCTCTATCCTCCACACACATAGACACAAAGAGTCTCTTATCATTGCCTCAGTCTCTAGACATATCACACATGCACACTGTCTCTCTCTCTCTCGCAAACACGCCCAACAAGGGTTTCCCCGTGAATAACTTACCGTCTATTCACCAACAGTCATGGCATTACGGCGAACACGAGACGTGAAAAAGAATAAATCTACACGTGCGTAGATCACCTAGTATGACTACTAGGACTAGAGCAAGCCGAAAACGCGCCACCATCACCCCCTCCTTATCGGCGACGGGAAAACCTTTGTTTTACACAGTTGAGAAGTCATTATGCTAAGGCCCCACATGTTGAGGCGTTGAATAGAATGTAGATCCTATTTTACGGAAACATGTATCGATAATACGTTTGTATCTCCATACTTATATTTCTTCTCTTATAAAAAACCGAGTTGGTGATGATGGTACGCGTGCCATCTTACAATATAAACCGTCCGATCTATATCTGACGGATGGAAATTAAACTAAAAGATACCTGCACCTCTCTCCACACTTGCAGACAAGGGCTTCCCATGTTCATCCTTATCTCCAACAACCTCATTGTTGAGCAAATTAAAAAGGAAGCCTTTGGAACAAATTGGCCTGGTGGCCGCTGCCGACGTCGTCTATCCCCATGCCTCCGCTTAGTCCGACCACCAATCACCACAACGCCCCACTCCTCTTCACCTTATCTCCTATTTCTCGAGATATCATTAGTTTTTACACATGGAATTACTCCCGCATGGGTCAATCACAACAAGTGTTTTATAAAAAAATGCATCTTGATGTTCCGTGCAATGCACGGACATCTTGCTGGTACTCCTACAGAAGACTAAGTTGGTGATGATGGTGTGTCTGCCATCCGTCATTTCTGACCATTAGATCTACATCTAACGAATGTGAGGTAAGTTATTGCCTTTTCTCACCAATAACCCACTTTTCTACCAATTTGTAGAAAAACCCATAATTAGTATCTTAAAACCAACCACATCCCTCCCTCGCCTCACCAAAACAGCCCAAGGAATATATTATGATTGAAACATAATATATCTCTAGTGATATATTTATATCAAAATTAGAGTGTTTTGTATCAAGTTTGTGAATAAGTATTATTCTAATTATGATCCGTTACAATGCACGTGAACATTGCTAGTATTTCCAACCATGCAAAAAATGCTAGTATTTCCATAGTTTCAAGTTTTCCATCAAGATATTACTCACTCATGGTTGATATTTACTTTCAATCATGTACACATATGCACTATGTAACTAGCCTTGCTTATTGGCTTCCGAAGCTTAACTTTCACTCCAACTTACAATATGTAGAGTATTTAACAAAAAACTACCACTTTCAACCAGCCCTAGCACTACAAAAAAATACACTTCCGTGATGATACGTGTTTGTCACAGTAGGTCATGTTTTCTGTCATGCATGTACATCCATGACAAATTTATGACAGAATCAAGATAGTCATACCTGTGCTGTCGTAGAAGTGTTCCATGACATTACCAAAATTATCATCACGGAAGTGTCCAGTTCCATGATGATAAATCGCGCGTCACAGAAGTGCTTTCGTCAAGGGTGACCGACACGTGGCATCCACCGTAACAGAACGCTGTTAAGCTATCGGGTCCGGTTTTGGATCCGATAATCCGTTAACTGCCTGGACCAATGGGGATTTTCCACGTGTAAAATCATCATTGGCCGGAGGAAACACATGTTGCCTCACCGTTGGGACAGATGTCATCCACTCATTGGACAGGAGGCGCCTATGATTAGTCGACATGTGGCATGGCCCAACGGTCGCCCATTCCTGTGAAAAAGGCCGGCCCAATAAAAAATAGCAGGCCGGCACATATAAGGCCTACTTGTGTCAGGTACATTTAAGCCCACAGCCCATACGAGATGTGCCAATTCGGTTCGTCAACGGCCCGTTAAAGATTTGACACCATTGCAGCCCATCGTCAGTTCGAGCCCGTTAATAGCCCACTATATATTTGGCTCAATATCGGCCCGATGAGATTTCGGCCTGTTAACAACCCATTCAGTGGATGGGCCAATTTTCACAATGTACATCTTTCGGCCTTTTAGTGACCCATTTAAATATTGGGCTAATTTCCGGCTCGGTGTGTCTTTCAGCCTGTTGACGGCCCATAAATCAGTTGGGCCATTTGTAGTCGGACCTGAGTTTCGGCCTTTTAGCGACCCATTTAAGTGTTAGCCAATTTCCGGCCCGGTGTGTCTTTCAGCCCGGTGACAGCCCATATATCTGTTGGGCCATTTGTAGTCGGACCTGACTTTTGGCCTTTTGGCGACCCATTTAATTGTTGGTCCAATTCCCAGACCTGTGTGCCTTTCAGCCTGTTAAGGACCATAAATGAGTTGGGCCATTTGTAGTCGAACCTGAGTTTTGGCCTTTTAACAGCCCATGCCCTTCAAGGTCCAATACCATCCCGGTTTCTCTTTCGGCCTACTAAAGGCCCACAACATAGTTGGGCCATTTACAATACGACCTGACTTTCGGCCTCTTAGCTGCCCATGCTCTTCATGGTCCAGTACAAGCCCGCTGTCTCTTTCGGCCTGCTAAAGGCCCACGGTATAGTTGGGCCATATATAGGCCGAACTTAGTGACGGCCTGTTAACGGCCCGTGAAATCAATTGGGCCCACTTGTTGCCCGCTTCGATGTCAGCCTGTTAATGACCTGGGAGTTAAGAGGGCCGACCATTAACTTTCGGCCTGGTAACGACCCATTAACTTAACGGGCCCAGTAAAGTTCGTACATGTCTTTAGGCCAAATTAGATAATTTGAGCCCATTACGACGAGCAATTATGCACAGGACCAAAACCGATCAAGCAAAGGTACGGCATACAGGGAAAAACGTTGCACACCCAGCATATATTACAGGAAATTACATCCACTGGGCAATCAAAGATTGATGCCAGTGCAAATAAATGAACAGAACCTAACGATCTACAACGCCACAATCTGCAACCTCAGCACGGATGACGCCCATATGCATGTGGGAAAGTTCTTGCTGCTTTGCTACACTGTCTCTGAAAACATTGATCAGTTGTTGTGTCACACGACTCTACAACTCTGATTCCTCCACCATTTCCATCATTCCTCCAGCCATTAATTGGTTCACAAACATACATTTTTTCCGTTGCATTCGAGACAGAGGATACCGAACAGATTTAGATGACGATTTTGGCAGGCTTGTATTATTGATAGTGGAGAGTGTCTCGACCACTGTATCATAACGTAAATTAGGAGGGGAACCAAACAGATTAATCACGAGTTATTGGCATATTACATGGCCTAGATTTATTGGAAAGAAACAATGGGGTTGCCTTGCTGTTTTCAGAGTTTGTTTTCTTATCTTCAGCAACCTGCACCAAATTAAGACACTAGCATTGCTATCATTGGCCAAGTTAGAGAATAGGAAAGCAACATTGGCACAACGGACGTTTGGGCAACTAGCCAACACCAAATTAACACAATATGGCATAGCTATCATCAGCCAGGAAAGGGAATACGAATGTAACATTGACACAATGAATGAATGGGCAACCAGAGCAGCACTACAATTCAGTAATGTGCATGATATGAGATAGTACACTCATGCAGCTCAGTATGCAAAACTACCAGGCAGTTTTCTTTACAAAAATCAACATTGATGCCTTTAACATTTTGCTACAACTAATTTTAGATTAGACGAAGGTTGGATTCACGCCGATTAACAAAATACATGCTCATGTAAAAATATAGTGATATACAACAGGTACTTACATCAGCATTGGATCACAGAGAATTCCCGCAAGATGTTTTCCTAGAATACAATCCCAACGAAGGAAATCTTCTATCATTTAACCTTATTTTCTAAAAGAGTGATGGGCAACAAACATGTAGAAAATATGATCATAATGCTATAAAATTTCATGATGCGAGGATACGCACATGCTTCTTAGAATGGAGTTGACATTCTTTTGCTGGACTGGAGTGGACTAGTTCATTGGCCACTGGAATCTGCTTATTATTAGTGGGAGTTGGGTTTCTCTGTGCTGGAGTAGTACCTATGAAAAATGGAGTTGGTTTATTATCTCCTGGCGTTTGGATCTTTTGCAAAGACCTGGTTTGTAACCCTTCAGATTCTAACATAGCCGTCTTCCCCTTGCATGCCTGATATAGAAGAATGGTGCTTCAATTATAAAACATGCTACAACAGATATGGAATAGGTACTGAAGAATAGAAAGGCATGGCATATTGACATGTATTCCCTCCATCCAGAAATAAATGGATGGGTCTAGGCGCATTTCAGTTCTACATACATCCAGTTTTATCCATTTCTGCGACATGTAATCCGGACGGAGGGAGTATGATGTAAGAGCTATGGAGACGACAGGACAACACAGTAAAAAACACTGAAAACCCACTGCAAAACCAAAGTAATCAAACCCACTGATATGAGATAGTACACTCATGCAGCTCAGGATGCAAAACTACCATGCAGTTTTCCTTACAAAAATCAACATTGTGGCCTTTAATCATACATTTTGCTACAACTAAATTTAGATCAGACAAAGGTTGGATTCATAACGATTAACAAAATACATGCTGATGTAAAAATATAGTGATATACAACAGGTACTTACATCTGCATTGGAGTACAGAGAATTCCTGCAAGAATCTTTCCTCACAGACGATACCAGTGCAGAAATTCTTCTATTTGTTAAGCTTATTTTCTAAAAGAGAGATGGGTAAGAAACATGTAGAAAATATGATCAACATGCTATAAAATTTCATGATGCAAGGATACGCACACGCTTCTTAGAATAGAGTTGACATATTTTTGCTGGACTGGAGCAGACTAGTTCTTTGGCCACTAGAATCTTCTTATTATCAGTAGGAGTTGGGTTTCTGTCACAGCCCTAGAATTTTTTGCAGATAGTTGCATCAGTGAGCATCATGCATTCCATTATTTTCAAGAAACTTGAAATGAGGAAATTGAAAGCCTCAAAAATCATTTTAAAAGAAGGGCAAGAACCCTTTAAAATGCATTCATTGTTTCCAAAATGACTTCATAAATGTTTGATAATTTTGGCAAGGCTTTGAGACCAAACCAAAAATAGTGAACATTTTTGAAGGAATTATTTTGGGACTTTGAAATTAAATCAATAAGTATTTGAGTTTTGGATTATATTCATTTTTATAGAATATAATTCAAAAGGCCCTGGAATTATTTATGTGCCTCTGGAAAAGTCCATAATGGCAACATAAAAATATTCAGAAGGTTTTGCCCTATTATGAATTTATTTTGAATTTTGAATCAGTGGCAAAATGAATAAATAAAAACAAAACAAAACAAAACAGAAATAAAACAGAGCAGAGGCCTACCTAGAGCCCACTCACCTCTGGCCTGGCACTGTTGCTGGCGGCCCAGCCCACCAGGCAACATGCCAGTCATCCCCTTCCTCCCGCCAGTGTGCACTGTGTGTGGCGCACGCACAGGAGGCGAGGGCCACCTCCTGCTTGCCACCTCCCGAGCATCCCCGTGCCCATCCGCGTCACCTGGGAGATGCCCCGCATCCCCCTCTGCCTTTCCCCTCACCCTCGAACTCTCTCCCTCTCCTCTAGCCCCCTCCCCGAGCACGCCCGAGAGCGCTCTGCCGTCGCCGTACTTCACCCGCGTGGCCATCGCCCCCCTTTCGCCGCGACGCTGTGTCCGGAATCTCCGCCGACGAGCACCACGCCTCTACGTAGAAGGAAACAAGCCGGAGAGCTCCACTTTGCCGCCATCTGGTCGTCTTCAACCTCGGCACCCGTCGGACACCGCTCGTCGATTCGCGCGCTAGAGGTCGTCCCCGAGCCCGCTCAACCGCTCTCCGACCTCACTGTGAGCGCCTTTGTTGATTTCCCCTAACCTCGTGGCCCTTTGCTCGCTGTACCCGTCGTTTCACGACGCCCGTAGCTCACTGCCGCACGTGCTCGTCGCCGGCATCCTCCGGTGACCATTTGGTCACGCCAAGGTGCCCGCTAGCCTCTCTGGGCCCACATGCCACTTCAGGCATGCTAACCCGCCCGAGCACCCGCTCTAGGGCCGTCGCCGCACCTGACCGAGCTTCGGTCGCCGCTGCCGACGTCGATGCCGTCTTTGCAGACCACCCCAGCACCTCCCACCACCACCACCCGACGCGCCGCACCGCCAGCTCGCCTAGCCGCAAACCACGCGCGAAACGGTGCTCTGTACCGTCGTCCCGACCAATGCCGGCGAGTCACCGCCGCGGGATTTCGTCACCGGCGGCAAAATGCCGTTCCCTGACGTGACACTAGCTCAATTAGCGCCTAATTAACCCCCCTCTCACTGACAGCGGGCCCAGTCAGCGCTGGGTTTGACCGGGATTAGCCCTGTGTCACTGAAGTGTGGCCCCCACATGTCAGGTTTGACCTGGGTCACCCCAGTTGACTGCTGACGCAGGCATGACGCAGTGCTGACGTAATTAATGATTTTCTGGTTTTAAAAATAATCAGGAAATTCCAGAAAATATCCAAAACTTCTAAAAATCATAGAAAATCAACCGTAGCTCCAAATCAAATAATTTATATATCAAAGATGATCAGAAAAATATGAAGAATTTGTTTATGCCATGATCATGCATGTTTGAACAAGTTAACCTCACTGAATAGGACAAATTATGATTAGGGCAAATTATGAAATAACATTTGGAGTTGGAATTTGATCTTGTTTGAGTTCCACTTCAATTAAATTGGCTAGATATTGCATTAGGTCAATTCAGTACCTTAATATGTCATATCATTCATTCGCTTGTGCATTGCATTAATTGAATGTTGTTTATGTTCCCTTGCCGATAATTGTCCCCTCTCAGTAGACGTGTTTCGACGATGAATTCGATGACACCGATGAAGAGCTACACTATCTTCAGAAGTGCCAGGCAAGCAACCCCCCCTTGTTCATTCCGATACAATCCCACTCTCTCGCTCCTACTCTCTTTTACTGCATTAGGACAACAACGATTCATCTGTTACTTGCTGCGGTAGTTGAACCCCTTATCCTCTGCATGACCTGTCATTGCCACAGTAAATAGATGAAACCCACTAGCATGAGTAGGAGTTGTTTGAGCCCTGATGTGCCTACTCATTCATGCTTGTTTGTCATGCCTGCTATTTCTTAGAGTTGTGTCAGGTCTGATTCATCGGGGATGAATTGGAAAGTTGTGAACATGTCCTAATGCGTGTGAGCTAAGTGTGTTGAACACGATTTGGTAAAGGTATCGATGAGAGGCCATGTAGGAGTACATGGTGGATTGTTTCATTGAGGCCGTCCCTAAGAACTGAGATCTGTATGTGTGATTTAAGAATCAGTTACTACCATACATTGGGCTTGAAACCAATGGACCCTCTCGTCTTCTTAATCACCCTAGTCCTATGTCCAAGAGTTGCAACTAGTTTCTGGTGTTTGTAGGATATGCGTTGGCGGCTGTGCGTAGCGCTGACCCCAGGGGTGGGCTATGTTGCGGTAGATACACCGTGGCTGGGCATGCCGGGCACCCGTTTGGTGTCTTGGAACCCTGTACACATCGTTCGGGGCCGTATGTGGAAACCTCGGCCGGACTCCCTGTGGATGGAAGCTGGATAGGCGATAAACCTGGACTAGAGACTTGAGTGTTTAGGTAGGCCGTGGCCGACACCCTCGTTGGGCTTCCGCTTGAAGGTTGCCGAGTACATGTCGTGTAAACGACGGTAAGTGGTGAGAGCGCATGTGAAGAAGTACACCCCTGCAGGGTTAACATCATCTATTCGAATAGCCGTGTCCACGATAATGCACTGCTTGGTTGCCTATACAGTTCATAGACAAGTGAAAGTGGATACTCTAAAATGCGCAAGATAAGCGTGAGTGCTATGGATGGCTTCTCGTAGGGAGACGGGAGCGGATCCATAGTGGTGTATTGAAATGGTGAATATGTGGACTCGTGTGCGCCACCTCAAAAGAGTTGCTAGCAGTCATAGTTCAGGTTATCCACTGAGTCAAAGCTGGCTTGCTGCAGTTAAACTCCACTACCCCTTTGTTGATACCAATGCATATGTAGTTAGTTCTGATGTATGTCTTGTTGGGTACATTTGTACTCACGTTTGCCTATTTTATGTTTTGCAGAGAGACGTCAGTCTCGCTATTAGTTCCGTGTGGACTTCGACGTTTAGCTTGATATCTCAGCTATGATTTTGTGCCCTCGGCAGGATCTGGTAGATAGTCAGGCTTCTCAGCCTTTTTCATTTGTAGATGTCTCTACCCAGACATGTTAAGTTTCCGCATGTGCTTTGATTTGTATGTTATGATTGTTGGGTCATGAGTCCCATGTTTGTAATATCTCGCTCCTCGGAGCCTATTGAATAAATACTTTGAGTCATAGAGTTTTGTTGTGATGCCATGTTGTATTTACACATATCGAGCATATTGTGTGTATGATTGAAATGCTTGGTATGTGTGGGATCCGACAACCTAGTTGTTTATCCTTGGTAGCCTCTCTTATGGGGAAATGTAGTCTTGTGCTTCCATGAGCCATAGTAGTCCGCTACAGCCCGGTTCACCGGAGTCCTGCTAGCCCAGCACTACTGCTCCGGAACACTTGACTGGCCGGCATGTGATTCACTTCGTTCCTGTGTCTGTCCCTTCGGGGAAATGTCACGCGGTGACATCCGGAGTCCTGCCTAGCCTGCTACAGCCCGGGTTCCCGGAGTCCTGTTAGCCCAGTGCTACAGCCCGGATTCACACGCTGCTGACCGACATGCTCGATGTTGATTCATGTATGCCCGTCCCCATAGGTTGGTGCCGCTTTGGGTTCACGACTAGCCATGTCGGCCCGGGTTCTCTATCATATGGATGCTAGCGACACTATGATATACGTGAGCCAAAAGGGGCAAACGGTCCCGGGCCATGGTAAGGCCACACCCGTGGGAATACTGTGCGTGAGGCCGCAAAGTGATATGAGGTGTTGCCGGCTAGATCGATGTGACTTGGAATCAGGGTGTTGACAGCATTGGTATCAGAGCCTGACTGCCTGTAGGATTACCAAGCCAAACTGGTCGAAGTCGTGTCTAGAAATGCTTTAGTTATGTAAGGGAATTGATTGTGGAAGGGAACGTAAGGCTCTTTTTACTCCTTATACCTTATGCCTTGTGATCTGAGTCAACCTCTTCTTTTCTACGGGGTTAAGAACTAGGCTTTCATCTTTCTATCAGGATCACATGTTACTAATCCGTAGATTCGTAGGATTGTTGGTCTCAAGCCTCAGTTCAGTTTCTACTACTCCAGTGTGTTGTTAAATGGCCTCAGAACCCTGATATGATGTTGTTGAGTGGTTATGCCACCATTTTGCAGGATGCCTCAAATATTTTTGAGCATTTACAGCCGTTATGCTGTCCGAGTCATCCCAGGTTTCTACATAGTCTGATGCATTTGCAAATCCATTCTTTCCGTTCTCGATGTCCCTTTGGGCCAGTTCAACCACACTAATCGATGAGTTGAGGTACTCTATTGCCTCGACATATATGTTGGAGCTATTATTATGACCCTAGGTGTCTTAGGGGAGTCACCTAGTAATCTAGCAATGCTTTGTATTCCCAGTGTGATGACTCTGGCCTTTATTCTCGAAAGCATCCCGTGATGCCACTTAGTAGTAGGTATTCTATTCCTGGGTTTTTGAACCCGAGATCCACCCTACTCACCTCATGTTGACAGTGTTTGCTCGTTCCTTTAGGTTATTAGTAACCTTTGTATTAGTCCTCGAGGTCCATGGTATTTCCTTCTTCCAAATACTATGAACCACTTACGGCAGAAGTTTGTTGGATCAAAAGATCACAACAGAAGTGCTCTCGATGAGTTCTCCATTTTATATTGGGACTTTGCCAGCTCAACCTTTCTGCATGGGTTATCCGGAAGAAATATGTTGAACTTGGTTCAACATGCTAATCTATGCATCCACAACTCAGAAAGTTATATGTTCTTTGAGTTATCCCTCTTTAGTTGTCTTTTGACCTCGTCTATCAATTGATAGTCAGCAGTGGTTGTGCATTCGTGTTCATTGGTGCCTACTACTCTTGTGGTTCGTCAAGCCATTCTATTCCAGAATGACTAGGAGAAACATACTCCAGTACCTCATCCATATCCAGGATTGGGTCAAAGCAGTTGTAATCCGCAAATCAAATGCCGATCCGGCTTTGGATTCTGTTCTACCTTGGAGTATTACCATCTTTATATCAAGAATGTCATGGAAATTGCACACCATCCTATGAACTCTTGATACAGTGATACTTCTTGCCATCATTATTCATTCCTTGGTCCCCATGTTATCCGACAAGTGAATCGTGATGCGTGAAGTCTATACTCCTAGCAACTCCGTTGCTTGGTAGTTAATGGACAATAATTTCATTCTTAGCGTGTTGGTTACTGAATCATCATCCTAAGATTGATCGTGCTACCTAGCCTTATTCCCAGTGCACTTTTCGATAAATGAGTTAGGATTGTGTCAATCCCTCGCTCTTTTGATCATACCATCTTGCCTCTAAAGCAAGATTGCTCCCGAGCTTAATAACATTTCAGTGGTTCGTGATTTTCCGAATATCTTCTCGAAAGTGTTACCAGGTTGTCACCTGACCGCTATGTTGAGTTCGAGATCAAGTTGGTTTCTTGTAAACCACTCCTTCTCCAAGAATCCGTGTTGGATACCCCTGAGCTAGTTGGTTAAGCTAAACAACAACTTGGAGAGTTGGAAGATAAAAGCTTGTCTGACTTAGTTCATGTTAAGGGATAACTTTTATGTGTGTGTGTGAGTTGAAGAAAGATAAAATCTTCATCGATTGGTCCTCATGATAAGTTATTGGATCTATTGTCTTATCCAAACTTTGATTTGAGTGTGGGCTATCCTCAAATCAAATCAGAACCAACGATCTTCATAATGTTGTCTTACTCGTGGTTGATCCCTCGGGCATACACCATTACATCCTTTGGTCTGACCAATGCTATCACCGTGTTCACTTAATTATGGAATTCCATCAATATGGAAGCCTTGAGGTTTGTTGTTGAGCCCATTGACAACAATTTCATCTTGTCCATGATTCATGTTGAACACGTAAATTAGTGTTGGAAACTTTGTAAGCAATGCTTCATGTTCTGGTCATGAAGCTTATGCTTGGATGGAAGAAGTGACTTCCTCGAATTCATGCGCATTCTATGCAAGTTGTCGCCGTGAATACGAGAAAGATTGTTTTTGCTTCCTCTAGAATCATCCCAAGTTAGTCACGCATGTGCGAAGTACTCTATGGTTTGATAGGTTGGCCGCCTCCATTCTATATGTGTTTCCTAGCACACCAAGCCACTGAATGACTTGTTCAAGGAGAAGAAGTTCCTTCTTAAGAGCATGCCTTATGCAAGGACTTTGATATCCTCGACGAAGGTTCTCCACCTGAACTCGGTAGTGTTTTATTATAAGACTACTACGTGGTCATGCTTGTCTGGGACAGCTTGTTCACATGTGTGTAGCAGAACCCGCTCATGTTTTGGAGCTTGCTATCATAGTTCATTCCCGAGAATCTCGCAACGTTATCTTGTCGATTTGTGTTGCAACTTTTCTTTTTCAGACATGTTGAGTCTGAAGTATCCTGTTACTGACCAGATCTGAATCTCATGCAGATATGATGGTTGGAACATTCCCAACATTTGCATTTTGTTCCCAGCTTGCACCGCCATTGTGTCATCCTACTATGGACTGCCCTTCTTAGCAGTTGCTGTTCAGGATCATCTTCAAAAGTGGTCCTACCATGGATCCCATCCATTTCTGATGATAAGCAAAAATCATCCATTGCGTTGTCTTCAACAAGGTAGTCCACATCATCCATTCTAGTCAGGGTATGTCATTCTTTTGAACTCCTTCAAACGATTGCTCGAGATTTTCCCTAGGCTGGTATAGAGAATTTTATTGATCTCTGGATCAAAAGTAATTCTTTTTGCCACTTAAGGGATAATTCTACAAGTCATCCTTCTCTAGGGTGTCTCATTATGGTATCATGGAAACTCAAATCCTCGCTACGTTGACAACCGTTCACCACCCTCTTAGGTGTGAAATTGTTGTCTACCTAGTGAACCCTCGTCATCTGTTCCACTCCACCCCTCTAGATGTGTACTTCATGTCTCAGCTCGAGAGATGTTTCAATGTCTCACTCCGTGAGTTGATCCTGAGTTGTTCGATCTTCGATAAGATCGATCCTTCTAGAGTTTTCTCTTTCCTCTCATTGTCATGTTAGTTGGAGTTCTCGGGGCAAGACATCGAGACAATGATGGTGATCGAATCAACGTTCTTATGAAGTGCCACCTGGATCATGAAGATCGTATTAGTTTGCGTTTCCCCTTCTTTTTTTCTCCACGCTTGAATCTCGGGATGAGATTCTTGTTTAGTGGGGGTGAGCTGTCACAGCCCTAGAATTGTTTGCAGATAGTTGCATCAGTGAGCATCATGCATTCCATTATTTTCAACAAACTTGAAATGAGGAAATTGAAAGCCTCAGAAATCATTTTAAAAGAAGGGCAAGAACCCTTTAAATTGCATTCATTGTTTCCAAAATGACTTCATAAATGTTTGATAATTTTGGCAAGGCTTTGAGACCAAACCAAAAATAGTGAACATTTTTGAAGGAATTATTTTGGGACTTTGAAATTAAATCAATAAGTATTTGAGTTTTGGATTATATTCATTTTTTATAGAATATAATTCAAAAGGCCCTAGAATTATTTATGTGCCTCTAGAAAAGTCCATAATGGCAACATAAAAATATTCAGAAGGGTTTGCCCTATTTTGAATTTATTTTGAATTTTGAATCAGTGGCAAAATGAATAAATAAAAACAAAACAAAACAGAAATAAAACAGAGCAGAGGCCTACCTAGAGCCCACTCACCTCTGGCCTGGCAGTATTGCTGGCGGCCCAGCCCACCAGGCAACATGCTAGTCATCCCCTTCCTCCCGCCAGTGTGCATCGTGCATGGCGCACACACAGGAGGCGAGGGCCACCTCCTGCTTGCCACCTCCCGAGCGTCCCCGTGCCCATCCGCGTCGCCTGGGAGATGCCCGCATCCCCCTCCGCCTTTCCCCTCACCCTGGAACTCTCTCCCTCTCCTCTAGCCCCCTCCCCGAGCACGCCCGAGAGCGCTCCGCCGTTGCCGTACTTCACCCGCGTGGCCATCGCCCCCCTTTCGCCTCGCCGCCGTGTTCGGAATCTCCGCCGACGAGCACCACGCCTCCACGCAGAAGGAAACAAGCCGGAGAGCTCCACTTTGCCGCCATCTGGTCGTCTTCAACCTCGGCACCCGCCGGGCGCCGCTCGTCGATTCGCGCGCTAGAGGTCGTCCCCGAGCCCGCTGAACCGCTCTCCAACCTCACTGTGAGCGCCTTTGTTGATTTCCGCTAACCTCGTGGCCCTTTGCTCACTGTACCCGTCGTTTCACGACGCCCGTAGCTCACTGCCGCACGTGCTCATCGCCGGCATCCTCCGGTGACCATTTGGTAACGCCAAGGTGCCCGCTAGCCTCTCTAGGGCCTGCAGGCCACTTCGGGCATGCTAACCCACCCGAGCACCCGCTCTAGGGCCGTCGCCGCACCTGACCGAGCTTCAGTTGCCGCCGCCGACGTCGCTGCCGTCTTTGCAGACCACCCCAGCACCTCCCACCACCACCACCCGACGTGCCACACCGCCAGCTCGCCGTAGCCGCAAACCACACACGAAACGGTGCTCTGTAGCGCCGTCCCGACCAACGCCGGCGAGTCACCGCCGCGGGATTTGGTCACCGGTGGCAAAACGCCATTCCCTGATGTGGCACTAGCTCAATTAGCGCCTAATTAACCCCCCCTCTCACTGACAGCGGGCCCCAGGCCAGGTCAAACCCTAGTCAGCGCTTGGTTTGACCGGGATTAGCCCTGTGTCACTAAAGTGTGCCCCCCACATGTTAGGTTTGACCTGGGTCAACCTAGTTGACTGCTGACGCAGGCATGACGCAGTGCTGACGCAATTAATGATTTTCTGGTTTTAAAAATAATCAGGAAATTCCAGAAAATATCCAAAACTTCTAAAAATCATAGAAAATCAACCGTAGCTCCAAATCAAATAATTTATATATCAAAAATGATCAGAAAAATATGAAGAATCTGTTTATGCCATGATCATGCATGTTTGAACAAGTTAACCACACTAAATAGGACAAATGATGATTAGGGAAAATTATGAAATAACATTTGGAGTTGGAATTTGATCTTGTTTGAGTTCCACTTCAATTAAATTGGCTAGATATTGCATTAGGTCAATTCAGTACCTTAATATGACATATCATTCATTCGCTTGTGCATTGCATTAATTGAATGTTGTTTATGTTCCCTTGCCGGTAATTGTCCCCTCTCAGTAGACGTGTTTCGATGATGAATTCGATGACACCGATGAAGAGCTATACTATCTTTAGAAGTGCCAGGCAAGCAAAAACCCCCCATGTTCATTCCGATACAATCCCACTCTCTCGCTCCTGCTCTCTTTTACTATATTAGGACAACAACGATTCATCTGTTACTTGCTGCGGTAGTTGAACCCCTTATCCTCTGCATGACCTGTCATTGCCAAAGTAAATAGATGAAACCCACTAGCATGAGTAGGAGTTGTTTGAGCCCTGATGTGCCTACTCATTCATGCTTGTTTGTCATGCCTGCTATTTCTTAGAGTTGTGTTGGGTCTGATTCATCGGGGATGAATTGGAAAGTTGTGAACATGTCCTAATGTGTGTGAGCTAAGTGTGTTGAACATGATTTGGTAAAGGTATCGATGAGAGGCCATGTAGGAGTACATGGTGGGTTGTTTCATTGAGGCCGTCCCTAAGAATTGAGATCTGTATGTGTGATTTAAGAATCAGTTACTACCATACATTGGGCCCGAAACCAATGGACCCTCTCGGCTTCTTAATCACCCTAGTCCTCTGTCCAGGAGTTGCAACTAGTTTCTGGTGTTTGTAGGATATGTGTTGGTGGCCGTGCATAGCACTGACCCCAGGGGTGGGCTATGTTGCGGTAAATACACCGTGACCGGGCATGCCGGGCGCCCGTTTGGTGTCTCGGTACCCTGTACACATCGTTTAGGGCCGTATGTGGAAACCTCGGCCGGACTCCCTGCGAATGGAACCTGGATAGGTGATAAACCTGGACTAGAGACTTGAGTGTTTAGGTAGGCCGTGGCCGACACCCTCGTTGGGCTTCCGCTTGAAGGTTGCCGAGTACATGTCATGTAAACGACGGTAAGTGGTGAGAGCGTGTGTGAAGAAGTACACCCCTGCAGGGTTAACATCCTCTATTCGAATAGCCGTGTCCACGGTAAAGGACTGCTTGGTTGCCTATAAAGTTCATAGACAAGTGAAAGTGGATACTCTAAAATGCGCAAGATAAGCGTGAGTGCTATGGATGGCTTTCTCATAGGGAGACGGGAGCGGATCAGTAGTGGTGTATTGATATGGTGAATATGTGGACTCGTGTGCGCCACCTCAAAAGAGTTGCTAGCAGTCGTAGTTCAGGTTAGCCACTGAGTCAAAGCTGGCTTGCTGCAGTTAAACTCCACTACCCCTTTGTTGATACCGATGCATATGTAGTTAGTTCTGATGTAAGTCTTGCTGGGTACATTTGTACTCACGTTTGCCTATTTTATGTTTTGCAGAGAGATGTCAGTCTCGCTATTAGTTCTGTGTGGACTTCGACGTTTAGCTTGATACCTCAGCTACGATCTTGTTCCCTCGGCAGGATCTGGTAGATAGTCATGCTTCTCAGCCTTTTTCATTTGTAGATATCTGTACCCAGACATGTTAAGCTTCCGCATGTGCTTTGATTTGTATGCTATGATTGTTGGGTCATGAGTCCCATGTTTGTAATATCTCGCTCCTCGGAGCCTATTGAATAAATACTTTGAGTCATAGAGTTTTGTTGTGATGCTATGTTGTATTTACACATATCGAGCATATTGTGTGTATGATTGAAATGCTTAGTATGTGTGGGATCCGACAACCTAGTTGTTTATCCTTGGTAGCCTCTCTTATGGGGAAATGTAGTCTTGTGCTTCCATGAGCCATAGTAGTCCGCTACAGCCCGGTTCACCGGAGTCCTGCTAGCCCAGCACTACTGCTCCGGAA